>NC_139222.1:78946265-79218765 GCF_055691185.1 Crinia signifera
TATAAAATTTTTGTGCGGCGATTTCGCCTGCACATGCGCAGAGTGACCTCTGCGCATGTGCAGAGTGAAAACATCGGCGGTACGGCCGCACGCGGGCCGTACCGCCGAGATCAGAATAAGGGCCTGCATGTGGGATTGATTCAATTTGAGAAGATTCTGGAACAAGATTTCTGATTATTTAAGCAGTAAGTTAAGCGTCAAATTCCACACAGATGCAGCAGCGTATATGGGATTAAATTGTAAGGCTTGCCAATGGAAAACATGAATAAACGCATGTACCCTCTCCTCATCACGGTGATAACAGTAACGAGGAAATACACTTTGATTCACTGGACAAAACAATCTGCACCGCAATTACTTTCAGTCAAACAAAAACTTCTACAAAAACTATTCTTTGAAAGGAGATACAAGCGACTGGATCTGCAAAATGGAGCCCACTCTTTTTATCAAAAGTAGACATTATTTGTTAATACTCGTAATGCACCTGCTAGGTCACATATTTTATCTGCATTTGAAAACTCTGGATCTATTGAACTCACAAGTGCACCCTAGCTTTCTATTGGGGACCATCAGAATTCTGAACCTTACTTGAATGTTTTACTTAAGTGATGGTTATTTTAAGTGGTTTAAAATATATATCAGTGTTAGTGTTTATTATCGATGCCTTTTGACCCTCCCCTTCCCCACCTATCCTATCCCCCCTCCAGTCTATATATTGTCGATTGTATTTTTCTTGTGTTAAACCAATATAATGTCAGTATTGTTTCATATTTTTTATATTTTTATACCTTTTTAGAACAGGATGTTGTGTAAAGAATGACATCTGTTTATATGTTTATCGCTTTATTTGAGTCATTAATGGAAATCGGCATTACATTATGTAACAAATACTGGCATTCTCATTGCTTATATATGTAAGTACTTTCAATCTAAATATGTTAATAAATATCTATTTAAAAAAAAAAAAACAGGTCTATCATCCATATTCTAAATAATCTCTGTTTTTTGGGGTGTTTGGATAGACACCAATTGGTATGTATTCCATTTCTGACTCTACAGCAGCAAGAAAACAAATCCTAGTATCACTTACAGTGTTACTAGGTTTCTTAATATGCACTATGAACTATGACAGATTTGATGTACAAATGTGTTCAAGTTCCAACAGTTTTGAAAGGTGTTGGGGTCCCCTTGCAGTTGAAGCAAGTGTAATTTAGCCTTTCCCCCAAACCTACACAGATATGCTCCTAGATATGCTTCAAGTTTGTTTGACTTTTTAGATACTGTCTATATCTACCAAGACTACATATGTCAATACGAATGACTATTCCTCCACTGTATACAGACTAAGGGTGACATTCTATGGCTTGAGATTTGTGTTTTTGGGCGAATATGAGTAAAAAAAATGGCGACATCGCATTTTTCCTTCAAATCGCGTATTTAATAGGATGCGCTAAGGGACGGATATCGCGTATTTTGTGCGGTAACTCATGCGGACCAAAATTGTGTGAAAAAAAAACGCATTTTTATCACATCCAGGTGTTTTCGGTACATAAAAGTATACAAATCGCTTATTTAATGGGATGCATTTTCGCAAATCACACTTTTAAGGTGTCTAATAATCATACTTTTTTCAGACCAGGTTCTGTTGGGCGATTTGGCCCAGAACTCACTTTGGTCAAGTGCACAAATGGTTAATTTCAGCACAGGTGCCTTCAATTTCACTCAGAAACACCCCCACATATACCCCAACATCATTAAGGACACCTGTGAGGGTTTGAGACATGGAGATTTTGCAGAGTGGTTTGGAGTTGCTCATTTGTGATGTGGCCCATTTGGAGGAGCTGCGCAGGAGGGAGGAAGCTGCACACCAGATCCAGGTAGCCCCCTGACTACAGCGTACCCCACGTATGTATCGTGCTCGGCTGTACCTGGACTCCCTCTCGGATCAACAGGTTGTGGGGATGTTTAGGCTGAACCGCAATAACCTGTTGGACTTCTATGAGCAGGTGAGAGATGATTTGGACCCTTTTGGGGGAGGCAACTATGCAGTGTCTGGTCTGCAGAAATTAATGTGTACCCTCTACTATTTGGCCACAGGCTCCACTCAGTCTGTGACCTCAGGGTCCTTGGGGGTATCACAGCCCACTTTCTCTAAGCATTTTACTCAAGTGTTACTTGCTTTAAAGAAGTTGTGGCGGACATGCATCAGATTCCCACGTTCTGAGTTGGAGTGGCAGGACAACAAGGTGGCTTTCTATACACTCTCTGCATTCTCTCACGTGCTGGGAGCTATAGACTGCACACACATTGGGATTAGGGCACCGCACGTGCGGGGCCACGTCTATGTCAATAGGCGTGGGCGGCACTCCCTGAACGTGCAGGTTGTATGTGATGCTCATCTGAAAATCCTAAGTGTTGTCGCAGGCTTTAATGGGAACTGCCATGACGCCTATATTCTGAGACACTCAGCCCTCTGGAATCGATTTACCCAACAACAAATGCCAGAGGGCTGGCTACTTGGTAAGTACATTTTTACATATAACCCTCTCTGTCCTTACTTGTACCTGATCAAATGTGTGTGTTTCCAGTTTCACAAGCATATTGCTGTTGTCCCAGTGTCTCCTGTTTGCACAATGCACATACCTTACCATATAAGGCAATAACTTCCTATCTGTGTTTTAGGTGACTCAGGATATGGGTGTGTTTCCTGGCTCATGACACCTTTGCGCTCCCCAGAGGGCCCTGCACAGCACCGGTATAATGAATCCCATATTGCAACCTGCAATGTGGTGGAGCGTACATTTGGCGTATTGAAAAGTAGATTCCGGTGTTTGGACCGGTCATCGGGTACGCTGCTTTACCACCCTGCAAAAGTAGTGATGATCGTCCAGGCTTGCTGCATGTTACACAACATAGCCCTGTCCCAACCTGCCTATGTGGAGGAGGAACATGCAGCAGTCGTGCAGGAAGCCCAACCTACCACACCTCGGGTAGTGAGGGGTACACAGAGGGGGAATCTGGTGCGTTCACAAATCATCAGCCGTTAATTTTCTGGTAAGCACATGTGCCCTGTATTGCAACATGTACCTTTGCTGTAAGTGTACTCATAAACAAATTATTTACCAATACCATCTGTTTCCACCCACATTTAGCCTAATACACAGAGCCCACCGGATGCAGATGGTGGTGCTGACCTATCCCTTGCTGTAATCAACCTTGTAAGTACATTTGTAACATGTATGAATTAAGTTTGCTCTAAAACATGGCTCACCTGGTGTTGTGGAACTACACGTGCCAGCATGCCCTGACACACAATAACCATTACAGTCCAAACAATGAGTGCCAGAGCTTGCGGGAATATGTAGTTCCACAACCTTTGACGGGCTAGAAGTTACCCAACACTACTTTTCAGCAATCCCATTGTCATATACCATTACACTTTGTCATATTTCACACAACAATTGCTTTAAAAATAATACACAGACAAAATGGTATGCATTTAGACATTTTTACTGCAGTATAGTATGTCATAAACAACCTGCATTTTTGTCACTCAAACATTCAAACTGTCGGGGGATTTAACAAGATGTATTGCATATTCGATGCAAATTAAAAATGAATAAAAAATATGACCTATTTTCTCCCACCATCAGGCCATCCTAAACCACTTCTTGAAGCTGCTCCCAGGCCACCCCGGTTCCTAATACTCCGACGGGGTGGGGAAGTGGGGGAGCTAGATACACTACTCAGTGTAGATGCTGCTGCACCTATGACATTGCCTTCCATCTGCTGAAGTTGTGCCTGCATACCTATTAAGGCATTGGTCTGCGCTGTGCATGATTGGCTAAGTGCAGCTATACTTTGCGCAAGGCTGCCAATATGGCTATTCTGTTCCCTTACAGCAGAAGTAAGATCTGCAAAACGGGTGTCAATGCTATTAGCAATGCGCACATGAGTACCTACACCAACCCGTACACTCCTTGAAATTTTTCTTAATTAGAGAAAAGTGTGACGCATGTACCCCTGGATGTTCCCTATTTGCAGGCTTTGGGAGGCCATAAATTCTATTTGTTTCTCCTTGAAATTTACCAAGGAGTTAGCTACTTGTGCAGCAGAAGCTGCTGTATGGGGTGTGTTTGTGGGTGGGGGTGGGTTGGGAGTCACCACACTTGGGGGAAGATCACTCTGTGATGACGTCTGTATTTCCTCATCAGCCGCAAAGGTCTCCACGGGTTTGAGAATTATGTCCATTTCGTCTAACATCATCATAGATTGTGTTCCTAGTTGTACAGTACCTGTGGATACAGATGAAGAGGTAAGTACTGATGCATATATAGGCCAGTCTCTCTTCAGTACTGTTTTTGAAAGGGCTTGAGATGCTGGACGCACATACCTAGGGGTATTATGTACTTACACATGTACCCCGATACTGCATGTAACATTGACATTAATAATAAGGGAGATGGCTAGGTCAGATTACATTCATTTCCGTTGCAATGTAGCAGCCGGAGATTAATGTAGTGTGAGATATTGTTGATGTGACATGGGTGTGTGTACTGTATGTGTAATGGCCTGTTTTTTTTCCATTTACCTGCTTCCACAGATTCTGCTCCAACGGGCCTTCTTTTCTTTGATGCGTGAGCACTTTGGGATGGACAATCTGTGAAAGGAAAGATGGGCAGCCATTATCTACCTTGCAATGGATAAGCATTTATGGCAAAAATGCATTGAAATGACATTACTGGACAATACTTCCTTTGGTTAAGGACTACATTATTTAGTCCCCACATTATTTGCCATATGTTTTTCACCTGAATTTTTAGTTAGATTATTATTAAACTATTGGACACATTACAACTGGTGGATAATCTGTGGTATGTAGGCATGGCAGCTAAACCACCAGTACACCAATGTTTTTTGGGCCACATACATGTTAAGCTGCTAGAAAGAATGTTAAAGTGTTGATTAATATCAGCAGTTGTGGAACTACAAGGCCCAGCAATATGACCAATTTGAAAGTCAGAGCAGGCAATTTTTTGCGCTTGACCTTGCTGGGCTATGTAGTTCCACAGCAGCACTTTACTTAGCATAACAATACAAGTGAACATTACAGTTTGAAAACATTGCCATGTATGTTGAAGATTGCATGTGGTCACACTTACCAGCTCTGGATGGCGTTGGCGGCCTATCAGTATCCGCGACGTGCATGCCAGGCAGGACCTCAGGGGGTATGATTCTTTTGAGCTTGACCTCATAGGACATGTAGCAGACAGTGGTGGGGCTTCCTCCACCAGTCTTGGTGGCCTCCTCCAACTCCATGGCCATTTTACTTTTGAGCTGTCTCTTGATGTCGTTGAACCTCTTCTTGACATTTCTGACCAGGCGCTTGTGCTGACTTACAGCGTTCACCGCCTGGGTAATGTCCTTCCACATAGCCCTTTTCCGCTGTGCCGTGCTCTTGTGGTGACTTTTCCCCAGTAACCGGTCAAACACAGGTATGATAGCCCAGACAAGCGCAGCATTTTCCTCGTAGGAGAATCTGACCTTTCGGCCACTTTTTGTGCGGCCAGCTTCTACCTCCTCCTCCTCCTCATTTTCTACTCAAGCCATGTACCCCTCCTCCTCCATGCCAGTGTCTTCCTCCTCCTCACCTCCATCTTCCTCCACCTCTGACATGTGGCCCTCCTGCAGCTGCTCTGGGGTATGGAATAGGTCCTGGGTATAGGATGGGGATGCCAGCGGATCCTCCACCTCCTCCTGCTGGGGCTGGTCCGCCAGGGCCTGGTCTGGGGCTGGCCTTGCTGTGGCCATGCTGCTTGCCACACTGCTGCCACTCCCTGTAATGGAGGACGACCTCAGCAGTCCTCTGCTGCCTCTGCCACTTGGCTGGCTGCTGCCACTCCTCACTTTGCCACTCCTCACTCTGCCACTCTGCCACCAACACCTCTTCCTCTGCTCACACTGCCACTGCTCCTCTCCATACTCCTTACTTCCTATCAAAGAGTGAAATGGAGCCAGTGCCCCTTTATATAGGGGGTGTGATGCATAATGGAGGGGACAGAGGTGGGCCAATAGGTTAGGGGGTTCTTTGTCATGCGTAGACAGTTTTGTAAATCGCACTCCGGTTGGTCCAAAACTCGCACATGACCGGCGGAAGAAATCGCACTTTTTTGTGTCATAAATTCGCACCACTTCGCCGCAAATCGCACTACATTGCACTTTTCTGCCTCCAAATCGCATCCCATTAAATATGCAAATTATTACCAAAAAATGCGAATTAAAAAAGTGCGAATAGAGGCGATGTGGTGCGAGATAAAAAAATGTGCATTTATCTCACTCCATAGAATGTCACCCTTTATGTATCCTGTGCCACTAGATGCCCCCCACCCATCTTTACTTCTCTTCCCACCCCCCAACCCACATTAATTTCATTGCAAATGTTCTCTTATATTGTATTTTAGCTACTCTTCTGATTTTTAACCTTGGATACATGTGTTCGAGGCATGATATATTATATGCACCTCTGTTGATTGGTTTGCATCACTAACAATGATAGGCGTAATGTACTTTGATTGTTTCAATTCAGTATTAAAATGTATTTGCCACCTATATGGATGTACTATTTGGTTGTAACCAATACATGCCCTTTCGGTCTCGTTTTAATATATTTGTAATGTTTGCAAAATTCAATAAATATATTTGAAAAAAAAAATCTGTTTTTTTTTGTAGGGCTTTGTGACTTATCAGAATAACCATTTTATTTTAGCAATATTTATTTTAACCTAAATCTGACATCCAGGTTCTACCCAGCCCCTATTTGCTTAGCTTATAACAGATATTATTTCTTTCTCTCTCTTTCTTTCATTAGATAAAAATAGAACTAAAAATAATCCACTGAACAATACGTGTTTTTAATATGAAAATATACTAGAAACATGTTTAAGAAATTTACAAAATAATTTTATTGAGTGCTGATCTTCCTAATTATTCCAGGCTGCAGCTGTTTTCTGAGGGAATACCAAACCCGCTAAATAAACCAAAGCACTACATAAATCATGAAACAGAGCTGCTTGAAATAAATAATAATTTATTTAAAATGTAATAAAACCAACACAATATTGGCCAATATCAATCAAAAATAAATTAGACATAAAATATTTCATACAGTATATATATATATTTATATATATTTTAATCTAAATAAAATTAAGGTACTTATGTAGTATCTGGGCTGCCGATTTTTTGATTGTATGCCTTAAGTTAAGGCATACAATCAGATGCGATGCGATGCGATATCGCATCGCATCGCATGCGACCATCGGATGCGATGACCCGATTTTTCCATAGGAATCAATGTTAAAATGGACTGAGTCCATTTTAACATGGAATTCAATGGGAAAAAGGGGTCCTTTTCATACCCCTACTATCCAAGTGGGCATGGATTTGGATATAAACCTGTGGCGAGCGCAGCGAGCCACCGAGCCCGAAGCGTGGCGAGCGAAGCGAGCCCCGCGAGGGGACGGTATTCTGTGTCCCCTCGCGGGGCTCGCTACGCTCGCCACGCTTCGGGCTCGGTGGCTCGCTACGCTCGCCACAGGTTTATATCCAACTCCATGCCCACTTGGATAGTAGGGGTATGAAAAGGACCCCTTTTTCCCATTGAATTCCATGTTAAAATGGACTCAGTCCATTTTAACATTGATTCCTATGGAAAAATCGGGTCATCGCATCGCATCGCATCGCATCGCATCCGATGGTCGCATGCGATGCGATGCGATGTACCCGATTTAGAAATCGGCAGCCCAGATACTACATAAGTACCAAAATTAACATGAACTCCCGTCCCAGTGCCATTTAAATTGCAATATTAGTGGTTAGTAGTCCCATGCATGCATTGGTTAATTATTATCTGCTTAGAAGTGGTTATGATTCGTTAGTCCGGTTAGTAGCTGTCAACATATGTATCCTTTTGCATATAAGTGGTAAGTGTTGTAATCAGTGAATAGAAATTGTAATGCACAGTTCCATATACTTCTGTTTAGCTGCTCCCTGACTGGACAAAGGAAAGGTTCCCAGGCTTCTGTGGGTGTCCTCGGCTGCTGGTGCAATCCTATTTTGAGGTTTTATCCCGGATTGTCTCACGGGATCTGTATATCTGTTCTGGCCGGTAAATAGCAAGGACTTTCTTTTTACTGGCCAGAATTGCTACCAGTTACATATTGTCATTTTATGCACATCAATCTTCTATGAACAGTATGGCAACTTTTATGGCACTTGTTTGTTTTACAAGACAAGAAGATCATTACCATGGTACCTTTTAGTATTGCATTATTAGTTTATAACAAAATATAACTTCATTCCTAATACTATTTTTCTTCGAAGGAGTAAATGCTTCTCTGATCTGTTTGGAGATGCAGGAGATATTATTATATTAATCATGTGCTTTCAGCATAGCAACTTCAAATATTTATTTATTAACAGTTTCTTATATAGCACATATATATTCCGCAGCACTTTACAGAGAATATTTGATCATTCCCTGCCCCAGTGGAGCTTACAATCTATATTCCCTACCACAAGTATAGGCACACACAGACATTCTAGGGTTAATTTTGTTGAAAGCCAATTATCCTACCTGTATATTTTTGGATTGTGGGAGGAAACCGGAGTACCCGGAGTAAACCCAAGCAAGAACGGGGCAAATATACAAACTCCGCACAGTTGGGCCATGGTGGGGATCGAACCGATGACATCAGCGCTGTCAGGCAATAATGCTAACGACTACACCGTCCATGCTGCCCATGTAGTATAGTAGTAGCATTCCCTCTTCACCATTATGTTTCCTAAAATTTCACAAGTAGATTAAGTTTTTTTTTTTTTTAGATATACAGGACATAAAACCAAAACCTACCATACAAACAAAGATTGGGTAGAATAAAAGGAAAATGTTGCCACATATTTTCATTAAATAAGGATAACCATCAGCACAATGGGGCAGATTTTTTAACTCTTTGAGTGCCAAGTGAGTATTCAAAATAGGTGTGAAATTTGCCAAACATGTTTTTACATGACCTGTAATGTTTACCATATACTGTATAGAAAAAATATTTTTTTTTGCACAACATTTTTTATTAGAATTAATATAACAAATGTGAGTGACGCTGGCATTTTTAGCGCATATTTTTCACATTGTCCACAAAAATATTTGTATGCAAGGGATATGGCTAATAAAGTGATAAATCAACTCCTGTTATTTTGTGAAACACAGCAGATTGGCAGGTGTGTTATCACCTTCTACTTAAGCACTGCTTTATCACTTTACCAGCTTAATACAGCTGCCCTAATATACTTAGTTTTCGTATATTTACAGAACCTATTGCAGTGCTTCACAGCGAAAAAAAATTTCATCGCACCTTAGGCCAAAATATATTTATTAAGTAAGTAACTTATAACTTAAAAATACTAAATGAAGTAAATTGTGTGTATATGTCCTACTTCAGTTATTTGGTGAGTTATGTGGTGAGGGACAGGATTTGCTTCTGTGTGTCCAGATATTTTATGATAGGAATCCCTGGTTTTCCCTCTTGACCAATATACTTTGAATTGGTCTTATACCAACAACCCAGGGCACACCTACAACTGCTCTGAGGCACCCCATGGTGCCACAGCAAACAGTTGGGGAACCACCGACCTATTGTTTTATCCATGCCAGCTTCAGACTTATTAGTTAATTGTTCATTTTCATCCTTATCTGTGTAATGTTTATCCTTATAAATTTAGTTATATTTTTTAACATGACATCACTGACTCATCGTGAACATCCTCACACTGTACTACAGCGTGCTATTTACAAATACAAAATAGTTCTGGACAGTGCCAAGGGACAGGAAGTAGTTTAGCTATGTCCATTTAATTGTACCAAACATGCTCATTGCACACCTTATCTCAAGTAACCTCATTATATAATATATTAATTAAAATTTTCTAATTTCATTTTCATTTTATTCAGATGATAAAATGGAAAATCTTTACAGAATTGACTTTTACTCCAATATTAGTTACCATCGTCCCTTGTTGATAGGAAAAGAGGATGGAACAACAATCGATTGTATTTAAAAATACATACAGTAGAGTTATGGGCCCTACACACATACCGATGTGTGCAGGGCTACCTAGCTATGCTAGGTCGGGCTGTGCTGCGCAGCTATCGCCTAGCACACAGAGCTGACAGCCCACACACAGAGCGAGCTGTCAGCTCTGTGTGCTAAGCGAGCGGACAGCACCAGTGTTCTCCGGTGGGAGAACACTGCTGATGCCGAGATTGATGGACACTGTCCGTCAATCTCGGCCACCGATAAAGACGCGCGGGGACGCGCACCGATGCCGATACAGCCCCCACACATACACCGATGTGAGGGCATTTGCTAAGCGACTTTGCAAAACTAAGCAAAATCGCTTAGAAAATGCCTTAATATCGGCATGTGTGTAGGCCGTATAACACTATCAGAATCTAGAATATGTGTACCATCTTCAAATACATGATATATACAGCTTTGAACAAATTGTTGCAGAGAGAATTCAACCCTTTCAAAGCTAGAAAAAGACATTGCATTTTAATTGTTTATAATATGAAGATCAAGAATTGCTAAGCTTGCTAAAAAGCCTATTAATGAGCAATTATAACATTTTCTATTTATAACACTTCTTTAACATGTTTAAAATTTCATGATATCTTTATTTTAATGGGCTCAAAATGTTTGCCACCATTAAATTACATGCCGAGTAAACAGTGTTGCTGGCTCAAAACCTACATCATTTTTGATAAAGTATAACCATTATGCACAAAGACTAAGGTACATTGGGTGCATAATGCTTTCTCTAAAAGAAGACATTATGTAGAAAAAAAATAATTAATTTTGCATTCAGAACAGTTTTCATTCTTTATGTCAGCAAAAAATGTTCCTGTGAGTGATATCTCTGACTCTGATGGTGCTTTATGCTGCATGAGCAGATTAATGTTGTTCAGATGAGCCATATAGACATATTCTCTGCAACAATCATAAGGGATAGGAAATAAGTTTGTCGTTTGCATAGAGGAAAAATAAAACGGTTTTCCCATCCTTTTCCACTTCAAGTAATAAAATTCTGTCTGCATATATATCCCACCAGTCCTTATCCACCATTGACCTATCATATCACATTCACTATGGTACATATTCCCCATACACTACGGGTAATTGCTTCCTCAACCCGAGTAGCAGCTAGGTGAAAAAAGGTAATTTTCTAACCCTAAATCCAAACACCCCCCCCCCCCCATCACTGCTATTCCTCTTACAGGACAGTATGCAGTGCAGGAGAACACAACAATATTTTTAATTTAGTTTTCATGAGCGATTAATGAAGCTTGGAGAGAAAGGTACTGTAAGAGAGTGGAGAGAGCAGTAAATGACATGGGGAAGGCAGTATATATATATATATATATGTCATACTCACTTTGGAAATTCTCCTCAGGGTATTGCACTGCAGTGCCTTCCCTAGGGGATTGCTCCCCACTTTATATTTTATATCAAATGAAGATTAAAGGGACACTTGCAAACTTCCATTATTTTAACAAAGAATATTGGCAATCAAAAAATGCGTTAATGTTCTGGGGTTCCCCGAACCATTGATGCACTTTTTGAATGCCAATATGCTTTGCTAAAACACCCCAAGCCAGTGAATGCTGCCCTTGTTCCATATATATATATATATATATATATATAATGCGAAGGAGTGACCAAAACTGCGCTCCCTAGACACAATCAGCTACTCTATATAAATCTCCACTGTTAGCCAGAGACGGAAAGATACAGGCAAAAGGAAAATGGAGAGCGCAAATGGTACCACCACCTTGTTAAGTCAGATGTTTGAATAAAAAATGTGACAACTTCAACAGATATCTTTTTGCATTTTATTAAAAATGTTTTAAAATCTTGACATACATGTCTGTCTTTTCAGCTCAAAGTGGTGGTAAAGATCACAACACAGCATCTAAACCCTACGCGTTTCGTCTACACAGACTTTATCAGAGGTTACACTGTATACAAAACAGTTAATACAAGAATATGCAATAGTGATTTTAAATTGGTCCAATCATTGGTAAAATCAAAAAGGTTTTAGGGCATTCAACCTTCAAAAGATGTAATGCAGGAGTTTTTTTAGAAAGACAATTTTATGAATTTCAGAAAGGAACCTATAATAGATTCGGTGTCTGGAGTGACATCTCTCACAGGAGCTCCCCAAACAGCAAGAGGGCTACAGATGTAGGGCGGCACTCGCATAGCTGCTCTCATTCAGCTGAGGTCTGGCGGTCAGATCGCCAACCACCAGAAGGGGATGCACATGCACGAGATGCTTGCTCATCCCTGTCAGTCCCCGATGACCGAGCGGTTCACAGACCGTGGCTATACCCGTGAGGCTTTGAATAGATGCTTGTGGAAGGCAAACACCAAGCTTGTCCAACAAAAGAACAGGGTGGCAACGCTCCCAACGAGAGCACCTCGCATGACGTTTGTCAATACCTACAACCACGCATCGTCCACAATTAATAAGAGCCTCCAGAAGAATTGGCCTATGATCTCCACAGATCCCAACTTAAAATTGCAACGCCATACACACCCCATGATGGCATATCGTAAAGGCCCCAATTTAAAACAGCTACTTATGCACCCTACTCTATGCCCTGAACCTAGACAGACCACCTCGTGGCTATTATCTCAACGCCCTGGCTGTTATAAGTGCACGGGGTGCACGACTTGTAATAGTATGCTGACTGGTCCCTCCTTTCCCCACCCACACTCGGGGAAATCCATCAAAATACGGTTTCGCCTTCACTGCCTCCTTGACCATGTAATATATGTCTTGCCTTGTCCCTGTGGGTTGGCCTAAATCGGTATGACCACTCATAAATTTACGGAGCGGATGGCAAACCTTAGGAATTCCATCCGGTCTGCCCTCGACACCGGTAAAACTGACTTACCAATCCCAAGGCATTTCATCACGGCTGGACAACAGATCTCAAGTCTTCGCTGCAGTCTAATCGATTGGGTCCCCCCACCTCCAAGGGGAGGCGGCCGTGGACTCCTATTTAAAAAGAAAGAAAGCCGCTGGATATACCAGTTGGGCATCCTTGCACCCAGAGGCCTCAATGAAAACAACCTTCTCAATATATTCCTTAAATAAGCATTGCTCAATTGCGTTACCCTCTGCACGTTGATACTAACAGTTATATTGACATGTTCTATCCCATTTCCAGTCTAAATTCTGTGTCTACATTATCTATCTAATACGTCTATATAGACTTAAGATCACCTGCTGCACTTGATGGGCTTCTTTGACAGTCGCTGGTTTCTTGGTCCTTTACACACTCACCTGTTACAGCATTTGATTACATAGTGTGTTTATACTGTGCATGCCATGAACATCTGTATTGAATAGTTCTTTATTCTTTATTTTTTTTCCGCTGACCTTACTATGGTCCTTTACCATGCACATGTTTGATCTGGTTGACCCACCCACCTCTGGTATGTGTGTATTGTCCCTGATGCACCTGGTTTTATTCTATTGCCGGATATATACCAGCATAAAAGGTCCAGATCGCTCTTACAACCATATGTCCTTCGGAATGCTTCACACTTAAAAGATTCTACAACCCTCCTAACTAAATTGAAACAGTTTTACTGGGAAGAGGAATTCTGCTGGATCACCATAGATGTCCAGGCGCTCTATTCCTCAATTCCACATGAAAAAGGCATAGAAGCCGTTAAATATATGATCTCAAAAACTGCAGAAAAATCGGAAGGTGAAATAGAATTCATACTGAATAGCATTAAATATACCTTGACCCACAACTACTTTGAGTTTAACAACAAATTTTTCCTCCAGATAACGGGCACGGCGATGGGGACGAAATTTGCCCCATCGTATGCCAATCTGTTAATGGGCATGTGGGAGGAGTCACATATATACACGTCCGAATTTATGCCCTACATTCAATTCTATCAACGCTATATCGACGACCTATTAGTAGTGTGGAAGGGAGATAATAGCAGTATTGAGAAATTCATGCTCCACCTACAAGACAACAACTTCAATTTAAATTTCACCCATAAATCAGATCGAACAAACATCGATTACTTAGATCTGATTCTTACCGGACACCCTGGGGAGACCGTATCCACCAAAACGTTTTTCAAAGAGGTGGATTGCAACAGCTTTATACCCTATGAGAGCTGCCACCACCCTAATTGGAAAGACAGTGTTCCAACATCTCAGTTTACCAGATTACGGAGGAACTGCAGTAAAGAAGATGACTATTCCCTTCAAGCAACATCACTATCAAAAAGATTCATAGAAAAAGGCTATGAACCATCAAAGATTGAACAGGCCAAACTGAAAGTACAAACCAGGACAAGAGAAGAAATCTTAGGCCCTTCAGTGAACAAGATAAAGGAAGGAACACTGCAAAAAGATCATTTATTACCCAGTTCAATAGTGAAAACCATCAAATTAAAAAAATACTTTCCAGACATTGGGAAATTCTATTGAAAGACAATATATTGGGACCCCACCTACCGTCCAAACCAGATGTAGTTTTCCGTAGGGCAACAAATTTAAAAAGCATCCTTGCACCCAGCCAATTCAAAAGCCGAAAAAAAGAACCTAAAATCACACATTTCTTATCCAATGACAGCAGATGCACTCCATGCAGAAAATGTATCTGCTGTAAGTTTATGGAGAAAACAACCTTTAAGAGTACAATTGAGAAAAAACAATACTCATTAAATCATTCTGTTACTTGCAACTCGACGTATGTCTTCTACAGGATAACATGTCAATGTGGGTTCATGTATATAGGAAAGACGAAACGGCAAGCCAAAATCCGTATACAGGAGCACATTCGTAACATTAAGAACAAAATCACTTCACACAGTCTACCGAGACATTTTGGAGAAAAACATGAATCCAAAGTGGACACTAGTAACTTTAGTTTTACCATTCTTGAAAATGTGGAAATCAACCCACGTGGTGGAGATAGAGACCTCAGATTGTCAAAACGGGAAACATTCTGGATATACACCTGGAACACATTGCATCCCAAAGGACTTAACGAAAATGTGGACATAGTTTCATTTCTTAACCCTTGAAAACCCTATAAATAGAATTTTCGTTCATTTCCTCCTTTATTCTTCTGTATGTGATTCCTTTTTTCACTCTTTTTTTAAGATTACCTATATATATATATATTTATATACTACTGGGTGTAAAAGAATAGGAGAACATCTAGACACCCAGCATTATGAAACAAACATTATATGAACTTTGACTGTGAAAATACTTGTATAATAATAATAACTGAAGTTGCCCAAAAGAAATGTTATTGTCAATATACTTGTAAAACCCAGTATATCATAATTATAAACCTAATTCACTTCTTTCCTAATTGTTCTCAGAAATGAGCCCAATGGGATGAATTGCACTTATATTCACAATTAAACTATTAGTCACTTATTAGCTTTTAAAATAGAACCCAAGGGAAACCTCATTTAATTTACATCAAATCACTCACGAATGAAACTCAGAATAGCAATCACTATAAATAGATTATATAAATATTAATATAAATAAAATTTAAAAATTATATATAATAATTTAAAAATAATATAATCACAGAGCACTTAGTAATTAGGTCATTACACATAGAATTTAGAAGTGTATAATATATCACCATATGAATAATAAATAAACAAAAGCATAACACAAAATATTAGATAATATCCCATTAGCGGAGAGCAATATCATTTTCCTTTCTAATTAAAATCACTTCCCCCTATAATTTGGTAATGCGAACTATCAGCGCTAAATATAGAGATCTTAATATTAAAAAACCCCTAGCGCTTATTAGAAAATAAAGAATAATTTAGGAATGTAGATACCACTTATCATTTGTTCATTTAGTTTGACAAAACACTAATAACGTTTCCTGTAAGTGGAGCGCTTGACGGAGAATGACGAGACTGACGTTCTGTGTTTAGCCGCACAGAACATCAGTGGAAAGCACTCCATGGAATCCATGGCAACCACACTGCTAGTATAGGCAGATAGTACACAGGAAGTTCTGTATAATTGGAATGCAAAGCAGGAAACACACGGGGCTAGGCGGCATCATGTGACCGGTTCCCCGGCCTCTCACTGAACATTAGAGCGGCAATCAACCCCGGAAGTTTAGGTTGGACCGCAAATTTGGAACGCATAATGCGTATCTTATGAATTCTATGTCCTATTTTTGAAGTAGGGAATTTTACTGAAGGTAATCGCCAGTATAAAAGTCGAGTGGTATATAGAGCGCGCCACATAAAAATCAGAGAAGCAGAAATTTAACTAATATAATTAAGAGTGAAAATCCACATACCCGGAAATGACATCACTGAGCACAGATTTAAAAGAGCACACAGGCAGCTGCAGGTATCTGTCTGGTGGAAATCACACAGGAGGTCTGTTTAACGCCAGGTAAGGTTGCATTATGATTTACTGGGTTCTAAACTATGTTCTTTGTATTCTAGTTTGGAGAATCTAACTTGTTATTGATCTCCTGCAATATTTGTGTAGAAAAATGCATGTCTTGTGTGCCCATTGTTGAATTAGGACAGCTTATGTTTAATTGAAGGTTGATTGAATGTATCTGCAATATATCTAAAAGTGACTACAGCAGTTTGGGAAGCTATACTTGTCGAATTGGGACTACTTATATATAGCAGGAGGTTGATTGAATACATCTGCTATACACATAAAAGTGACTACAGCAGCTTGGGAAGCCACACTTGTAGTCTATTAATTCAGTAAAATTACCCGGCTAGTAAAATTACCCGGCAGTATTGAAATTAATAATCATAGATTATAGCAGCCTGAAACTGCAAGATTGAAATTAGTAAAGGATGTGTAGATACAGTATGTAGCCACATAAGTGGAATCAGGTAATATTATATAACCTATACATACAGTATAATGAATTAATTGATAAACACCAGTCCTAGTAGAACTAGGCTGTTAAACATCTAGCCCATAACTCCTGGGTATTCCAGAGGGAATCCATGTGTGATAACACCAGTAATGAATATTGAGACCACCATTACCCATGCAAATTTGTGTTATAGGAATTGGCCTTTTATTGTTGGGGAATTTTGAACCCCCCCCCCCCCCCCCTTTATATTTCGAGTTTGAGGGTGGAACGTCGTGAGGTGGTCTTTGCTCCGCACACGGTATGTAACACACCCCCTAAAACTTCTTCCTGCCCGAATAGATATAGGTGGTAACAAATATATGCTATCTTCCTCCTGATAGGCTTTTCCATCTATTTTTATTCGTTTTGAGTCGGAATTTAAGTGAGACCCATACCCTACACCATGGGAATAGGATGTCTACCAATTCTAGGTAATATTCTAAATTAGATTTACATGCTCCTCCCCCATATTCTTGTCTATTTAACAGTCTTGTGTATACAATTATGTTAAGAAAAAAATATGTCCATGATGAATTCTAGATTGTGGGATCTTTGATTGAGACAGCTATTGTGCACAAGTATCTGCCCGGCATTCTTTCGGGTATGTACCCACACCATTTAATATATATTTTTACATGTAAAATCATCCATGTTCGGCAAATTTATGTTTGGCATTTCTACTATCTGCAGTGCAACCCCTGAGGAAGCCTTTGCAAAAAGGCGAAACGCGTTGGGTTGGCTACTTGAAAGAAATTCTTGAACACAACAAAAAGAATTTTTTAATAAAAAGTATTTGTTTTTAATAGACTATTGCATTGTGTATGATCACACCTTGATACACTGCACTTCCAAAAGGTGGAGGTTTATTAGCGCTCTCTATATTCTGGTACACACATATATATATATATATATATATATATAGAGAAATGAAGGAAGCCAGCACATCCATTTCCAAATGGAAAAAAATTCTTTTATATTAGAAAATCAAAAATAGAAAAAATAGCATGAGGACAAACCATGTAGGGTAAACAGCATCAACATAATAACAGTCCAAGCAAAGAGCGTTACCACAATCCAATAAAAGTAAACATGCCCAGGGCATCAGTGGCTTGACAGTGGACACCCATGTTTACTTTTATTGGATTGTGGTAACGCTCTTTGCTTGGACTGTTATTATGTTGATGCTGTTTACCCTACATGGTTTGTCCTCATGCTATTTTTTCTATTTTTGATTTTCTAATATAAAAGAATTTTTTTCCATTTGGAAATGGATGTGCTGGCTTCCTTCATTTCTCTACACGTTACCTTATGTGGCCTTGGCACTCCGGTGTTGTGGATTTAAGTGTGCGAATTGCCTTGGACTATATATATATATATATATATATATATATAAAATGCAAAGGAGTGACCAAAAGTGCGCCCACTAGACACAATCAGCTACTCTATATTAATCTCCACTGTTAGCCAGAGACGGAAAGATACAGGCAAAAGGAAAATGAAGAGCACAAATGGTACCACCACCTTGTTAAGTCAGATGTTTGAATAAAAAATGTGACAACTTCAACAGATATCTTTTTGCATTTTATTAAAAATGTTTTAAAATCTTGACATACATGTCTGTTTTTCAGCTCAAAGTGGTGGTAAAGATCACAACACAGCATCTAAACAGTACGCGTTTCATCTACACAGACTTTATCAGGGGTTACACTGTATACAAAACATTTAATACAAGAATATGCAATAGTGATTTAAAATTGGTCCAATCATTGGTCCAATCAAAAAGGTTTTTGGGCGTTCAACCTTCAAAAGATGTAATGCAGGAGTTTTTTAGAAAGACCATTTTCTGAATTTCAGAAAGGAACCTATAATAGATTCGGTGTCTGGAGTGACATCACTCACAGGAGCTCCCTAAACAGCAAGAGGGCTACAGATGTAGGGCGGCACTCGCATAGCTGCTCTCATTCAGCTGAGGTCTGGCGGTCAGATCACCAACCGCCAGAAGGGGATGCACATGCACGAGATGCTTGCTCATCCCTATCAGTCCCCGCTGCCTTCCTGTCACTGTCCGCTGGTCCCTGCCACCTCCCCATACCCCCCTAACCCTGCCCATCTCCCTGAAGCAGAGATGGGCAGGGTTCTTGTCCCCTGCCACCTGAAAACTGGAATGCTCGCACGTCCCAGTCAAATGGATCACCTCTCCACCAGTGCTCGCCAGCAGGGGCATTCTGGCGAACCCCGGCGCTGGCTGAGAGAGGCGCTCCATCTGTATGTATATATATATATATATATATATATATATATATATATATATATATATATATATATATACAAGTCCAAAGAAAGAGGCACTCCGGTAGTAATAATCAAAACGTGGTTGTATTGGTAGCGCCAAGCGCTTTCGGGGATGAAAGCCCCTTCCTCAGGGCACAACAGCAACGTTGCTGTTGTGCCCTGAGGAAGGGGCTTTCATCCCCGAAAGCGCTTGGCGCTACCAATACAACCACGTTTTGATTATTACTACCGGAGTGCCTCTTTCTTTGGACTTGTATGCTAGATTGCAGAGCGCACCTGGACTTGGCCCAGTGTAAAGAGTGCCGACCAGCAGTGGATATTATATATATATATATATATATATATAGGTACCAGAATATAGAGAGCGCTAATAAACCTCCACCTTTTGGAAGTGCAGTGTATCAAGGTGTGATCATACACAATGCAATAGTCTATTAAAACAAATACTTTTTATTAAAAGATTTTTCTTAAAAATTTCTTTTTGTTGTGTTCAAGAATTTCTTTCAAGTAGCCAACCAACGCGTTTCGCCTTTTTGCAAAGGCTTCCCTCAGGGGTTACTTTTGATATGCACCGAAAGAATGCCGGGCAGATACTTGTGCACAATAGCTGTCTCAATCAAAGATCCCACAATCTAGAATTGGTAGACATCCTATTCCCATGGTGTAGGGTATGGGTCTCACTTAAATTCCGACTCAAACGAATAAAAATAGATGGAAAAGCCGTGTGCGGAGCAAAGACCACTTCACGATGTTCCACCCTCAAACTCGAAATACAAAGGGGGGGGGGGGGGTTTCAAAATTCCCCAACAATTAAAGGCCAATTCCTGGCGTTAAACAGACCTCCTGTGTGATTTCCACCAGACAGATCACACAGGAGGTCTACAATTGATTTCTTTGGAACTGAATACTGCGCTGTGGGGCAGCCTAACCTGCACGGTAAGTGTGTCACCAAACACACTTCACATGTACCAAGAAACAAACAAAATACCGACAGTTCTTTCAGGCGCTCCTTCTTTGTATCCCTCCTTCACATGTATTTCAAAGGGTTATTCATGAAACATGCAAGGAAAAAGACAGGAATATAGTGTAAAACCATAAGATATAGTAATAAATGAATCCCAGGGTGTGTTTAAATGGGAACCGTACCCTTTTCAATTGTCCACTGAACAAGTAGACAATTTGCGCATGTGGTTAGTCAATAGGCACCAGGTCTTCAAATGTGGTCCTCCTTATTCCTCCATATTTCTCCCGTGAGTAGAGAATATACAAGAAGATATCTCCATATGGTGAAATACCGTTTTATTGAAGACACACGAAATTTAAAATATAAACATTCAACATGAAAATGGGATAAGTGTATTGGACTCTCACCAGAATGAGATGTCTACTTAAACAAAAGCAGACTCAAACAGCATATGATGGTATTACTTCAGGCGTCCCTGGATACTGCTCGATCTCCCGGTCCTGGTGGTCTGTCCAAAGCACATCAATTCCCTCCGCCAACGCGTTTCAGACTGATTCTGTCCTTTATCAACAGGAGGTCTGTTTAATGCCAGGAATTGGCCTTTTATTGTGCACAAGTATCTGCCCGGCATTCTTTCGGTGCATATCAAAAGTAACCCCTGAGGAAGCCTTTGCAAAAAGGCGAAACGCATTGGGTTGGCTACTTGAAAGAAATTCTTGAACACAACAAAAAGAAATTTTTAAGAAAAATCTTTTAATAAAAAGTATTTGTTTTAATAGACTATTGCATTGTGTATGATCACACCTTGATACACTGCACTTCCAAAAGGTGGAGGTTTATTAACGCTCTCTATATTCTGGTACCTACTTTTCTCTTTCATCTCCCGCTAACAGGGGAGATCTATAGATTAGCTGCTTTTTGGTGGCGCACTGGGGGTCATTTTTTCCTTTTATATATATATATATATATATATATATATATATATATACATACACACACACACATGTGCACACACACACATACATACATACATACAAGATAGAAACTTTCAAAATATATCAAGAGCTTTAACAAGGTACAGGTGGGAGAAATTCTTCACAGGAAGAGGAGCAACAGAACATGAGGACATGCACTGAAATTAGAGGGAGGAAAATTCAGGGCAAATTTGAGGAAGAATTACTTCACAGAAAGAGTAGTGATAAGTGCAATAGCCTCCCATCAGAGGTGGTAGAGGCAAATACAGTAGATCAATTTAAACATGCTTGAGATAGGCATATCCATATCCTTACAAAAAAATAAGGATCCAATTTGGTTTGAGGTAACATGTTTAAAAAGGGGGCAGACTAGATGGGCCAAGTGGTTCTTATCCGCCATCAAATTCTATGTTTCTATGTATACGCTATGTAAAGATTGTATTTGAAATTGAAGTATGAGCATTCATGCAATGCTTTCTCTAATTTACACAGATTTTTTTCCTGTTTTGAAGACTGCAGTAGATTTATTCTTGCTTATTACTAGTTGTTCTGAGAAGAAAAAATACACATACATTACATTCCCACTGAAACAATGCTGTATAGCAATCATAATTTATTGTTCAGCTGACTAAAGATAGAAATATTAAATACTTCCGGGAAAATAAATCTGCAATTCCTTCTTTCTCTGGTGGCTTTTCAGAATCTTTCCAATGTATTAACTGTAAACAAACATAATGCTCCTTGTGCAATAAGCTGCCATTTTATGGTCCTAGTTTGATTTAGCCATACTACACTAGCTTCTAGATCAGAGTACCAAAAAACATTTCATTTAAAATACAGAACTAAGAAAACAAGTAGGAGGGGTAGGATCCCTCAATACATTGTTTAGCAACACAAGAATACGTCATAGATTTCCATTTAGAGATATGTCTTTTAATTGGGATGCAGTTGTCAAGTAGACAATAAATAGGTTGACCACTATTGGTGAACAGGACATAATGTTACATACATTAGGTCGACATGGTCAAAAAAGTGGACACATACTGTTCAATAGGTTGAAGAAGCTAATTGGGTGTGGTTTCAGCGAGGATGTAGAAACACTGATACCCATCCTCAAAGGAGTCACCGGCGGTAATTGTAAGTTCCTGGCTTCAGTCCACTTTCCTGGCTCTCTCCGGAGGTTCATCTTGTTTTATAATACATGTGAGCCTGTTACACCTAGTGACTAATTTTCACTTTAAAAGTCCCTGAAGTGCCTCCTGTTTCCCTCTATAAGGAAACACTGCAGATGAGAGGAGAGTGAATAAAATCCACACTTGTGGCGATGAGATTGTGCCAATTATCGCGGAATCAACATGTCTACACCTGAAGTGGATATGTTATTTTGCTGCCTATTTTTCTAAATATTGATTCATGGCTGCTTTTTATCATTATCGGTGAGACAGTTACAGAAAACTTTTTGTTAAGATGAGATTTTTTTCCATTGCTTGGTGCCTGAGGTGGTGCCCCAAGAACCCAGTACAGTGACCGGAATCATACATACATATAGTGTTCATTCTAGCACCCGCTATCTTTGAAAACACATGCAATTCCTCTTCCCTGTCTGGGGTGTCGCTGTCTGCTGTAGTGCTTCTAGCACAGTGTGGTCTTTATATCAGCACTGATATGCAAACCAGACCTGTTCTAGAAACACCACAGCAGACAGCGACACCCCAGGCAGGGAACAGGAACTGCATGGGTTTTCAAAGATAGCAGGTGCTAGAATGAACACTATACATACATATATACATATGGACCCTCTTCCAAAATAGAAGGGCCCCGTTACTCCTCTCAGCCTAAAGGCCCAAGAGGTGGAAAAAAAGGGATAGGTGGATCCTCCACACCCAAGCTTGGAGTCGCCCTCGAGGACCTCAGCTCTCCACCAAAGGAAAGAGCTTTGGCACGTGGCCTTAAGGGTCATACCTACAGCCCACAAGCAAATGAAAAATGGAAAACATGAAAAGTGACAAAGGTGAGTGAGCTGAAGAGAAATAAATAAAAAAGAGACCCCAGGAAGAAGGCTGGAGTGGGCATGTGAAAAATTGTCCTGCCCCAGCCAAAAGCCCCAGGGCAAGGATGTGCTGTGCCAGCTTATAGGGAAAGTGCCCAGTGCTAGTGCCAAAACATGCTGGTGGGAACACTAGTGTACATTTAGGACACCTCCGAGTTTCCCTAAAGGCATGCTACACCTCGGGCTCTAAGCAGCCAGTCAGTCAGCATCTGACCAAGTGTTTCTCCGCTCCTACCTAGGGTGTTTTCCAACCCCTGACATGGGAATGGATAGTCCACCTGACCGATATATCTAGTATTGTCCCAGAAGCATTTAAATCTACTCTAGTGATCCCTATACCTAAGAAAACTAAAATTGAAAGTCTAAATGATTATCGCCCAATTGCCTTGACTCCCCTTATCATGAAATGTTTTGAGAGGTTGATAGTGACACGTATGAAGAGTTTTTTGCCGGTAGGGTTTGATAATAATCAATTTGCCTACAAAAAAAAGATGTACAGAGGATGCTTTGTTGTCAGTAAACCATTCTTCTTTATTCCATCTAGACAAACCCAATGCTTACGTCAGGTTGTTGTTTATAGATTATAGCTCGGCGTTCAATACAATTCTCCAAAACATACTGATTAATAAACTTCGTAGACTGGGGTTCTCTGTGGCATTATGCAACTGGATTTTAGATTTTTTTGATTAATAGACCTCAACAAATAAAAATTGGTGATTATATATCTTCCCCTATCAAAATTAGATACAGATAGTGGTAGATGCTCAATTAGTTCAGTAACATTACCCAGGTGCATGAGGGAGGGGTTAATTACTGGGTAAGTAAAACAAGAAATTTTTTCCCTCAGCACACTGAGCAATGCTAGTAACCAATCTAGAACACTACATGATAATAGAATTCAGAGATATTGGTTACATATACCTGCGCAGGTGTATGCTATGCCCCCAAGCCGCGTCAAGGCTTATCTGTATATTGGGGGTCCCTAGCGCTATATCTAGGTGCAGGGTGCGGCACCCCAAAAAACCATCATAAGCTGGGAAGCCCAGTGCGGCATGCCAGTGATATACTAAGTGTTAATAATTAGTGATAGGAAGCCGAAGCTATATAAAAGGGAGAGATAAATGAATGTAATTAAAATAGGATAGAGATAGTGTTAGTGAGGGAAAAGTGTTAATAGAATGTACTAAGGGCATGCCGCACTAAAGCCACCCAGCCCATCCAGTCCAGGAGCACCGCACCCCACACCACCGTTACCCTAAATTGGGTCTACGATTAACCAGCAAGGAGCCACATGATAATGGCTCCTTACTTGATATATCCAAACTAAGAGCTACCTACCTTGGAGCAACCCCGGACTACTCCATGTGGCATATCAGGACCCACATCTCCTCCTAATATGGGCTCCCTTCTGCCTCTAACAACATACATACAGATAGTGGTAGATGCTCAATTAGTTCAGTAACATTACCCAGGTGCATGAGGGAGGGGTTAATTACTGGGTAAGTAAAACAAGACATTTTTTCCCTCAGCACACTGAGCAATGCTAGTAACCAATCTAGAACACTACATGATAATAGAATTCAGAGATATTGGTTACATATACCTGCGCAGGTGTATGCTATGCCCCCAAGCCGCGTCAAGGCTTCTCTGTATATTGGGGGTCCCTAGCACTATTTCTAGGTGCAGGGTGCGGCACCCCAAAAACCATCATAAGCTGGGAAGCCCAGTGCGGCATGCCAGTGAGATACTAAGTGTTAATAATTAGTGATAGGAAGCCGAAGCTATATATAAAGAGAGAGAGATAAATGAAATGTAATTAGGAGGAGATGTGGGTCCTGATATGCCACATGGAGTAGTCCGGGGTTGCTCCAAGGTAGGTAGCTCTTAGTTTGGATATATCAAGTAAGGAGCCATTATCATGTGGCTCCTTGCTGGTTAATCGTAGACCCAATTTAGGGTAACGGTGGTGTGGGGTGCGGTGCTCCTGGACTGGATGGGCTGGGTGGCTTTAGTGCGGCATGCCCTTAGTACATTCTATTAACACTTTTCCCTCACTAACACTATCTCTATCCTATTTTAATTACATTCATTTATCTCTCCCTTTTAAATAGCTTCGGCTTCCTATCACTAATTATTAACACTTAGTATATCACTGGCATGCCGCACTGGGCTTCCCAGCTTATGATGGTTTTTGGGGTGCCGCACCCTGCACCTAGATATAGCGCTAGGGACCCCCAATATACAGAGAAGCCTTGACGCGGCTTGGGGGCATAGCATACACCTGCGCAGGTATATGTAACCAATATCTCGGAATTCTATTATCATGTAGTGTTCTAGATTGGTTACTAGCATTGCTCAGTGTGCTGAGGGAAAAATGTCTTGTTTTACTTACCCAGTAATTAACCCCTCCCTCATGCACCTGGGTAATGTTACTGAACTCATTGAGCATCTACCACTATCTGTATGTATGTTGTAAGAGGCAGAAGGGAGCCCATATTAGGAGGAGATGTGGGTCCTGATATGCCACATGGAGTAGTCCGGGGTTGCTCCAAGGTAGGTAGCTCTTAGTTTGGATATATCAAGTAAGGAGCCATTATCATGTGGCTCCTTGCTGGTTAATCGTAGACCCAATTTAGGGTAACGGTGGTGTGGGGTGCGGTGCTCCTGGACTGGATGGGCTGGGTGGCTTTAGTGCGGCATGCCCTTAGTACATTCTATTAACACTTTTCCCTCACTAACACTATCTTTATCCTATTTTAATTACATTCATTTATCTCTCCCTTTTATATAGCTTCGGCTTCCTATTACTAATTATTAACACTTAGTATATCACTGGCATGCCGCACTGGGCTTCCCAGCTTATGATGGTTTTTGGGGTGCCGCACCCTGCACCTAGATATAGCGCTAGGGACCCCCAATATACAGAGAAGCCTTGACGCGGCTTGGGGGCATAGCATACACCTGCGCAGGTATATGTAACCAATATCTCTGAATTCTATTATCATGTAGTGTTCTAGATTGGTTACTAGCATTGCTCAGTGTGCTGAGGGAAAAAATGTCTTGTTTTACCTATCAAAATTAGCACAGGTATGCCACAAGGGTGCGTCTTGAGTCCACTTTTATTTTCCCTTTTTACTTATGACTGTTATCCGCAGGTGGATACTAATCTTATTATAAAGTTTGCGGACGATACTACAGCGGTAGGACTTATCAAAGATGGAGATGAGAGCGCATATAGAGAGGAAGTTAATGTTTTAGTTAGGTGGAGTACTGAGAATAATTTATTATTAAACCAGACTAAAACAAAAGAAATTATCATTGATTTTAGACGTGGTGGGAAAACGGAATTAATGCCCCTCTAGATCAATAACTTAGTAGTAGAGAGGGTTACAGATTTTAAACTATTGGGAGTAACTATCTCTCAAAATCTTATTTGGTCTGCCAATACTGTCTTGATGGCTAGGAAGGTTCACCAACGTCTTTTTTTTCTGAGTAAGCTTAAAGTGGCTGGGTTTTCTCAGCTAAACTTGATTAGGTTCTATAGAGGAGTCATTGAAAGTATTATTTCATACTGCATTGTGGTATGGTTTGGTAACAGCACAAAAAAAGACCTGATTAAATTAGACAGGGTGATTAATTCTGCCACGGCTATTATAGGTTGTGATCTGCCCTCTATTGAAGAGATCTTTGTTAAAAACTGCCGGCGTAAGAGAGATAGTATTATGCTTGATCCCCACCATCCTTATCATTACATGTTCTCATTTTTACCATCAAAAAAAGGTTAAGGCTTCCTAAGTTAAGAACTACACGAGAAACAGTTTCTTTCCCTTAGCAATTATTGATTTTAACCAAGATTGTTAATTGTTGTCTTTCTATGTTTCGTATTGTAATTTCGTTGTTGTTCAATTTTGTATTGCGATGACAATGACAATAAACTGTTATTATTATTATTATTATTATTATTATTTTACATTGACTCCCTTGAGGGTTGAGGCCCCCTTGGAAGATAATTCTGCTCAGTCCCAGTGTTTCTCGCATCCCAAGGTTAAGGTACTAAGCTGGGATTTTCATTGTCTCCCCATCAGAGACTACGAACCTCTGGAATGGGAGCTATCTACTCAGTCCTAGCATTTACCTGCTCCTTCGGAATGGATACTAGAGCGGGCCCATTGTTTCTAACTACCAGTTGGGGGGAGGCCATGTTATTTCCCCCAGCAGGGTGAAGGTACTCAGACAGACTTTTCTTTGTCCAGAGCATGAGGGATCCCATCCCCTCTGCCCATTGGTTACTCAGTCCAGCCTTTCTCTATTCTTCTGCCAGTGGTGACCCACACCCACTTATAAGAACAGATACTACACTTGATTTTAGCCACAAGGCTGAGAATCAAAGAGATGTTTTATTATCATGTCCTTCAGGCCTAGGAAGGCCTTCTGGCTGATGTCAGGTCATTACATCAAAGATAGATAACGATGGCAATTACCCGAGAGGACTGTCTTTTGTCTGGGTTTGCATATACATGAAAGCAATTTCTGGGTTAAGAAGTGGATCCTTATGCCACTAGTGAATTGAGACACCCCCACAAGCTAACTATAATAGGTCAAAGGCATAACAGCATATGGGATTTTGCGAGCAACTGGTAGTGGGCACCTCTGTCCCTAAAATGTCGACTGAGTAATTACCATATTTGCACAAGTATGCTAACGTCCAAAATTGCAACTGATCATGCAAATAAGTAATGCCCAATATCATTAAATATTCAAGGAACCAGGGGTGTTTAACTGTGAAGCCCTGGGAAGTCATGCATTTGGAGGATATGTATGCATTTATTATGTCATTGCAATTTACAGCTGGAAAGAACGGTGAAAAAAACAAAATTGGATAATAACAGATAGTCATAGTGGTAGGAATGCACTGCTCTCAAGCTTACAATCTGTAGGGAAATATACATTGATACACAAGGCTTCAGTAGGTGTTATCAATTATGTAAGTCAACCAAAAATCTTCATTTTTCACAATATTTAAACAACCCTTTGCCTCTTACCTGCTTGATTGTTTCAGTGCAAATTTTCCATGAAAGCAAGGTGGCTGTGTTTTTTGTTGTGGTGGAGTTGTCTAAAGTGTTAGGTGTAGATGTATGCTAAGCGTCTTTGCTATTCTACTAAGGGTGGACAATTTCCCAATGTCTAGATCACCCATAGAGAGCCCATACACATGCAGTGATGTGTGCTATGTAAGCGATTTTACTCATGCAAAAAAAAGGCATAGTGGTTCATGATAATGTAGATCACTATCACTATCTCTCATTATGTACATATGAAGTGATTTGCAGTCACTTGCTAAGCAATTTGACTGCATGCACTGACTCAAACAGTGGTGATTGCGATGAGTGCATCGCCATCGCTTAGGGGCATACACACAGAGCGATCTGTGCTTTCACAAAATTGCTCCATGTGTATGCTGCTTAAAGAGATAACTGGCCTGTATATATATATATATATATATATATATATATATATATATACATATACACACATATACAGTAGATATTTGCTATTAAAATAGTTTTTAAAGAATTTTACATGCTCTTTAAGCAAACACGTTAGTCATTGTGTTTTCTCAGCAGTTTGCCCTTGGCCTTTACTTTACCTAATCACATTCGTTTTTATTATGAGAAAAGTATTTGATTAGATAACAGCAGATACATGTGTTGCAGTGCTAGGAAACCAATGTTCTCATTATACAAAACAGAGAGAAATAAAAGATTTTAAATAGATTAATCTAAATCTTTCCCAAACCATATAAGCTAAAGACTAATTAAATAATATCAATATACTATACTCTACAGGACAGTCGTAACTCACGTCCAAATCTACAGTAAACATGTAAAGTAGTTACAGATTTTGGTTATTCTATATTAAAGCTAGAATCCATTTATATGCATTGACTTTTAGTTTAAAATTTTCCCTAAAACTATAGCAATCATCCCGAAATTAGCTGCAATATGTCTAGTGATATGAAGACATAAATGCAAGTGTCCAATCCAGGGCCGGTGCAAGCACCGTCTGCGCCCAAGGCAAATCCCGCCGCCCGCTCCCCTGGGGGAGGGGGGGGGTTTCAGCGCGGCACTACTGCGCTCCGGTGTGGGTTCAGCGCGGCAATATCGCGCTCCGAGAGGTTCAGCACGGCACTACCGCGTTCCGGGGGGAGAGGGTCGCGGGGTGCCTTGGGATTGTAGGTGGGTGCCGCACGGGGAATGCCGGGGGGAGGGGGGGGCATCGTATCACTCACCTGCTCCCCGCTCCCTGACCCTGCTGGGATGAGTTCCGGGCGGCCCTTTCAGCTTCTGCACTGTTTAAACTTTCTATGGTACCTGCCTGGTGGCTCAGTA
This sequence comes from Crinia signifera, assembly GCF_055691185.1. NCBI lineage: Eukaryota > Metazoa > Chordata > Amphibia > Anura > Myobatrachidae > Crinia > Crinia signifera. The sequence goes on from NC_139222.1 coordinate 78,975,973, forward strand.
CTGCCCTCCAGTGGCCGGCACCCTAGGCAAATGCCTAGAGCTGCCTAGTGGTGGCGCCGGCCCTGGTCCAATCTGCTTCTATAGCCTAGTATAAAGTATGTACTGACGTTTATTATTAATAATAAATTTTTCTATTTCTATAACTAGCATTAACATCTCTTCCTTCAACAGTGCCTCCAAGCTACTTGAGAGGGTGGCACACCACATCCTCAACTAATTCTGAGCCTTGCTCGTCCTCCATGACAAAATCAAATCAAGGATTGCTGTAAATCTTTTAATTCCACTAAAGCTACCCTCAATGTCACAATTACTGTACTTCCTTATGACCAAATATGAAGGCTAATTTTCTCTACTTAAATTCCTACAGCCTCCTCCTGAAAACCTTCCATTCCATCACTCTCTACATCAAAGCTCTCTCCTGGTGTGCATCTTATACCCATTTTACAATGTCATTGCTGCATTGGCCCTAGTTGCCGCTCAATGCGAAAGGGTACTTAATTAAAAGCCTGAGTAGACTAGCCTGTCAATCCAACCACAGTAGCGAGCAGGTTTGAATTCATGTAGCCCCATAACCTCCATAATTCAATTCAAAGTACTTGCCCTGAAATCAATAACACCTCACCTTCATACTGTACATCTCTTACTAAGGCATATTGTAAATTTATTCATACACTCTTATATCTGCTTGTGAACTGCACATTGGATTCTCCTATTGCAATTCTTACAAATCGAAGGTAAAAGTTGCAATTCACCCTAACTATCCTTTGCTTGAATGGATCACAAAAAATACTGATAAATGTACTGTAATAGTTTGAAGAGCACCTTCAAACAGAATCAATGATCCCAACCTCAATTACACAAGTTTCTCTGAGAACTGCAATAACTTTTGCCACTTAATTTAGGCACCATCAAATTGTTTACTTCGAATTGCAAACCTGTCTTGCCAAATGATGGTAACTAATTATTGGAATTTCCGAGTGCACAGTCAGCTATGACAAGTTACACACTCTAAAGCTGGCCATACACTACTGTGACTTCTCACAGCAGTGTATGGCCAGCAGTCCCCCCTTGATCCACACGGGCAGCAGGATCACATGTGATATATCCCATGCGGACCTTTTACATGTGATATATCACATGCGACCCCATTCCTCGCTGCCGGTAGGGGTCCGAGTCTGAGATCAGACATGCAGCAGGTCAAACCTCCGATTACTGATAAAGAAATTTGGAACACAGAATATAGAGCTGAATAAGTTAAGAGTTAAATCTGTTAACTAGTTATATTTTTTCATACGAAATATCTGGTCCTGTTGAGCTAATGGTTGTATGACTATATTTTTGAGATCAGATACTTGTTCATTATGCCTGGACAATGTATTTAGAGACTCCTAAATGGATTTTCTGCCAACACAGATAAAAAAAATATGTATTCTAGTCATGAGAACATGATGATCATATAGGGGTCATTAATACCCCTTTCAGACAGAAAAGTCTGAAAATCCCGACAAATACACAGCATTTCAAATGCTGTGTCCTTTTGCTGGGAGCAGCCTGACCCCCCTTCACACAGAAGAACAAATTACCGGGTTGAAAATTTCTGCCAGGTAACTTGCTGAATAACACAGGGATTTCTTCTGTGTGAAAGGGTCAACACAGGTCATAAATCCCGTGTCCTCGACCCTGGTCAATTCCAGGGTCTGAGACACGGGATTTACGGCACGGGTGTGCCCTTTTACACAGAAAAGGGACCCGTGTTATTCATGAAATTACCAGGTAGAACTGCTTCACCCGGTAATTTCGTTTTGTGTCTGGAAGGGGTAATATTTGTAGAATGATGAACGTAGAATGCCTCTATTTAGATTAACTGTACTTGGACCAATTCTAGGGCCCAGTAGTTATTAATATTTGAATAATGTGTCTAGTAACTCCTATTTTATGATGTCATGTATAACCTAGAGAGGTTCCGCCTGTGTATTCTTTGAAGGATGGACTAAAAACTATATACTGTAAACCCATATTTGTTGTTATCAAGTTGTCTCTTAGGGGGTTATTCTGGTCCAAATGCTATGCTGTGAATTTCGCAGCACTGCGTGTTGAAGAAACGCCACCCGAACAGCCGCCCACCCCTCTCTCTCAGCAAATTCCCCCACATGGCTGCAAATGGATGTTTTGCATAAACAACCATTTGTAGCCTTGGGTGTGGGGGCCAAATCATTTGATGGTCTATGTAGGACTAAGACAATCTCTGGTGCTTAGCTTTGCATGCTCCCTGTACAGGTAGAGGACGGGCAGCTGACATACGGTGATGTCAGCTGCCCGCCCCCCTGCACCTGCGTCAAGGTGCCACCTGCAAGGGAGCACCCAGTGTTTTCATGGAAATGCCCATGAAACCCTGGGTGTTCGCATGGGCACAGCACATCTCCGTCACCCAACGCCCCCCACCTACATTAATAGGTGCGAACGGGACAGCAAACTAGCAGTTCACCATACCCACTTGCATCCAGCATCTGCATATGCGCAGAAATGTGCATGCACACATGGAAAACATTGCTTCCCCGTGAAAACATGCGGGGGACTGAATGAATCAGAATAACCAGCTCAGTCCGTTGACTGGAGCACCAGTGTTTTCACTTGTAATAATCTTGTTATGCTCAATCATCTGATCCAGGCAAAGACCTCAAGATTTATTGCAATGACACTACAAACCAATGCGCATGGGACTGCACATCGGATCTGATGTCATACACATTGATTTGGCCACTGGTCATCTGATTTCCAGACCTGATCCACCGGAATCTGGTAAAGACTTAAAAAAGTGGCCAAATCGGTCATTTAGGATAACAAAGTGTCTTTACACATGTTATTTTTATGTATTACAGCTGAATTTAAAAAAGCAATATGAAGTAAACAATTTTATGGTGCCTAAATTATGTGGATTATGTTATTTCAGGTGAGAAACTTATTTAATTAAGGTTTGGATGGTACTTGTTTCCTAGCAGGGCGCCCAGTTTTCTTACGTACGCTTCGGGGTGGCATTGATACTGGAGGTGACGCTAAATAATGGCATAAGTGCTTTCAATTGTAAGCACCCATCACATGTCATACTAAGCACACATCATCCCATCACATCTCATAGTAAGCACCTATCACATTTCATCACATGGGGGCTTCTACTATTAAATATCGCATCGCACCTGGTGCCCTGCGATTCCATGTGATATTTCATTGTATAAGCACTCCTGTGCACTTCATATGGACATCACATCGCATCGCACAGCACTATACACGCTGTGCGATGCGATTTCACTATGGAGAATAGCCCAGTACGCTAAATGCGTACTGGGCGCCCTGCCAGGAAACAAGTACCGTTTGGATTATTGATTCAGTTTGAAGATGTTCCTTGTACTGTATATAGCCACAAGAGGTGACAGGTAAAAAAAAGTACAGTAATGTTTAATACTTGTTAATTAGAATAATACATGTGTAGTGTAAGGTAGTCAGTAGAGCATTATGTATACAGTACCTGCTTTATAGTAAGTTTACTCCTTACATTCTACCTGCAACCATGCAAAAAAAAGGTCATTATGGAAAAGTTCCCTATGAAGAAAAAATGGGGTATCAGTTACCGAGGTAACTGTAGGGGCGCCTGTATGAGTGGCCTCCGCTAGCGGCTGTCAAAAAAAGGGGGTGTCAATCCCTATGGAAAACATACAGAAAAAAGGTGGTAGACTGCACTCATTGATGACAGACTGAGGAATTAAAAATATGATTTTTAATTATACAAATAGCATGCTGTAATAAACATATAAAATTACAAGGTGCAAGGTACACAATATAAAAGAAGGGGAAGGGGGAGGGCAAGAAGGATTGAGAATAGCTGCGTCCACTGTTAGAGTGATATCACCTTAGTAAGAGTCCACAGTCCAGTGGGTAACCGTTGAAATGAGGAGCGAATGGATGTATCAAAAAAGCTGGCCGCGGCGGTACTCAAATGTTGTTTTTCTTCCGATTGCAGTAGGGGGTAGCGATCCTCCCAACTTGGATAAGAAATAAGGTTGAGTGTCCGCTGTAGGATCCTGGGTGGGTATTAGACAGGCGGCTTGCCTTCAAGAGGTGAGTGCCTCACTCCAGGTCGATAGGGCCAGTGATGGTAAACAAGTGAAAATCTCCAAACGGTTCTCAGTGGAAATGGATGGCAGTGGCAGGCATCGTTTTGTGGTGGGCAGTTGGGAGCCTGGACCAACGCGTTTCACTGCACAGAGCAGCTTTTTCCTTGAAAAAGCTGCTTTGTGGTGGGCAGTTGGGAGCCTGGACCAACGCGTTTCACTGCACAGAGCAGCTTTTTCCTTGAAAAAGCTGCTCTGTGCAGTGAAACGCGTTGGTCCAGGCTACCAACTGCCCACCACAAAACGCTGCCTGCCACTGCCATCCATTTCCACTGAGAACCGTTTGGAGATTTTCACTTGTTTACCATCACTGGCCCTATCGACCTGGAGTGAGGCACTCACCTCTTGAAGGCAAGCCACCTGTCTAATACCCACCCAGGATCCTACAGCGGACACTCAACCTTATTTCTTATCCAAGTTGGGAGGATCACTACCCCGTACTGCAATCGGAAGAAAAACAACATTTGAGTACCGCCGCGGCCAGCTTTTTTGATACATCCATTCGCTCCTCATTTCAACGGTTACCCACTGGACTGTGGACTCTTACTAAGGTGATATCACTCTAACAGTGGACGCAGCTATTCTCAATCCTTCTTGCCCTCCCCCTTCCCCTTCTTTTATATTGTGTACCTTGCACCTTGTAATTTTATATGTTTATTACAGCATGCTATTTGTATAATTAAAAATCATATTTTTAATTCCTCAGTCTGTCATCAATGAGCGCAGTCTACCACCTTTTTTCTGTATAAAGTTCCCTATGAAGAACACCTATACCACTAGGCCAGAGCAAACAGGCCAAGCACAATGGGGTGTGGCTTTTGCACCTAATCCCAGTTTCCTAACCCACGAACATATGCTGTTTTTCCCTAAGTAATCACTGCTCTCTTATCAGATGTGTCATCCGGGTTGTGGCTGGAAAAGCTTCAATAGGGACAGTGTTTGTTCCCTACAACATAATTTGGCAAGAAATGTTTACACTACTGTCTGGTTTTATATTACATATACCTATTCCCTTCTTATTTTGCTGCCACTTATAACCTACTGGGATGCTCTTCATAAAGTAGCAAATAATATCCGTCAGTGATTTTCTGCCTCAATATTAATCAAAATGTTGTAAAAAAACCTCCTAAATATTTAGATAAAGCAGCATAAAAAAACTGATGTCACATTGAAGTACAACTTTACAGAGCTTAGACATTTACTAGCTGATGTGCCGAGTTCCAACCAAGGTTTGCAGGGAGGAAGATTGTATCCCTTTTCACCACTTTAATCTCTGGGCTGAAATTAGTGGGCTGCAAATAACTGTCACAATTTTCAGACCACCCGGCAGGCCTCATGTTCCCGGTCAACCAGCATGTTCAGAACAAAAGATTACCTACTGTCACATATTTCAGACCACAATGGTGGTCACAACGGTTTATGGCAGGTGGACATGTTGACAATATTTTTCGGCAAATCTAGGAAGCAAGACCTTTAATTTGGTATATGAATCCAATGGCATCATAGAAACGTTATTCATAAAGGTCATCCTTCTGCTATTTATATATTGATATCAAAGGAATATAGTTTTAAGATTTCATGACAGTATATTTAATAAAATGGCAGAAACATGACCACAGAAACAACAGATTATTGCACAATCGAAACAAAAAACATTCCCCGCTCTATAATTTGTTGCAGCGTTCAAAATATACATATTTTATATTACTTAAATATGCCAAAGTAAGATGTTACTGTTCCATATAAATATATTGAACCACCTAAAACTAAAGTAAATTAGAACACACAGACTATAAACTTTAGGCAGAACTTCAAGCATCAATGAGTTAAATCTTGCAGCTATGGATGATGAACAGCTCTAGTAGACCATAATTCATAGTAGTATCTGCACTAGCTGTTCTGTAAAGCAGCTGTGGTTTTTAATTAATATTGCAGAGCTAGAATCTTTCCCATTTCCATTTGGGTAGAAACTGATAATAGATCCCCAAATCACTTAATTATTTTTGATAGCTGATTTTGTTTGTGACGTGCATATTTTGCTAAATAGCTTTGATCTCTCATTAACAATGCAAGCAATTATAACAAATTACAGATCATACAATTAAAATGTAATGTGGATTGTCAAGTTTTGCTGAAATTTGTACAAAAAAGCCCCATCAACAGTCATATTTATCTCGGCAACTGTACATTTCATTTTAATTCAAAGAAGGTCATAATTTATCATAATTAGAGGAGCATTCCACATAGCAAAAAAATAAGATTTCACATTTTTTATTTGGAATAAGCCTACTGAAACATGAAAACTGTGAAACTAATTGATAGCAGGTGGTAAATTCGTATAAACAGACCCCTAAATGCAGACAGATATTTAACCTCAAAGAGTCACCCTAATCTACAGTACCACCAGATTAACTTCTTTAAAGACGTAATATAAATTGGAAGAATGAAATGATGTTTCTATACTGTTGTTAATGGACAGCTCAGCAGTACTAGCGGCTTGCTATACTTGTAATAAAGAGGGGCATACTATACAATACAGCCTATAGCTGTAGATCATGGGTCTTCAAACTGTGGCCCTCCAGATGTTGTGAAACTACAAATCCCAGCATGCCTTGCCACAGTTTTAACACTCCCTTATAGCAAAACTGTGGCAAGGCATGCTGGGATTTGTAGTTTCACAACATCTGGAGGGCCACAGTTTGAAGACCCATGCTGTAGATCAACACTGAGGCATCAGTGACAATATTGTAGCCAGCACCATTGCCATCGTTTGAGGATCTACAAAGTGCTACCACTGGGTATGGATGCTAGGTTTATTACCCCTTTTTTATTTAAAAAAGTTTTAACACAAAAATGTGGTGTTGGGTACCTGCAAATCCTGCTGCTACAAATCTGAATCATGAATTTAAAAAAGAAAGATTACGCTATTGGATCAACCTAGACACCAGTAGTCATCTGCGTGACCCATGAGATCATGCAAGCCAACAGCTGCAAGTTCTACCTAGAGCAGGGCTGGGCAACACCGGCCCTCCAGATGTTAATGAACTACACATCCCAGGATGCTTTGCATTAGTTTTGCTATGTGGCCATGCTGAAACTGATGCAAGGCACACTGGGATATGTAGTTCATCAACATCTGGAGGGCCAGTGTTGCCCAGACCTGACCTAGAGGATATGAAATCTTTACCTTCTGATGAAGATCCTGGCCTTGTCCCTCCTCGGCAATGGCAGCTCTATTTGGAGAAACGGAGAATGTTGCCACCTCCCTACCTCAAAGTAGCACCATTCTGCCAATCACTGCCACTCTGATACTGTAGTTCTACCGAGATTGCTAATTTGCACTGCACATACAGTACAAACATCGAGCCGCAATGCCAATGGTAGCTGAGGGCCATTATTTTTCAAACTTAGTAATGAAAACTGTAAACATTACATGATCTCAAAGTATCCTCAATAATAAATACTACCACCTGTAGATCCACTGTATAGTTAGGTAGCATACCTTTGTTCTAGCTAGATGATCTGGAATACGTGAGGATCAGGTTTGAGATATGCTGCTATAGCATATCCCAGTTTGGCTTTTAATCAGAGTTGAACCAGAATTGCTCAATTCGAAAGAATGGTAACCGTAATTTTAACATATCAAATCTCCATATACTATGAATCAAACAAACAAATGAAATAACTTTAGTAGATAAATAAAAATTTAGACATTGAACACTGTGCTCATTAGAAAATGATGCTGCAATTGACTTTAGTCATCAATAGCATATTAATCAATTAATGTGAACTGGTGATTGAGGATATTTATTATAATTTAGATAATAATAACAACTAAACATAGAAAACTCAAATTATTTGCAAAACAATATTTTTTTTGGTTCGTTGATTGAGTTGAATAGTGAATACTAACCAAGTATCATCTAAATTCTAAAAGAATATGGGGTTTATTCTAGTTCATTCTTTCTGACAAAATCCTTCTTAGATGGACAAAACCATGTGCACTGCAGGGAGGCAGATGTAACATGTGCAGAGAGAATTAGATTTGGGTGAGTTATCTTGTTTCTGTGCAGGGAAAATACTGACTGCATGATTTTACACTGCAATATAGATCTCACTTTGAAGAAAAACCCCACCCAAATCTAATACTCTCTGCACAAGTTACATCTGCCCCACCCGCAGTGCACATGGTTTTGTCCATCTAAGAATGATTTTGTCAGAAAGAATGAACCAAAATAAGGCCCTATATTCTTTCAGATATTTTTCATTAGTTTGCATACAGAGGTGGCAGTCAGAAAAGTCAAGTGTTTACAAGTAATACAGAATTTGAAAGCAAATTAGAACCACTTCTCATCTAATCTGCCTTTTTGTAATGGACTATTTATAGTTAAACAAATAAAATAATCATATTTCACAAACTATTTAACCCTTTAATAATCTCAACCTTATTTTATCTGGATACGGTCACTAGGTCTACAAACATTGGGTCGACATGCAGGAAGGTCAACATGCGTTAAGTCGATAGGGTCATTAGGTCGACACAAGCATTAAGTCGATAGTCAAAAGGTCGTCAAGGAATTTTTCACATTTTATTTTGAGCAGACATGTGCCGATACGCAGTATTTCATGCCCCACCATCCACTAGGGTGTGGTGGGAGAATAAAATAGTGTGCCCGAAACATGACAAGGGCAGTGAGCCAAGCTGGGGACGTGGTGCTACATTTCAGTGTCCATGTCAACTGTGTCGAAATTCGGGATGAAAAATGTGAAAAACCCTGTGTCGACCTTTTTTGTTAAGGTAAACATTATACAGTAGGTCATTATGAGGAATAAAGTGTTTGCTTGGCAATTTTCACACCGATTTTGACAAATTCACTTGGCGCTCAAAGAGGTTACTTGCTGTTTATGGCTATATGCCATTTAGCAGGATGCAGCAGAACAAGACACGTTTGGCAGTATACACCTTCTTGTTAGGTTCACACATGAGGCCACACCTTGCATTTTAGTAGGATGACATGGACAGTGTTGAATTTAGCTTTTGCAGGTTGCAGAGTTTGTGGTACAACAACACTTTGTAAACATATACATTCAAATACATGTGTTGTAGTTGTAATCCAGTCATCCTGTCATAATGCATCTGGTGGGTGTGGGACCACAACATATGTGTAGCTGGCAACATAGAACTAGATGTGCAGACTCATTCCTGCCAAACAGGTCCCACTGAACTTGATCTGCACAAATGCCATACCATGCCATAGCATCTAACTGTGATTTAATTGCTACAGTTTCAGTGTATGTTATTATGTTCCAATGTGTCTATTCTTTTAAAAAGTGTCTCATTGTTAAAACCTTATTTAAAATATCATATTATGGATTAATAGACATTGTTTAGGTAGACAGTCATTATGCTGGAATTATATGGTCAACATCCATTACGTACACAGGACCAAAAGGTCAAAACACAAATGGTTGACATTATTTTGGGTCCTTATTGTCCCAAAAGTATTATATTTCCTGTATCTGACCACCATCAGTAGAAACTTGTACCTCACGGGCTTGCTTCACTCACCACAGATTGCTATTCCCAATAGATGTTTATGTGGATAGTAAATACAGTAGATTCTAACTTTGGGACAAAATAGCAAAAAAATAAAAATGAATAAAAAAGGTGTTGACCTTTTGTTTTTCTACCATTTTCAACCATAACAACCTTTTATACTTGACGACCTTAAGCTATGTCAACATTTCCTTGATCTACCTTTTGTACCTGTAGACCTCAAACAAGTCTACCATAAGGAGTCAACCTTATGTCTGTAGAACTATACATTGATGATCAGTAAGCAAGTAAGTTTTATTTATAAAGCGCACTTTCTCCAACAGGACTCAAGGCGCATTAAAAATAACAATGCACATACTGCAATACAAAGGATTATCAGTACAAGGAACAGGCAACAATGGCAGTACAGATGTACATCACACATACAGATATGCACAAGACGCATTCTAATAAGGGACACGGACATGGGGAACATATTTACCGAGCTGTGCAGTACCCAGGCAGCCATTCAGCAGCGCCACATGGTGATTGCACAGCCAGTAACAGTACTGATATATATAAACTAGATGTACTCTAATGAGGGACACAGACATGGGGAACATATAATTACTGAGCTGTGCAGCACCCAGGCAGCCAATCAGCGGCGCCACATGGTGATTGCACAGCCAGCTAGGTAGCCAGTAGTAGTACTGATATATATACTAGATGTACTCTAATGAGGGACACAGACATGGGTAACATATCATTACTGAGCTGAGCAGCACCCAGGCAGCCAATCAGCAGTGCCACATGGTGATTGCACCAGCCAGTACTGTACATATAGAACACAAAAGAACAGTACAGGGTACACAGAACTAGTCATAACACAAATAAAGCACAATTCTTAGTACACAATACAGCTGAGATATAAGGAAGTGAATGAGAATAGATGCAGGTATAGATTGTAGATGAGTAAGAGAGCTGTAGTTGAAATACAAGAAGAGTGCTGTGAGAACAGGAGGAAGGAGGGCCCTGCTCTAAGGGCCCTCCTGGATAGCCTTGCTGAAGACTGCAACAGAAGCAAGCAATTTTACTGTACCATCACAACATTTTTGCACCCCGATATAATCACATAAAATGTTATCACTTTGGGAGTGGACAACCATTCTACATGTAAATCAATATTGTAAATTGCTTCAAAATATTTACAAAATTACAGTTCTTTTTATATATAAAGAATCCTTATGCACTTCAAATCAACATTCTAACAATATTAAAAATATAGGAACAAAATCTAAAAACAACTATATAATTCTTGTCAGACTAAGTATAACTTTGTGGAAGGCTGTCATTCTCGAATAATGACACAATGATAGTTTGGGATTAAGCAGAAAGAAAGCCTGATACACAATGGAATCTGTCAATATGGTGGCACAATTCTGAAAGATCTTTGTTTTCTAGAGATGGATACATACTGTAGGTATCAGATTCTACTCCACACTGAATAGACTTTAGACTATTCGTACATAGCAGGAATACATCAGAGCATGTTTTTGTTGTTATTTTGTGATAATTGCTTTATAGAAACAATGTTCCCTACAGACAGAAGTTCATTGTTTATTAACACCCACCAACATACACATATACACACACATAACTTTGTCCTACACATATTTAGGTCTGGTAAAGTTATTATATATACATATATAGTACCTACATTTGGCCCTGCAGACAATGGAGACAATTGGGAGAGTCTGTGGTCACCACTGCTCTGCCCATGAACACAGCATCTATAAGCTCATGGAGCATTGGGTCCATCCCAAAAATGATGATAGCAGGGGGTGAGGCCATGAAGCCCTACCCCCTCCACTCAAGGCCCCGCCCTTTTTAGTTGTGGACATGCCTCAACTTTAGAAAGTTGAGGGGTATGTATATATTTAGTAAATTTAGGATTCTGGCTTAATGTTATTTAAGAAATAAAGTAGCTAAAATAAAATATGTACACACATATGTACACACATATGTACATATATGGGGATTGAGACAGGAAACACATTTATCATGCAATTTTATCTAAGAAACACAAGGTGACTTAAGCTGTGTACACACAGGGGCAATAGGGGCTGAAATCAATGGAAATATGGTCGCAGGCGACCATATTGCCAGTGATGGGAGTGTGATAAATCGCTGGGTGCGCGCTCCCTTTTTCAGCCCCATTATAATCGCTGGTCGCAGGAGCTTGCTCCTGCGACCAGCTGATTACCTCTGCGGCTCCCCCAGCAGAGGTTCATTTTCATCAGCGACCATCTCTGGTCGCTGATGAAAAGGAGACACTGGGCAATATATTGCTCAGCAATGTATTGCTAGCAATATATTGCTGAGCAATATATCTCCCCCATGTGTACGGGGCTTTAATCACTTGCAACTTCAAGTAGATTGTATTATTCTGAAAATTATTAAACTGTGTATATCAACACTCCCAAATTTAGCAGTAGAGTCATAATTGCAAAACAGATTATTTGGATTTGTGAGAGGAGTGTCAGAATATTTATCATTTTAACAGGGCCCTAATCTGGGTATTTGTAGAACGTCCAAATCATCAGAAAAGCGATTAAACTGTATGTAATGTAAAGATGAATGCATTCTGAATTTGTGCATAACTTTATTGTGAAGAACTAAAAGTCACAATATACAGTATAAGGAAAAAAATACCTTTATCGCATCTCTTCAGTCACATTATAGTATGTTTGCAGAAGAATCTGAAAAAATAAATACAATGATTACTTAATATTGTGCATGGTGTTGCTAGCAGAATCTACGCACATTTACAGTGATTGAACCAACATAGTAAGCATTTGCCGAAGGCAAAGGGTTTATGAAACATTCATTATTTTGGCACTCAGCATATTGACTGTATTCGTAATTCAAATCAATGAAAACACCTCTGTTACCTTCCAAACTGACCAATATGGGAGGAAGAAGAAGAAGAAAAAGAAAAAGAAGAAGAAGAAGTAGTAGTAGGTAATTTAAATATAAAGCACAAGGGGGGGGGGGGGGGCAACAACTGGGGGATGCCCCATATTCTGTGCAATGTGACAGCTACTGAAATATCCCCCTTATTTCTTCTTATTTTTATAGTTATTGAAAAAGATTTTAGGGACATTTTTCAAAGCTCAGAGATAAAATTGGAAGATGTAATATACCAGGCAATCAACTTCTACCTCACATTTGACATTAGCCACTATCCAATATTTTACAATTTTAACAATGTTTTACCAACGTTTGTTTGGGAGCAATCGTGTACCAAAAAAACAAACAAACAAACATTATATTGGTAAATCGCACAGGTTCAGTGAAACCTTGGTGTTTTAACATTCATGTCCCTGAAAAACCATTTCTTATAGGAGATTTTGCTTTGCTTTCCAGTGGCAGATGAAACTAAATCCCAGATAAAATTTGGCTTGTGCCAGTTTAACAGGAACAACAGGATAGTTCTCAGTGATACAATTAACCCTGGAAAAATATTGGAGTTTCATCTCTCACAATTGTATAGTATCTCTAGCCAAGCTTTAAAAAATACCCCTTAATCTGCTAATTAAATACCAACATTTCTAATCCCCATAATTATTCTTAGAAGCCTCTATATTCTGAAACAGAATTAGATCAGACATATAATGCTTCATAATTACTCATCACTAGACTTGTATTTTTCCCTTTGCTTGGATTCTGTTTTTAGTACAGTAGAAGTCACAAGATTAAATAAAATGTTGATTGTTGCCTGTAGTGGGCTTCTTGAATTGTCTGCGGTCATGTGAATATGAGCAAAATGGTGACTCAAAAAAGAAAGCAAAATAACTTAAAAAAATATATATAGCACGCTGGCATCTACTGTATCACTATACACTGAACTTCCTATTAATCAGGATGCAGGATGGCTCATTGTATAAAATAAGTAGATATACAGTACTTCTTAGCTGTTACACTGTTTCTCTGGGATATATTGCTTTTGCTAGTATGCAATTGCTGCCTTGGGTAATGATATATTTAGTTTATTAAGATTTTATGACCATTTTATCAAACCAGATTATCACAAAATTCTGCAGAAGCTGAAATCTCCACATAATATTATGTATCCCAGCTAACAACAGCCTTAAGCAAAGGAGATCACAGAAATGTTCTGCAAAAGGCTATTGTATCTGTTGCTGCAGCGAACAATCCCTATTTCTGTCAATACTTAGCTATGAGTTTAGTCCATCACCCTCAAGTGGAATAAACCGTTTTATGACTATGGAAGTCTTTTTTTTTTTTCAGGAGAGGGACCTGGTGATCCTTCTCCCACATCCTCCATATGACTCATCAGTCTGTTAATCAGACTGAAGTCTGCACAAATGTCAAGAACTCTGCCGATACCCGGGTAATGTAATTCACAGCAACATGAGTTATTGCTACCACTGTCCATGTGGGTTAACTTTGGTGCACAGCAGTGAAAATCATGTAAAAAAAAAAATACTACAGTATACCCACTGCACTTTACAACTGCACATGGAGGACAACAAACTAAACAAAGAGACATACAAATCTTCTTACAAAATAGCATATCCTATAATGAAATTTAAAAAAAAAACTGTTTCATCCAGTAAAGAAACAGAAAATAGTATGACCTGGGCAAGATGTTAAAGGTCAGGCTGACATACAGTATAAAACAAAAGAAAACAATACAGATTTTGTGAACTTGCACATAACAATATAAACAGACTGGTTAGGCATTGACAGGACAATTTATTTACCTTTGGGACATGTTTTTAATAATTTGATGAAAATATTTTTTTTTTTTAGTTTTTGTGGAGTTGAGGGTGGATTTTTATCATATCACATAAAATCAGAAAACAAAACATAGAAAAAATGAAATGTAGACACTGCTCATGTTTTTAAATTGATTAAATGAAACTACAAAGTGTTTGCATTCTGTATACAGGTCACGTCTTCCGTATCCGGAGATCTCTTATCCGAAATATTACAAAAAACGTGTTTTTTTAAGAATATCTTGGATTCCCCCCCCCCTGACACTTTTTTCACACTTACCAATTCCCCCGATGTCCACGGCAGCCTTCACGATCTTCTTCAGCGTCTTCAGTGGACCCAGAAGTGCATTGTGCGGGTGCGCCGTGACATCACCGGCGCACCTGCAAAACTCACGCAATGCACCCTTGGGAGTGCTGAAGAAAATCCTGAAGGCCGCATGGGACGCCGTGGATGCCGGGGATCAGGTAAGTATGTTAACAAAAAAAATATCCAAAAACCGTAAAAATCCCTATGCGAAATACTTGTGGTACTTAGCATTTCGGATAAGGGATACTCAACCTGAACTGGCCTTACTCATCAGAAATTAGATTGGTGTCCATGTTGACTGTCGAAAAAAGTGAAAAACTCATGTTAGCCTTTTGACTGTCGACCTTCCCATTGTCGACGTAATGCCTCTGTCGACCTTCCAACCCTGTCTACCTTACCCATGTCGACCTATTTTATGTGTTGAGCTTCAGTGGCAGGGAGTCGGGGAGTGCACCGTACATCTGGTGAACCCTGAAAGAACTAAGAGGTTGGAGATAGGGGATCAGTATGAAATCCCAGCGGTCGAAATAACGACACCGGAATCTTGACCGCCTCAATGCCAACAAGGGGGAGCCGTGGATCGCCTCGTTACGCTCGGCACACTATTTTATTTTCCCTCTATGGGTGCCAGGACCTACGCCAACCGCTTTTTGCTATTTTGAGAGCTGCTTACATAAACTTCTGCAACCAAAAGGCTAATTATCCACCTATGTCCTCTTAACAACCTAGAAATTGAATTGTATGTGTTTTATATATCCTATTGTAATAAATACTAAACTATTTTGGACACTTCTCTATCTTTTCCTGGGTAAATACTACACCTACGGTGGACTGTATTCCATTAGAGAGAAATCTCCAGTTTTTTTAAAAAGGCAATCATTTACCCTGCAAAATCAAACTGGTTTTGCAGCGTGTTGGCATCCTCATAACATGTTTCGGAACAGTGGTCCTTCTTCAGATGTGGATGCCAACATGCTGAAGCTCCGTTTATTTATAGCAAGTCTATAACAGGTGATAACCGGCACCTATGTAACAATCGTATCACGGAAGTGATGTACATAATTCTGGGCGGAAATGATCAATCCGTCCATTAGGAGATTACAGCCGCACATATGACCCTGCTTGTCCGGGTTCCAGGGGCAGTGTATGTAGTTTTAGACGGGACTTTCTCCGTCTGACCGGAAATTACATCAGCGGATGTGACGCTGTGCGTTCCATTCGCCCGGCATGTGCGTTCCACATATCTATACTCCTCTGAGGACGTCCAGACGGATTTTGTTTATCGCAATTTTGTTCATTCCGCATACTGGTTCTTCTGTGTTTAAACTAATTTCTCTTTCTTATTTCCCGTGTTTATGATTTTCTTATTGTCACAAGATTCACAGGCTCCAGATCCGCCATTTTTAGATCTGGCATAATCCTCTTTTTCCTTTTGTTGTATGGGCATAGGATGAAACACATAGCCATCATCTATTTCTAAGCCCTACTTCGTTCAGGCTAAGGCCATCCCTGATGTGGCTATGTGTTCCCACCATATTTTGCTTTTGGACGGTAATTGCCAGGAAATAGAGAAAGAGATAACAAAGGAAGAATGTTAATCACCCATATATTAGTTAATACAGAATATACCAGAATAAAACAATTTAATAAGAATATTATTTAAAAAGATTAATTTAAAAATATATATTTATAAAAATATATAGATTTAAAAAAAAACAGTAGTGATTATTCTAAAAACCATTTCAGCTCGAAATCAATATTGATCCCAAGGGGGGTGAGTGTATCTAAATTAAAAATCCATTTCATCTCACTCTGTGCAAGTCTTTTTTCTGTATTGCGATCCCTCCAATTGGTTTTTATAGCTTGTATACCTAAAAATCTTTTAATGTGTTTCTCATTACTGTTGTGTTTATTTTTAAAATGTTCAGATACTGAATGACTCATTAAGCCTTTCTGATATTATAAATATGCTCGGCAAGTCTAACCTTCAGATTTCTGGAGGTCTTGCCGACATATATGAGGCCACAAGTACATTCCAGGTAGTAAACTACGTTTCTTGTGTGGCATGTTATAAAATAATTTATTTTATAAGTTTTACCCTTAATGGTAAAATCTGAATATTTCCTTTCTATGTGTGGTTTGTTGGTATTTTTGCACATAGTGCAATCTCCGCATCTGTGGAATGCACTATGACCCGGCTCAGCAGTGATGAGAACGGGTGGTGTGCCTTGGATATCTGGCACTGCAAAGTGCAGTGAGTGGAGACCTGGCAGCACGGACACACGGTGGGGTGAAGATATGATGCAAAGGAGACAGTGATACCAGAGGTAGCATCATCTGTGTGTGTGGGTGAGGGGCTGGCTGATGGAGAGGTACATAGTGGCACCTGTAAGGAGGGTAATTAAAAGGTTGATATGCGCACCTGTAAGGAAGGGGGGGTGAAGTAGGAGGCACACAGTGCCATCTATACTGGGAGGGGGGCTATCCTGCTCTTTCTCCCCTGCCCCTCTTCCTTTTCTCCTGCACCTCTCTCTCAACCCAATCTCTCACTCCATCTCCATCTCTCTCTGCCCCTAGTCTTTCTCCTCTCTCCTCTCCATGCTTCCCTGTCTCACTGATATGCTCTCACCCCTTATCTTGCTGACGCTCTCTCGCCCCTTATCTCGCTGACATGCTCTCTCGCCCCTTATCTCGCTGACCTGCTCTCTTGCCCCTTATCTTGCTGACACGCCCTCACTCCCTGTCTCTCACTGGCACACTCTCTCCCCACTGACACTCTCTCCCTTGCTCCCCTTTTTCTCTCTCCCTGACAATCTTACTCCCTCTCCATTTCTCTCTTGATCCCCTCTCTCTTTCCCTCTATTTTTCAAAGAAGCCCTCAACCCCTTTTTTCTCTTGCCGACACTATTTGTCTCTTACACTCTCACTCTTTCTTGTGCACCTTCCTCCCCCATGGGCATTGTAGGGGCAATGGGTGGCCCCTTCCAAGTTTTTGCTATGGGGCCCACATCATTCTAGTTACGCCCCTGGCAGTATGGATGTACAGATTGATTATATTGTGGATAAGAGCTGGTGGAGGAGACACACCATTCATATTCCAATAAGATTTTTTAGGTCACTTTTACCTATTGGGTGTGGGTACACCTTGGTAATGTTTCCTCTATAGGCTGCCTTAAGTTTTTGCAAAATTGACCAAGTTCCTCAAGTGATTTTCTTTCTTCAATGAGAAGAAGTGTGACTGTGTATGAATGTGTCTGTTGTGAGTCAGGTCTGTCCAAAACATGTTGGTGCTAGGGTACACATTTGTGTTGATATGGGTCTTTCCCTTATAGGTGAAGTCTGTCCAACACAAATATGCACTTGGACAGGCCATTTGCATTCCCAGTTGATGGCCGGGTGAAGTGGGGACTACTGACATGGCGAAACCTTAGTGTGTATAAATGATGTGGCCATTAAGTCAATTATGACTTATCAGGTTATGACCTGATGTGCCCTGTTAATGTGACTGCTTTGTCTTAGCATACAGTAGTCTATTTCCAAAGTGGGTCTTCTTCCGGCCTACATTCCAGTGACATCTGTATCACCTCAGTTGCAGGTAGGTGACAGTGATTGAAGAGGGGTAAGACTGCACCACACCCTCCCACATTTCTTGAAATATCATTTCAAGACACAAAATGGTATTTGATATATATGTACTGTACTATCAAAAAGTTTGCCTTACATTAAGGCAAACAGTGTTTCCTTTCAGAGTTTATTTTCCAATTGCCATAAATAAAAGCAAAGTTCAAACTTTAGACTCTGTTGGCATATATTTATCATCTCCTGTATTTAGTCATGGACAAATTTATTCACTGTCTATCTTTTATGGAAGTGTTATCTTGCCTTTACTACAGTATGTCAAAATAGAACATTCTGTATGCAAGATCTTATGAGCTTATGTTGTTAGAGGTACACAGAGCTTCAACTGCATAATTTCCTTTGCCAGTTTGCCTTGTGTGATGCACTTATCAGTGTACACTTTGTAAGCATTTTGCGGACAATAAAGCTATATATATATATATATATATATATATATATATATATATATATATATATATATATATATATACGTGTGGATGCGGCCCGGCACTCCGACTCACCAGTACAGCAACCTTGGTGACTTCCGGATCAGAGGTATAGTAGTAAATGAACAAACAGCGGCACTCACAGGATTTTCAAAACTTGTATTCAATAAACGTGACCAAAAAACCAACGTTTCGGGGACTAGCCCCTTTGTCTGCCTGCACCTTGACAAAGGGGCTAGTCCCCGAAACGTTGGTTTTTTGGTCACGTTTATTGAATACAAGTTTTGAAAATCCTGTGAGTGCCACTGTTTGTTCATTTACTACTATATATATATATATATATATATATATATATATATATATATATATATATATATATATATATACACACACATATACACAGTACATAGTAGCATTACCACCATAATACTTGGGGGAAAAAATACAAAAAGACTAGAATAACATTTCAATATATCTACATGGCTACGTTAATAACACATACAGTAGTTTCTCATTTGGCATTCCGGAGAAAGCTTCAAAAACGGTCTTTAAGTGCTTCATAATAATAATTTTAATGGGAATAAAATCTGGTTGAATTCTCAATTACAAAATTACTAGCTATCTCAATGACACATTACAGCAATTGAAAGTGTGTGCAAATTTTAGTTTTAAAATAATATTTTTGGAATTTCTACAATGGAATTTTACATTTATACTCTTTTCATAAATTTCTGTACAATAATTTGCTTGCATGATAAGGATTGTTTTAAAAATAACAGATTATACTGCAGGTTTGAAAGCAGTTGTGTAATTTTAATGTGTACCGTGTATGCGATGGGATGCGGTCATTTGGTCTACAGCATAATGGTAGACAGTCATTAGGTCGACACCATTAGGTCGACATGGGAAAAGGTCGACATGGGCCTATGTCGACATAGGAAAAGGTCGACATGGTTCTCGGTCGAACGGTCATTAGTTTGACAATGTCTAAGTCGACAGTCAAAAGGTCGACATGGGGTTTTTCACAGTTTTTTTGAGCGGACATTTGCTGACAGGAGGTATTTCATTCCCTACCATCCACTAGGGTGTGGTGGGAGAATAAAATAGTGTGCCGAGTGTAGCGAGGCACCGTGCCTGATGCATAGCGAGCGCAGCGAGCAATGCGAGGGGATGCGGTGCACTTTAAACTGTGTCCATGTTGAGTGTGTTGACATTCAGGTTAAAAGACTGAGAAAAACCCCTTGTCGACCTTTTGACTGTCGACCTAGACATTGTCCAACTAACGACCTGTCGAACTAATGACCTTTTGACCTAGAACCTTGTCGACCTTTTCCCACGTCGACCAAGACCCATGTCGACATTTTCCCATGTCAACCTAATGGTGTTGACCTAATGACTGTCGACCATCATACTATAGACCAAATGATCCCAACCCGTGTGCGATGCCCATGGCCTCACTAGACCAGGGAGTCCCCACCTCCTCCTTTCTTAAAGCACCCCTGATTACATTTATACCAATGTCTGTGTCTTACAAAAAAACATTTATTTAAAAAACATTTTTTAATTGTACACATAAAAGTTTTTTTTTTTTTTTGCTCCTCTTGATTATTTTGTTAAGGTTCAAATGGACTTTTCTGAACTGCATGCATGGACAATATAACATAATATAGATTATAAGCTCCACTGTGGAAGGGCCGGATGTGAGTGTTCAAATATTCTCTGTAAAGTGCTGCGGTATATGTGTGCGCTATATAAATAACTGCTAATAATAAAATCATAATATACATAATTCACAAAAGTGGCGCTTTACAACACAGGATTGACTTTTATGTTATATGTGTTGGTGATAACCTTTGTGGTATTAGGCAGCAATATTGTACTAATTCAGAATTACAACTGTTTCTTTAACCTATATGGACAATACTAAAATATATAATGTGATCAACAGAGAGAGACACAGAGGAGTTCTATCATAGTTATTTCAAGTTTATCAAAGCACTGGGACATCCAAGATGAGTGGCAGTTAAGCCCCATACACCCTGTATAATATAATGAGCGATACTGCTCATTTTAGCCCTTCTAAGCGATATCACTCACTACAGTACAGTACAGATGGAGCCTTCTTCAACTAGCCTTCTCTGGAGAGCCATAGTGATCCTGGGCTCACCAAGGCTTATTATCATCTATTGTTCTCAGCTGCAATACAATACATAGAAAAATAGAGTAGGGGATTAGCAGAGGATTAAATCCAACAGCTCTGGCTCACTTAATCCTATTAAAGCAGCATGGCCCCTGCTCTACCCCCTCCTTCTCCAAACCTGTCCTCAAGATCTACCAACAGTTCATGTTATTCAGGCCACCTGTGTATCTGTAGTAGGAATGAATGCAGCAGGTTTGGAAATGTGAAACTTAGTAATGACTACAGCTGTGCATCAGCTACTGTAGGTGATTTGGAAAAAGTGGACCATTGGTAAATCTCAAGGAACGGTTTGGCCACCCCGGCTCTATATCCAGGAACATCCGGTGTTTTGGTTTTACCTATAACTGTATATAAGTGTATATATTCAGGGTATAGAACCTTATTAATTAAATTAAAGGGTAAAGAGGAGTTGCCCATTCCAAGAGGCTGTGTAGCCATTACGTTAAAATTCTAAATGTCAGCATGATGTCAAAATGTCAGCAGTAAATGTTGATATGACCATTTTATGGACAGGTGCAATGTCAACAACACATGACGGTGCTGGATTTGGGGCTATTTTTTAGGGTTAGGGTAAAGCTGCCCTTAGGACATTGACATTGTCACCATATTGGTGCTCTGAATATTAACATTTCATTCCACATAATACCGAGAGAATGTTCCCTTCCTTACATATTTCCTGTGTGTTGTGCCGGATTTCAAATTAAATGTTAAAATGCTGCTGTAAACATAAAATGGTTAATTCAATGTATAACAGTTATTTACTAATTATCAGATTACCTTGAATATCACTTAAAGCATAGCGTATGGAATTACCTGGGTGATTTTTGGATTTTACTCATTTATAAGGTAACAGCAGCACAAATTAGTTAGAGTTCTGTACATTCACAAACTACCATAATGAAGAGTGCAATAGTGTTTTAAATGATGTGGCTGTTTTCTTGTTAAAGCCAAAGTATAAAATGTCTCTACTGAAGGAAAAAAAAATATTATGTAGACTTACTTGACTTACAAATAGGTCAGATTCTTGGGGTCATCCCCAAGACCCTGATTTTTTACATATTTCTCAAAATGCCATTTCCAGGCACTCTCTTTTGGTTAGACAAACTGATATGGTGGCTGTCTACTATGATGATTATCGATCTGACAGTTCACGTTTTCCAGGTTACCCAACGGGTGCACTCATTACTGACTAACACATTTTAAAAGTTCCACAGATGGAGCTAATTATTTCACATGACCTGCAACACATTTATTGTGTGGGGTCCCGAGGACCAAATTTGAGAACCTGTGCTCTAGAAATTGGTAGACCCCCAAAGCATTGGCCTTTACCACTGCTTTCTTCCAGTGGGCCCTTCATACACCAGCCAAGTGCTGAAAGGTACGTTTAAAGATCAGTGTGGTAGATGTATTAACCCTGGTGTGGTGATAAAGTGGAAGGTGATCAGGAGTTGATTGGCTAGTATGTTACATAGTTACATAGTAGGTAAGGCTGAAAAAAGACTTGAGTCCATCTAGTTAAACCTGGTATAGATATCCATTGCTGATTTGGTAGGTTCTGATATTTTACAGACAGATTATATTTCTTATTTGTACCCATGGATGTTTTTATCCAGTAAATGCTTGTCCAACTTTGCCTTGAACACATTTAATGAGCCAGCCGTTACCACCTCTCTGGGAAGAGAGTTCCAGAGTTTGACTGTTCTGACCGTAAAGAAATTCTTTCTACTAGCTGAATTAAATCTTTTTTCTTTTAAGCTATACTCATGCCCCTGTGTCCTAGATTCCTTTCTAGTAGAAAAGAGGGTGTGTGACAGTTCCTTATATTGGATATACTTGTACATGTTGAGCATGTCCCCCCTTAAACGTCTATTTTCCAATGTAAATAGTCCCAAATTGCTTAATCTCTCCCGTAGCTTAAATTCTCCATTCCCCTAATAAGCTTTGTTGCTCGCCTTTGGATTTTTTCAAATTCTATGATGTCCTTTTTATAGTGTGGGGCCCAGAACTGCACTCCGTACTCGAGGTGAGGTCTCACCAATGCTTTATACCGTGGCATAATTACCCTTGAGTCCCTAGTTTCCATTCCCCTCTTAATACATGCCAGAATTTTGTTGGCCTTTTTTTGTAGCTACATTACAATGGGCACTACATCCCAGTTTGCTGTCTATTTGGACTCCTAGATCCTTTTCAAGTATGGAATTACCCAGTTCCTCTGCGCTAAGGTTGTAACTTGCACACTGGTTGTGTCTCCCAAGGTGCATAACCTTACATTTATCTACATTGAACCTCATCTTCCATTTTTTTGCCCACTCATCTAGAATTGCAATATCATTTTGAAGCATGGTGACATCTACTGATGATTTGATGACTTTGCTAAGTTTTGTATCGTCTGCAAAGATGGATAAATTGCTGAGTAACCCTATCCCAATATCGTTAATAAAAATGTTAAACAGAATGGGCCCCAAAACCGAACCCTGGGGCACTCCACTTAGTACTGGTATCGTAACTGATACGGCACCATTCACAACCACTCTTTGTTCTCTATTACATAGCCAATTCCCTACCCATCTGCAGATATTTTCACCCAATCCTAGGTTCTCCATTTAATTAATCAATCTCTTGTGTGGGACAGTATCAAATGCTTTAGCAAAATCTAGGAAAATCACATCTACAGCATTTCCATTATCGAGGTTTTTGCTAACCTCTTCATAGAACCCTAGTAGATTAGTTTGGCATGAAAGATTTTTCACGAACCCATGTTGGTTATTACTGAGTAGACGTGATGGTTTAAATATTCCTGGATACCATCCCTTAAAAATCCTTCAAATAGTTTACCCACAATTGATGTTAAACTAACAGGTCTGTAATTAGCGGGATCATCCTTTTTTCCTTTTTTGAATATTGGCACTACCTCTGCTATTCTCCAATATTTTGGTACTATACCTGACGATAGTGACTTGCTAAAGATATAATGTAGGGGGGGGTAGCTAGTTCATCACTTAATTCCATTAATACCCTCGGATGAATCCCATCTGGCCCTGGTGATTTATTTGTTTTGAGTTTGCTTTGCCTCAGTACTATTTCCTTTGGCGTGAAGTCCAAAATGAGATCTGGCTTATTTGTCCCGTTTGTGGTAAATGTTCGTTCCACAGTCTGCTCTCCCTTAGTAAATACTGATGAGAAGAACTCATTTAACAGTTTTGCTTTTCCCTTGTCCTCAGTAACACTTTTTCCACTAGTATCAGTTAGTGGGCCTATGTTTTCCTTAATAAAACGTTTACTATTTGTGTATTTAAAAAACTTCTTACGATGGTGGAGCTTGTGAGTTGTGGGCACAGGTGCAGAAATATAATTAGTTCCCCCCTTCTAGACCCCAACCCAAGTTCGCAATATGCAACACATCAGTGGTTGACAGGGAGCTGCAGGGGGAGGCAAAGTGTGACGGGGTAGAACTGTAATTAACAGGAAGATGGTGACAGGGGTAGCAGTGGGTCTTTTATTCCTCAGGGGCCCGGTGCACTGCACCTGCTGCAACAATGGTTGTTCTGCCTCAGGTGTGTTATCACCTTCTGCTTTATCAACACTTTCTCTCCACCAGGCTTAAGTCATCTGCCCACATGTTTCATATGAATAATAATCCCATTATAAACTGGAGAAATTAGAAATGAGGTAGGCAAGAGTGATATATTTTATTTTGTATATTTCCCGTCAAAGGGACTTTACAATATTCACAGTACCTCTTTGGATACATTTTGGCTATTCTCCTTAGTAATCATATCCAGATATATTGTTGAACTACTCAACTCCTAGACATGGGGCCAGATGCACTGAGCTTCAAATGTGATAACATGGAGAGTGATTAACAGCCAGCCAATCAGCTCCTACCTGCTATATCACAGACCGTTTGAAAAATGTCAGACAGGAGCTGAATGGTTGGTTATTTATCACTCACTATTTGATCACTTTTGAAGCTTAGTGAATCTGGCCCATGATCTTCTATTCAGTGCCTGAAGAAAATGTTATAGCGTAAACTTTCTCCAGCAGGAGAACCTTGTATTTCATCCCTATTTTAAGACTAACAGTGCATTCTACCCACGGATACACGGCAATGTTCCATAAACTTTAATATTCTAAATTCAGTTACTTTAATTTAAATTAACATTTTAACATTAGCTCATCATTTCGAACAAGAGAAAACAAAAAGCTTTAGACAGTAATATTATAATCATATTCTAAAAAGTCACTTGTGAAAAGTGACACAGTTTTCCCCACACTCCATACTGTCATGTTTATTCAATTTAATACACTGGTAAGTTTAATATTGCACACAGGCCTTGAGGGTGTACTTAAACGATGTATTTTTCTGCACTGTGCACTTCAAGCTCCAACAAAGAACTAAACTAGAAACAAAGAGAGTTAATGGAATGATTACAGGTCTATTTTAAAAAAACCTAGGTACTCTTTACCTAGATGGGTGCCAGCGATTGAAATCGCGGGCGTCCGGGGTAAAAATCGCGGTCATCGCGGGCATCGCGGGTAAATCGGGATGCCCGCGATGACCGCGATTTTCCCATAGGGAACAATGTTAAAAAGGCTGATTGACTGCGATTTTACTGTTAAATGCCTCAATGGACCCGATTTGGCCATAGGAATCAATGTTAAATGGGCCACAGAGCCCAAATAGGCACAAATAACCCTTAAATGTCCCCCCCAAATTTTTAACGCCACCCCACGATCCACGCCAACCCGAAGCATGGCGAGCGCAGCGAGCCCGCGAGGGGCGGCGGTACGCGTCCTCCGACCTTTTCATGCCCTACTATCCACTAGGGCGTGGAGTGAGAATATAATAGTGTGGCGAGCGCAGCGAGCCCCGCGAGGGGACGCGGATACCTTCACAGGTAGACGCGTCCCCTCGCGGGCTTCACAGGTGTCGGCGTCGCCACGGACACCTGTGAAGCCCGCGAGGGGACGCGTATAACTGTAAAGGTATCCGCGTCCCCTCGCGGGGCTCGCTGCGCTCGCCACGCTTCGGGCTCGGTGGCTCGCTGCGCTCGCCACACTATTATATTCTCACTCCACGCCCTAGTGGATAGTAGGGCATGAAAAGGTTGGAGGACGCGTACCGCCGCCCCTCGCGGGCTCGCTGCGCTCGCCACGCTTCGGGTTGGCGTGGATCGTGGGGTGGCGTTAAAAATTTGGGGGGACATTTAAGGGTTAATGGGCTCTGTGGCCCATTTAACATTGATTCCTATGGCCAAATCGGGTCCATTGAGCCATTTAACAGTAAAATCGGGTCCATCGCGCCTTTTAACATTGATTCCTATGGTAAATCGGGAGCATCGCGTCGCGGGCATCGCGGGTACATTTATGGCCGGCCGCGACGCGACCGACACGATTTCCATGTTTAACATGGGTTTCAATGGGAAATCGCGGGCATCGCGTCGGTCGCGTCGCGGCCAGACATAAATGTACCCGCGATGACCGCGACGGGCGCCCAACTAAGTAAAGAGTACCAAAACCTATATCGGTGGAATTTTGAAGCAGTTTTGTGTACAGTATGTATATTATCATTTGTTTTACAATTTAAGTAATCTTTACAAAACAAAAGATTTCCTTGAGCAAAAAAGTTTGTAAATATAGTCTATTAACCCCTTCAGTGGTGTTTTTTTTAAGGTAGCCCTCCGCACTGGGCGAGTTTTTCAGGGGGAGTGATACCTTAAAAAAAAACCACCACGCTGTGTGTAGGGTCCGGACAGCGCCACTAAACACTATGTCAGCTGCTGCCCGTCCCAGCGCCATGTCCCTGCATGCGGCAACCCAGCTTATCATAAACCGGTGCCGCAGGCTGTAATACAACAGCCAGGGGGGGCGGGGTGAGGTGGAGCAGAGGGAGTTCAGCGATCAACTCAGCAGCGCTGCCTAGCGCTCAACACTGGCACTCCCGAGAATTTTCCGGGCTTGCCAGTCTGGGCATTAAGGCATAGACTGGAAAATTCTCGGGATTACCAGTGAAGAGGTTAAATCTAGGATTTGAGAGGCAAAATTTAGAATATATTGTAATTTAAGTTTTGATTAAGTGACAAAAGAGCAAAGTCACTATATATCAGGAGCGTCCAAACCTGTACTAAAGATTTATGTTTAGGTTTTTCAGGTAACCTTTTGCATTTTTTGTGTTTTTAATTTTTTGTAAACTTTTGGATTTTTTGGCATAAAACCTATCACTCTGAGAAATACATGCCTCTTGATGAGTGGAGATTAAATGGATTCTACATGCAAAGAAACCTTTTTGTGAATGCGAGGCTGAAACTATTTGTGGGAGTCATTTTAAGAGAGGTCGAGACCAGTGACTACCATACCCTGTTGAACAGGAAATGTAAAAGAAACCTTTATGTGAACATCTCTCACTTTCATTATCTATCAATGGATTCAAGGGGAGCTTACGGGAGAACATATAATTTGATTTTTACTCAATACTTGGATTTGGAGAACAAGATACATCACACAAGGGATCTGTACCCCAGATAAAGAATTGAAGTGGACAGTGCCTGGGGACCCCATTTTGCTGCAGTATGGATTCCTTGTTTGAGGCTACCTTGATTACATGCCATTAGTAAAATTGCACTTTTTTTCTTTTTTTAATTAAAATTAAAAGGTTTTGAAGTTTTTCCTTTATTAAAATAGTTACAGTACTGCATATTTTAGTATTTTTTAAAATACTGGCTATAACTTTGTACTGTTTGAAGCTCAGTATATAAGCTTCATTGGCGCATAACCATCTCCCCACATTTATTTCATTGTCTATTAGAATATTTCAAAGTGCTACTGAGTCTTTGTTATGTACAAATGGTCACACACTGATTAAAGTGTTTATGGAATATATTTCATGTTCATCTGAAGCTGTCAGATGAGAAAGCAGAGTTTGAAAGAAAAGATAAATTGAGATTCACATGCCTTTTACTGACACACTACATTTTGGAAAACATCCAAGGTGCCATTAAATTTTTCCAGCTCTATATTTTTTTTTTTTTTTACAATATGCTTTCTTTTCTATTTCTTTTGTGATATTGAATTAATCAGTTCAAAGCAATGATGTGAAATGATAATGTACTGTAGTTTAGCTTCTACTGTATGCATCACTTCAATTAAAAGGGGTTATTAAATGAACAAATTGAAGAGAGTATTAATATTTCCATGCTGTCCGCTGTGAACGTCAGGAAGAAGGAAGTTAAGTTGGGAGGTGCAGAGGTGTGTAGGGTTGTGTGTAGCGGTGTGTGTAGGGAAGCCAATTCTATGATCCTAATCTGCAGGATCCTAGACTGCTCAAAAATCCAAGATTTGAATCCTGGTAATAAAGGCAGCAATCCCAGGATTTCTGTAATAATATGATTAAACCTAGAACAGTGAGAACCACTGTATGAAATAAGGCAGATACGTCCCCTCCCTCTTCCTCGTTCCACCATCAGACTGGTAAGGTACACTACAGTATGTGAGTCTAAAGGCATGTCTGCTACATGTACTGTATGTGACTGCCACCTTGTACACAGATGTGCGGTCTGTCAAAGCTCTTGAAGCATTAGCAAATATCCCAACATTCATTGTGGTTTTGTTTTTAGTTCTGTCTGTGTGTAGGAGGTAATGATTTTTTTATCATAACAAACCTTAATTGTGAACAGATACATTATTTTGGTATAACTACCTGGTGTTAAATCTATATCCAGTGTCTAACATAGGGATTCTTACTAGACATCCATTCCATACCGGGAATCCAAAAGTTTAGTTTTTTTTTTACAATTCCATAAATAAAGAAATGAGGTGGTATTTGCTTCCCAGGGTGTGTGGCATTGCACATTTTGTAATTGCTGCCCTACTTGTATTCCTGGACAAGTGTGTGCAGAGTTCAGTCTCCCTGGAGTTTAGGAGAACCATTCATTGGGACACAGGTAGGTACACAAAGGGAGGTAATGAGTCTGGAGACTTGGATGCAGTCTCAGAACTCTCTGGAAACAGGCAATTGTTCAAGTCCCTGGAGGGTTCTGGGAATCCAGCTTATATCCCCTCTGGTAGCTGCTGATTGGTTGTTGGTTGCTTCAGTACTTGGGACTGAACCAGGAAGTGGCATTGTCTGAGGTTAACTGGAACATGTGACCATTGCTGGAGTTAGTGGACAGGTGTCCAGGGGTCAGCTGACACCCGGTGTCATGGCAGTGCCCATGTCCCACAGACTCTTTGGAAGATGCTGGGCAGCATCTGGCCAGTCAGGGAAGTGATGCAGGGACACCATGCCAAAAGTAAAGCCCTGGGCAGTGCCAGCAGCAGATCTGCGCTGCAGAATACACCAGCACACTGGTAAGTGACGCGCACAGTGATTTATGACAACTAAATTCATTAATAAAAATTACATTTGAAGAAGTTCCAGACAAGCTGGATATTCCTGTCACCTAGACCAGTTTATCTAATGTATGTGTTTTTTTATAGGTTCAGTGTGATTTACCAACAATTAAAATGACGACAATCACAAGAGATTTTAAGCTTTCATTGTTAAGTTCTATACAACATTTCATCAGTACTAACTGCACCTGAGCTTCACATGTCCAGTGAAAGTGCCGTCTTTTATACAGTACATGGAGGAGACTTCTGTTACATTCATTGAAGTCCTGCTCAATATATACTGAGCTCTATTACTAAAATGTAGATCTCAGTATGATAAGAACTGGCATTGCATTTCATCCCGCTAAGCTGCTAAGGCTAGCGAGAGGATGACATTGATGACATTGAAGCTTAATATTGCTGAATGACAATATTTAATATACTTAAGCAGTGCATGAAATGCCATAGTAGCTAATCCTTTATTCACTAAGATTCTTCTAAAGTCCACATAGAAAAGATTGAATAGTTATTGCTCTGGGAGGTTAAGTGACACAATTCGGTATAAAGCCCCTCTTTTGTAGGGTGACCAGAGGAATGACAACTACAGTACTGTAGCAAGCCTATTCTTATGTGTCAATATTGCATACTATGAAGAGCTTCTATTTGGATCCACTTGGTGTCATACTGCGCAAGCAAATAAAATAATGACCCAATTCCCTTGGGGAATTCACTTGTTCAGTATCTCAGGGGCAGATTTATTAAGCTCGGTGAAGTGATAAAGTGTCTGGTTTTTATCACCGGCCAATCAGCTCCTAACTGTGAAGTTACAGGCTTGGTTTGAAAAATGACAGGTGCGAGCCGGTGGCAAAAAAACAGACACTTTATCACTTCACAGAGATTAATAAATGTATCCCTGATTTCCTATTTTGGTAGTTTGCATCTGTTACTGGCCACTAACTGTTCATGCTTGGTGAACAGCATTTGTCACTTTCATAAATCCATGCATCCATACTGTACCTCCAAAAAATGGTGGACAGTCCCAATATGAGGGCTCCGTTCTGTAGTGGAAAAGTTGAGAGAACTGAAGATCTCTGTTTCACTAGCAAATACCAGCATAGGGATTTTCTGTATATTACGATCAAATCATTTTAGCTTGAAACCTGTCATCCAAATACCCAAATCAAGGCAAGTCACTTTCAAAGCACCATTAATTTGAAGGTCCATTGGAGACTTCCCAGGTTTGGCCCGTCCAGTGGTTTCCTTTGGTTATGGCAGCCTGACTTCTGTCTGTTCTGCAGGGAGTATCACTAGCCCTTGTTGTTTTTTAACCCCTTCCCGACATTTGACGTATATATACACGTCATGGCTGGGATGTACTTCCCGACACATGACGTATATATACGTCATGACTTCAAAGTGCCACTGCGTCTCGAGACGCAGTGACAGAGGGACGATGTCTGCTGTTCCTGACAGCAGACATGTCCCTGCATGCCCAGGGGGGGCGGCGATGCCGCCCCCCCGTCGGCGATCGCTGTGATTGGCTGTTCAATGTGAACAGCCATTCGCAGCGTTTTCCTGTGTTACCGGCGAATCAGACGCTCGGTAACACAGGTGTCAATCACCGCCGGTTGTGAGGGGGCATGAGGGGGTCATCGGTGACGACGACACCTCACCCCACCTGCCCCCAAGGCTGTGATTGGTCCGTCGGACCGACGGACCAATCACAGCCAAGGCGCGCCATTTAAACTAACGGTGACTGCGCTGCAGACGCCATTCCGGTCTGGAATTGCGTGCAGAGCGGTCACCGGCCACTCTCTCGTGATATACATACCTGAACCTTGCCTGAAACTTACCTGATCACCGCTGATCACCGCTGGTAGAGTGCTGCCAGCAGTTGGATGCTTCCTGGATCTTGTGACTTCCTGTATCCTGCTGCTGCAGTGTCATAGAGTCACAGATCGTGAGAGATAGTGACAGAGAGTGATAGAGAGTGCTATATTTTGTGTCTGCTGCACCCCTTTTGTGCTGATCAGTATATCTGTGCTGATCAGCAACTTTTTTGGTGTTTTTTTTTTTTATATATATACCTGTCAGTTGCACCAAAGGTTGTGCTGCCTGTGCAACTGACTGCTGCCCCCCCTTTTGTGCTGATCAGTTTAACTGATCAGCAACTTTTTGGGGGTCCAGGTTTTTTTTTTTATATATATATACCCTAGCAGGTTGCACCCACAGTTGTCTGTCTGCTGCCCCTCACTGCTAATCAGTGTCGCATCACTGCATCACTGATCTGCAGTTTTTTTTGTGGGGGGGGGATTGCAGTGGGGTTTTGTTTTTACACCCACGTTGCTTTTGTGGGTGTCCTGTGGCCGCTGATCAGTGACATACATCACTGAACAACATTTTTGGCACAGGGTTGATATTTTTTTCTGCAGTTTTTTTAAATTGTTTTTTTTTTGGAGAGTGCTGTGGTATTTTTTTTTTTAAATTGTTTTTACACCTGTTGCCTTTGAGCGCTGTTCAGTGACGGACGTTACTGACCAACATCTGTTCTCAATTTTTGGCGCAGGACCTTTTTTTTTTTTTTTTTTTTTAACCCCTTCAATTTTTTTTTTTTTTATTGGGATCAAATTCCTGTATAAAGTATTTTTTTTTCTGCACTACATACACACTACACACTACATACCCCCCATGTTGAAATAAAGTTTGTACCCCCCCTACACTATACACGTGTTGAAACATTACACTTACAGAAACACAAAAATACAAATGTCATCCCAAATGTCATCCCAGTCATCCAGAAGAATGTATTCAGCGGAGGAGGCATATGCCATGCTTGCCTCTGACTCTGACACAGCCAGTGATGCAAGCGGGGAATTTGAAGGATTCGTCTTAAGCTCCTCTTCCTCCTCTAGTGATGAGGGACCCCCTCAAAGACGCCCCCGTAGAGCAGCTGAGAACCCCCCCCAAATGATTGATCCCGTATGGACCCCACCACCAGACAATTTTGAGCCCCAGGTTCCTGAGTTTTTGGCCATCCCAGGAATCCAATTTGATTCAACAGGTCTCAGAGAAATTGACTTTTTCAAATTAATTTTCTCTGATGATTTTATCAATTTAATGGTGGACCAAAGTAATTTATATGCCCAGCAGTTTATTGCTCAAAACCCCACGTCATCATTTGCTAGGTGGACCCCTGTAGATGCAGTAGAGATGATGACGTTTTGAGGTCTGGTGTTACATATGGGCATAGTAAAAAAGCCAGAAATTAGGCAATATTGGAGTACAGATGTTCTGTACAGCACCCCACTTTACCGTATGGCCATGACTCGGACTCGTTTTGAGATAATCCTTAAATTTTTACATTACACCGATAATGCACAGTGCCCACCCAGAGATGATCCCACCTTTGACCGGCTATTCAAAGTCAGGCCGGTCATTGATCATTTCAGTGCCAAATTTGCAGAGATGTACATCCCTGAAAAATTTATTTGTATCGACGAGTCCCTTATAAATTTTAAAGGAAGGGTTAAATTCCGCCAGTACCTTCCCAGTAAGAGGGCAAGGTATGGCATAAAAATGTATAAACTGTGTGAAAGCACCTCAGGGTACACCCACAGGTTTAGGGTATATGAAGGGAAGGATTCAAGAATTGAACCGCCAGAATGCCCCCCCTCCCTCGTAGGTGTTAGTGGAAAAATTGTGTGGGATTTAGTGCACCCCTTCCTGGATAAAGGTTATCACCTCTATGTGGATAACTTTTACACTAGCATCCCCCTGTTTAAGGCCCTTGGTTCAAGAGGTACAGCAGCTTGCGGTACTGTGCGCAAGAACCAAAGAGGCCTCCCAAAAACGCACATTGCCCAAGTACTGAGAATGGTTGAAAGCAGGGGAATATGCACCGAAAATATGTTGTTGGACAAATATAAGGACAAGAGGGATGTCCTTATACTGACATCAATTCATGGAGACAGTACCACCTCCATCCCTGTACGAGGTACCAGTACCCACACCTCAAAACCTAATTGTATCCTAGATTACAATAAGTACATGGGCGGAGTGGATCTTTCAGATCAGGTACTGAAGCCGTACAGTCCCCTGCGGAAAACAAAAATCTGGTACAAGAAGCTGGCCGTGTATATCATCCAGATGGCACTGTATAACGCTTACGTGCTATTCCGTTCTACCAGCCAGAGGGGGACATTTATGCACTTTCAAGAGGAAGTCATAAAGGGCCTAATATTTGGGAACCAGCAGGCAGAGGGCCCCAGTACTTCTAGTACTGGCCCCCGTATTGTACCAGGGCATCATTTTCCTAACGAAATCCCCTCCACTGCAAGAAAGGGCAGGACACAAAAAAGGTGCAAAGTTTGCTATAAAAAGGGAATACGAAAGGATACTATTTTCCACTGTGAAACTTGCCCCGACAAACCCGGCCTATGTATAAAGGAGTGTTTTAAAATATACCACACATCTATGGATTATTAGATTCATCATTTCACCGTGCTTCAGGGGTCTTGCTAATGCCACATAGCACCCACCATTCATTCCACCAGAATCTGAGCTGCAAAATCCCAAAATCACTCCTTCCCTTCTGAGTCCTGCCATGCACCCAACTGGTATTTTTTTGGTCACATATGAGGCATTGCCATACTCGGGAGAAATTGGGGCATAGATTTTGGGGTGCTTTGTCTCCTTCATTCCTTGTGAAAATGAAAAATTTGGAGCCAGAACTGCATTTTTGTGTAAAAAATTTAATTTTTCATTTGCACAGCCCAGTTGTATCAAAATTGGTGAAACCCCTGGGGGTTTGAAATGTACACTATACCCCTAGATGAATTCCCTGAGGGGTGTAGTTTGCAAAATGGGGTCACTTGTGGGGGGTTCCACTGTATTGGTGCTTCGGGGGTCTTGCTAATGCGACACAGCACCCACCAACATTCCACCAGAATCTGTGCTGCAAAATCCAAATATCACTCCTTCCCTTCTGAGTCCTGCCATTTTTTGGTCACACATGAGGCATTGTCGTACTCGGGAGAAATTGGGGCACAGATTTTGGGGTGCTTTGTCTCCTTAATTCCTTGTGAAAATGAAAAATTTTGAGCCAGAACTGCATTTTGGTGTAAAAAATGTAATTTTTCATTTGCACAGCCCAGTTGTATCAAAATTGGTGAAACCCCTGGGGGTTTGAAATGTACACTATACCCCTAGATGAATTCCCTGAGGGGTGTAGTTTGCAAAATGGGGTCACTTGTGGGGGGGTTCCACTGTATTGGTGCTTCGGGAGTCTTGCTAATGCGACATAGCACCCACCAACATTCCACCAGAATCTGAGCTGCAAAATCCAAAAATCACTCCTTCCCTTCTGAGTCCTGCCATGCACCCAAATGGTATTTTTTGGTCACATGTGAGGCATTGCCGTACTCGGGAGAAATTGGGGCACAGATTTTGGGGTGCTTTTTCTCCTTCATTCCTTGTGAAAATGACAAATTTGGAGCCAGAACTGCATTTTTGTGTAAAAAATTTAATTTTTCATTTTCACTGCCCAGTTGTATCAAAATTGGTGAAACCCCTGGGGGTTTGAAATGTACACTATACCCCTAGATGAATTCCCTGAGGGGTGTAGTTTGCAAAATGGGGTCACTTGTGGCGGGGTTCCACTGTATTGGTGCTTCGGGGGTCTTGCTAATGCAACATAGCACCCACCAACATTCCAGCAGAATCTGAGCTGCAAAATCCAAAAATCACTCCTTCCCTTCTGAGTCCTGCCATGCACCCAAATGGTATTTTTTGGTCACATGTGAGGCATTGCCGTACTCGGGAGAAATTGGGGCACAGAGTTTGGGGTGCTTTGTCTCCTTCATTCCTTGTGAAAATGACAAATTTGGAGCCAGAACTGCATTTTTGTGTAAAAAATGTAATTTTTCATTTGCACAGCCCAGTTGTATCAAAATTGGTGAAACCCCTGGGGGTTTGAAATGTACACTATACCCCTAGATGAATTCCCTGAGGGGTGTAGTTTGCAAAATGGGGTCACTTGTGGGGGGTTCCACTGTATTGGTGCTTCGGGGGTCTTGCTAATGCGACATAGCACCCACCAACATTCCACCAGAATCTGAGCTGCAAAATCCAAAAATCACTCCTTCCCTTCTGAGTCCTGCCATGCACCCAAATGGTATTTTTTGGTCACATGTGAGGCATTGCCGTACTCTGGAGAAATTGGGGCACAGATTTTGGGGTGCTTTGTCTCCTTCATTCCTTGTGAAAATGAAAAATTTGGAGCCAGAACTGCATTTTTGTGTAAAAAAATAAATTTTTCATTTTCACTGCCTAGTTGTACCACAATTGGTGAAACCCCTGGGGGTTTGAAATGTACGCTATACCCCTAGATGAATTCCCTGAGGGGTGTAGTTTGCAAAATGGGGTCACTTGTGGGGGGGTTCCTAACTTTTAGCATCTTATGGTGCCTAGAAACCTACATGGTGCCTAAAAATAATCTCATAAAAAGGAGGCTCCAAAATCAAGTAGGTGCTCCTTCTATCATGAAGCCTGTGGTTTGGTCAACGTGCACACTAGGGCCACATATAGGATATTTATGAAAAAAATAGAATTGGGGGAATCAATTTTTAGTCACATTTCTCTAGTAAAATCTACTGTGTTCCTTAGAAAAATTTATTAAAATTGCAAATCTGCAAAAAAAATGAAATTTTGAAATTTCACCTACACTTTGTTTTAATTCCTGTGAAAACCTAAAGGTTTAACAAACTTCCAAAATGCTGTTTTGAATACTGTGAGGGGTGCAGTTTTTGAAATGGCATCATTTATGGGGGTGTCTCACATACAAGTCCCTCAAAGTCACATCAGAACTGAACTGGTCCCTAAAAAAATCAGTGTTTGAAATTTTCTTGAAAATTTGAGAATTTGCTATTCATATTTTAAGCCTCCTAGTGTCCAAAAAAATTAAAAGGATGTTGAAATAATGATGGAAACATAAAGTAGACATATGGTCTATGTTAGTTATTAACTATTTTGAGTGGTATGATTATTTGTCTCACAAGCAGAAAATTTAACATTTTGAAAATTGCTAAATTTTCCATTTTTTTACGACATTTTGGTATTTTTCACAAAAAAACACAGACTGTATCGACCCAAATTTACCACTAACTTGAAGTACAATGTGTCACGAGAAAACAATCTCAAAATCACTGGGATAAGTAAAAGCAAAAAAAAGTTATCCCCACTTAAGTGATACCTGTCAGATTTGAAAAAAAAGGGCTCTGTCAGGAAGGCAAAAACAGGCTGCGGCGGGAAGGGGTTAAATAAACAAAAACACATTACGTACCATAAACAAACAAAAAGAACAAGAGCATGTGTGGTTTCACACCCCTAGAAATCTTTAAATACATAATATAATCCAAAGGCAAAGTATCTGTACAAAACATATATTGTAAAAAAAAAAAAGACAATCAATCAGAAATAAAGTTATAATGGACAACATGTCATGGTTGCAAAAACAAACTACTGTAGAGACCAATGAAAAATAACTTGAGTGTGCAACAGGGGCTACATCATACCGATTAGCAAGCCTCCTAACCAACTGCAGGCTTTACTTTTTATACAGAAGAGTGTTAAGACCATATTTAGGATTATAACAACAAA
Source organism: Crinia signifera (assembly GCF_055691185.1). Classification (NCBI taxonomy): domain Eukaryota; kingdom Metazoa; phylum Chordata; class Amphibia; order Anura; family Myobatrachidae; genus Crinia; species Crinia signifera. The sequence goes on from NC_139222.1 coordinate 79,013,071, forward strand.
TCAATCTGGTTTAACAGATACACTAGTCTGCCTACAAGAGCCCATTGGCCGTCTCGCCTTAGTTGTATAGGAAGATTGAAGCCATTTGGCCCATATAAGATTGAACCTTTTTTCAGCTTTTCTGGCTAAACATAAAAATGTGTTGTCAGCTATGGTCTCATTAACAAATAATATCCAAGTATCTATTAATGGGCATCCCATAGCCATCCACAATCGGCCAATCCAAACTTTAGCTAGTGTACACATACGTATAATGTAACGCCTCGTTTGTGGATCTAAAATCTCCTCGTCAGTTACAGATAATGTGCATACTGTAGGTGTAAGTGCATCTTGCGGAACACCTGTAAATATTGTATAAATAACTTAATTCCAAAATAGAGTTATCTGTGGGCAAGAACAAAGCAAGGGCCAAAAAGTTCAGAGAGCCAAACTTAGGGCAACTTGGCTGATGTCTACCTACTATTTGTCAAAGCCTTTCTGGTGTAATATACACCTTATGAAGCAGGAATAAATAAATCCTTAAAAGTTGAAATGTGAATGGGACAAGCAAAAAACTTCTTTAATGATGGATTCCTTACCCTCCAGGCATCAACCAGGCCCAACTAGGAAACCATGAGGTAGTCAATAAGTTCATAACTCGGTACAAAACAATAGTAATGTCCCCTATACACAGAGCAGAGGTACCAGGTAATGAGGTCATAAATCCAGCCACCTCTTTAATGATATCTTGGGCATAGAGTGGTGGTTTGTATACTGCCAGCATTATTATCAGGGCTGAATACATTTTTCAGGAAAGTTTAGATTTTTTTTGTTCTCTAAATAGGTTTGAATGTTAACTTTAAGGATAACCCATGGCTCTTATGAGTTTCTCCCCACAAGGACTATACTGTATCTTCTAATGTGACACACACACACACTTATGCCATTTATGCACAGAAAAATGTTAGAATTCTTTACTAGAACCCTATAGTATATGTAGTATAATACACATGTACTACGGTCAGCTCACCTATTTGCTTGGTTTAGGAGTCACATTTACTTACATAATCATTACTTTAATGTGCAGACTTTGCACTGAACCACAGTAACCAAAAACAATTAGCGAATATAAAATAAAATATAAATTGCAAGTTCGATAATGGAAACACACGACTGATTGGTTGTAATGTTTAGCGTGCATGTTGGAACTAGATGTAAATGTAATTAGTCTTACAGGAGAGGCTCATTCTCATACATGACCAGAACCAAATTGGTTCCATGCTATTCTTAGATCCATCACCCATTCTGGCTGTTGTACTCCAACTGTCTCCTTTGTTACAATTGACTGATTTTCCAATTATTTTTCTTCCTAACTATGTTATAATTATACAATAAAGATTATAAAACCATCTAGGATATCTCAAAAACTTATGAACTGATTACATCTAGAAACAATTAAACATATTAATGAAAAGATTCAACATAAATATTTATTATCTACAAATCTATTACAGGTTGAGTATCCCTTATTAAAAATGCTCGGGACCACAAGCATTTTGGATAAGGGATGTCCACGGTGTCCCCCGGTGGCCTTCAGGATCCTCTGCAGCGGCATCTCCAGTCCCAGGGGTGCATTGCATAAGTGTGCTGGTGATGTCACCTGCGGGTCCCTGCATATGCACAGTGCACCCCTGGGACCAGAGATGCTGCTGAAGAGGATCACAGAGGCTGCATGTTGTAGTGGTATTATTACCAATATTGTTTAGTTTGTAAGAAGATCGCCCACCAAGGAGTTCTTTGTAGAACACTTAAAATATCACTCACGGAGCATATAATATAGTGTGTATGGGAATTTAGGGGTATTTTTAATGAAGAGAAAATAAGGCCCACATTTAATAAATACACCCATTCTAAATACACCTTTTATACTGAACCACTGGAGGAGGGGTCCCTTGGAGGCCAAAGAAACAAAATCCTTGAAAAGTGAAAATTAAAACACATGGCTTCTGTGTGTTTTGGCATACAAATGGGCACTTTTTCATGTGAAAAAACAAGTATTAATTGAATTGACAGAAAACATCCTAAAAAAAAAAAAATCCAATTTTTAGCAGAAAAAATTTACAGCTACTAAAACAGTTTCACCATGGTTGAAATTAAACATCAGTATTCATTATAGGTATCTCATATCACAGTTAAAAATATCATATCCACATTAGCAGAATATATCGAAACATTATGGGGGAAGATGGGAGTTGTATTTCACATGGAATGTTGCTATAGGCTACCAATCCGTATCTACTTCTTATTTATTTAGCAGCTCATCTTAGTAAATTCCCTATATATATATATATATATATATATATATATATATATATATATATATATATATATATATATATATATATATATATATATATCAGGTTTGCCTACGCTCCCGGAATGGCTGGGAGGGTCCCGAAAATCGGGTCCCCCTCCCGGCCCCCCAGAAAGGTGGGCAATCCTCCCGGAATCCTGGGCACCCCCGCTTAGACCCCTGATTGCCGCTACCTCCATCCTGCCCTTAGCGTTTTAAATAACCCTATCTGCCGATCTCCATGGAGGGGGCGGGGCTAATGTCACAAACGTGTCATTATAGCCCCATCCCCTACACAGAGATAGGCAAAATGGGTTATTTCCCATCCTGTGGGCGGGGTTTAATGATGTCACACTCAAGCCCCGCCCCCCAAAGTCATGCTGAAGGTCTCCTCACCAGGCTTCTCCCGACTTTTGGCCAGAAATATGCAGGATAAGTGATGCAATGTCGAAAAGTAAGCTGTACTTTCCTCCCCTTTTTTGGGGGAGTTTGCTGTACAAACCTGCTGGAAAAGTACATTTTTAAACGTAACGCTTAGATCAGATTTGTATACAAACCCTGATAGTTTAGGTAAAAAAACTGATGTATTATTATTATTATAAAAAATCCTGTATAATTGCTTACAGTACCCTGTTAGCAGCCTTTCAAAACATGCTGCAGTATTTATGTATTAGTATTTACCTAACCACTGAATAATCTGAATGTGATAGTGTGCAATGCCTACATGCTATTATGTGATTTTAATTCCCTTAGCCTCCTCTAGTCAAGCTGTATTAAAAGACGACAGTGGTTCACAACCTCTGTCCTCAAGTAACCCTACCAGTTCACGTTTCCAGGTCTCCACACAGACTTACAGGTGAACTAATATAGCCTGTGGATCTTTTAAAATGTGTCAGTGAGTATTGAGTACACCTGTGCACCTACCGAGATCTTGAAATGTTGGATTTACTGCAGGACCGAGGTTGGGGACTGCTGCACTACAGCACAGTGGTGCAGATGTATTAAGCCTTAACAAGAGATAAATGCGAGGGTGATAAAGAGAGATAAATGTCCCACCAATCACCTGCTAACTGCCATGTTACAGACTGTGTTTGAAAAAAGTCAGTTAGCAGGTGATTGGCTGGACGTTTATCTCTCTCGATCACCCTTGCATTTATCTCTTGTTATGGCTTAATACATCTGCCCCAGTATGTTTCATTTTTGGAATAGGCCAGTGATGGCTAACCTTGACACTCCAGCCGTTGTTGAACTACACATCCCAGCATGCCCTGCTACAGTTATACTATTTGGCCATGCTAAAACTATAGCAGAGCCTGCTGGGATGTGTAGTTCAACAACAGCTGGAGTGTCAAGGTTAGCCATCACTGGAATACGCTATCTCCCTTCTGCATTATGCTGTACTCTTCCCATACTGTATGTCATCAATTGGAGGCTCTGGTTCACACTTCAACCCTCTTGAGTTCAGTGAGGTGTCACATTGTCATTTATCTCTTCTGTTCTGTTTTTACTATTTCCACTCTCCTCCCTTTCAATCCTTCAAGTTGTATCTCCTATTTTTCATTTTTTTTTATCTTTATTTAGCCATCCTACTTATGTTTTATTTCATGAGTTAGACACAAAGACATCTGTCTTTCTTTGGATGGTCTATTTTTTATGTTTGCTTTCATATTTGACCAATTTTAATGATCTATCTTCTAAATACAGAAAAAATGTTTACTTAGGCCCTGATGCTTATATTCGCTGTCTAGTGAGCAGGTAAGTGCTGCTCCCTCCGCCCCCCCACCCGACACAGAGAGATAATCCACTAGCACTAGTATACTGTATGTTCGATTCCACTGTTTGTAAAGAAAAGTCGGTACTTATATGTTAGTTGGGCGCCCACTATAGTTAGTACGCACATACCCCCATGATTCATGTCGGGGCGGAGATGATTTTATATAGTGTGGCGAGCGCAGCGAGCCCGAAGCGTGGTGAGCGTAGCGAGGGGAGGCGTAAAACCCAACTAAAGCCGGGACTGACTTTTCTAGTGTACGCATCCCAAAGAATCTTAGGAGGGCACTGGCATCATGTGACATCAACCACCTGCTCCAAGGAGGCATGGGTACACCTGATTTTGCCTAGGTATGCCTAGCATCTCTAGGGGAATGCCCATAAAACACTTCCCGTTTCCCTGCTTCCGCCCCATGCCCATTCTGCACACTATTGAGCAGTCGTCCCAGCAAGTCTGAAACTCTATGGGGGTTTGCACATTAGCAATCTTGGCCCTCACTGAGTGGGTCTCAGTTGCCCCCTTAGTTTAAGGGGTGTTTATCATTAGGTTGACCACAGGCAGGTTGACATGGATTAGTTTCACACATGAAAAAGGTCAACATGGCTTTAGGTTGACAGGGTCAGCAGTTCAACAAAAGCATTAGGTCGACACAAGGAGGGTTGACAGTCAAAAGGTCAACATGGGTTTTAACTTTTTTGTCCCAAATGTTGACACAGCAGACAATGACACCGTATTGGTGCACTGTATGGCTATCTGCACTCGCTATGCTCAGCATACTGTTCTATTCTCCCTCCATGACCTAGTGGATGGTAGGGCATGAAAGACCATCTGTCGGCACATGTCAGCTCAAAAAAAAAAAAGTTAATAATCCATGTCAACCTTTTGATTTAGACCTTCTTAATGTCAACCTAAAGCTTGTGTCAAACTTGTCAAAGTCATTAACACACAAGAAAAGAAAGTATTGTTGGGGTGCACTTGTAGTCCTATTGAATTGCTTTTGTATTAAAATAGAACCTTAAAAATACACCGCCTCATCCCAAAAAAGGGCATTAAATCCCAGAGGATATAGGATATTGGAGAGTGAGACAGTCCTACAAGATTTACAAAATAAAACTATATACTAGCGACCTAAAGCCATGTTGACATTTTTCATGTGTTCACCTAAAACCTGTCGACAATCAGTGGTCAACCTAGTGACCATATACCGTTTAAAGAGAGAGTATTAATGAAGTCAGTCTGATTTCTCAAGTTGTTCAAAGATATATTTATGTGTACTACTAAGCTCTATTGTAAACATCACAATGTAGTTTAGGCCTTTCAGATTGAATGTTGCACACAGTTCCACGTGAAACTGCAATTTCATTCACACCTCCACCTTTCATGTACCTAGGGGCTAAATCACATTGGATCGCATAAGTGTTGCAACCCATGTTATACCTGGTTGTGCTGTATTGGGATCGCAGCACATAGCACCGAAAATCTCTGCCTAATTGACAGGCAGAGGTATTTGCAGGGAGGGCTGAGACCAGATGGCATTTATGGGAATGGGGGGATTTTCCCCCACTTTCAGGGAGTGGTCAGGCCAAGTTTCCTTGGCCTCACAAGCCAGGCTTTTCAATTGGTAACGATGTTCCTCTTAAGCCATGATCAGGTTGCAGTTCGTAGTGATTACAAAAGCAACCAGAGTACGGTATGGACCGCCTTCTGCATTTGCATTGCTTATGCTTAGGGTATCATTTCCATAAACATTGGGAATATTGGAAGCATACTGTATCTGTTGAACTGTCAGACCTTTATCCTGTCTGGAGCCCATCAAGCTGCAAATGAATTTGCACTTGTAGACTAGGAAATCTCCAGAAGACAGCGCTGTCATAGCTAACCCCGTTATCTCTTCAATGCCCTGACTACCTGTCACTAATATTGCAAATAAATCCACTGTACAGATGGGGCAGGCCTTATGCTTGCTGGCGAATCGCCAGCAGCATGCCGCTGGCGATCCGCCAGCAACACGGCGCGCCATCTGACTGAGACACGCGTGCGTCCCCCACGCACGTGCGTCTCAGTATCCGGGCGGCCGGCGGGCGAGGCGGACGCAATACTGTCCGCCTCCCGCTCGAGGGGGGCTGGGGGGACCCGAGGAGGCTGTGGGGGGGTGCGGGCGCCCGGTGTGGGCACCGGGCGCCCGTCGGAAGGGGACGGCAGCACCGTCGGAAGGGGACGCGCGCGCACCTCGTGCGCGCGCGTCCCCTTCCGACACACAGATGGCGCCGGAGCAGGGAATGGCGAATGGCGTCGCCATCGCCATCCCCTGGAAAGATGAGCCCGGCCCTATCTGTATGTTCGCAATTGCTAATCATGCACAAATGGCACAAATGTGATTATGGTGCTCCAGAATTGGCATAAAATCTCCACTGCATCGGCATGGAGTGCACCTCTGAAATAGGCTTATTGACTTTCTAGATTAATCATACCATATCTCTAACTGTAAGGGACAGATTAATTACAGTGCATCTCCCATTTTTTTTCCAAATCAAAACTGTTAAACTGCTTTCTTTGTATACATACATATTTTATTTTCTAAAGTTCTTTTCTACAAGTAAAAACCCTAAAAGATGTCTGTATATCCAGAAATGTTGAATCTACAGTGAATATTGGAGAGCAAAAAAAAAAAAAAATGTGTTCAGCTGTTATTTCTTCAGCTGTACTTATTAAACTACCTGCGGCAATGTATGATGGACATTTTCTCCAAATCCTTTCTTATTGTAGTACTTTTTCAACAAATGACACTTAACTAATAAGCAAAACTTCACATTTCAGTACAGTAACACAATCTTTCATATTTTGTTGTGTCATTTGCAATTTTTTTATATATATACTGTATAAATACACACAAACACCAATGATGCAAAAAGATTCTTTTGATGAATATGTGATAGCATACTAACCATTGTCAATGTTTCCATCCAAACCAGGTATTTCACAAGACAAGTCACAGATCCATCAGCACAGCTTGAAGGTAGAGAGATGCACTCATATATCTTTGATCTGTTTTGCGAAAGACCTGCTTTTGGTCAAAACGTTGACAAAGATAAGTAAGCTAACATGTGATTAAAATAATTGTTGTGCTACATTGGTGAGTGCCCTCCACAGCATTTATTACTGTTGAACCAATTGGATGTTTGTATGTACCTAATTGGGATGTCTTTAAAAGGAGCACAACACTTAAACACTCTGGATGTGAGTGAGGATTACGACAACTGTACACAAACATATCAATGAAAGAAGGAGCATTCACAAGTAGGGAGGCCAAAACCAGATTTCAAAATTGCCCCCCCTGATGCAGTGCCATGACAGAAACTGCTTAGAACAGGCATGTCCAAACTATGGCCCTCCAGCTATTGTGAAACTACAAGTCCCATCATGCCTTGCCACAGTTTTGTTATTAGGGTATGCTAAAACTATTGCAAGGCATGCTGGGATGTGTAGTTTCACAACAGCTGGAGGGCCACAGTTTGGACATGCCTCGCTTAGAAGAAGTCCTTCAGCTGGCAGGTGTATGCGGTGCAGTAGGCGGGCGTATGCACGCGGCGCAGTTTGGGGGGCAGAGGGATGCATCAGAGCGGACAAGGGAGGAAGGCATGAGGAGAGGGCGTGATGAGCAGCAGAGGGTGGGCACATGTGTAGATGGACAGCATGACCTCTAACATAAACCTGCACAGCTGGGCATCATTTGAGTCAAGTACTGCTCATGCTCAATGCTGCCTGGCAGAAAAGGATGAAATACACATGTGCATTTCAATCTCCAAATTCTGGTATTGGAGACTCCAAACCCTGGATTGAAATCTGGGACAAAAATGGCCAAAATTCTGGGATCTGACAATCGCGATCCTGGAATTGGCATCCCTACACACATGGTTATTGCAAAAAAGGGAACCGACTGATATTTTAATCTTAACAGATTATATTCAACTCTAAACACCAATTATTATTTCGGGCCACCGTGGCCTTCTTCAAGAGGTTCAAAAGCAAGTTACAGCAGCATAGTGGGCATCCCACCAGACAGGGGCATAAACAGACAGAGCAGCATATGGGGAATAGACTGATAGACAGTGAGGGCTCTCCATCAGCTGGACAGTGTGGCACTCTCCGAGCAAAATCCATCAGTCAGCCAACAACGTCACTTCGCTTCCATGGCTTTTTCTTTAGTCTCTAACAAATGGCTCTGGAGAGTGTCTCTGTTCCAGAAGTAAACTGCTGTTTTCTGAACACAGCATGTGGCACTACTATTTTTCTTGAATAATTGAAGAAAAAAACTAAACCAAACATGGTGCAGCGGGATTGTCTGCTGGGCCTTGGGGCCTTCCAAGCAGTTGGAAGCGTTAACAATGGGGGTGCATTTAACATAGTAATCACCCATCAGGGTGCCTGTACAATAAAAAATCGGGTCCAATTTGGTCGCATCACATCGCATGCAATCGGATCGCATGCGATGCGACCAAAACAATGTCGTACGATGGAAATCTTGGGCACCCAGATAATACACAAGTACCCCAACCCCTCCTCCTCCTAACCTTCCAGCTTGCAACACAACTCAAAATGTACAACTTTTTCTATCATGCAGCACCACAGTGGACTCACCAGGACTCCGAATGCTACATATCTTACCTACAGTAAGCTGTCTAAAACCTGGGAGCAGTGCTCTGCAGTGACTAACACTGCCTGACATAAGTACTCAGAGGTGTCTTCGAGGACCCACGCACCGCAGCAGCTCCGCTGGTGGATTCTTTTCCTTTCATTCTAGGACCTGACATTCATGAGCACACTGGGAGAAGCTACTGCATAAGGGGAAGATATGCGGAGGAGGCACCAGCGCACTGCGCAGTGGGGAAAGGTGTGAGTGTGTGGGTTTAGTAACATGTGGGCATGTGGGGCTGCACAATTTAGCGCTCTCCCCAGCGTGTCAGCACAATCCATATGTATCATCCCCTGCACCATCAGTAGTTACACCACTACCCCTCATGTATATTCCATGTTGCCTAACTCCGCTTGTAGAAGCGGCTTTCACAGCTTACCAGCCTCAGTATCACAGGATTTCTGGTCTGGAATAGCTGGACAGGTGCCTATACTTCCGTATCCATTATGCGGAATGCACATCTGGTCTGGCTAGTGACATGCACACTTTGTTGTTACCATGGTGACAGTGAGACCATGGAGCCAATCAGCATAATGTATTATAATGTTCATTCTCGCACCCTCCATCATTGAAAACCCATGCAGTTCCTCTTCCCTATAGACAGATTGCTCCTTATCGGAGCTGGAGGTATGTCTGCACACTGAGGAAATTATATTTATATGACCTGTAGATCCATTCCCCGCATTTTAATCAATCAGTTAGTGGGGGTGCAGTTCCCAAACAGTATAAGTTTAAGCATCAAGCAAGAGAGAAAAGGACTGTTATTTTCTTCCCTGCCTGGGGTGTCGCTGTCTGCTGTGGTGTTTCTAGCACAGGTCTGGTTTGCATATCAGTGCTTATATACAGACCACACTGTGCTAGAAGCAGTACAGCAGACAGCGGCACCCCAGGCAGGAAAGAGGACCTGCATTGATTTTCAACGATGGCGGGTGCTAGAATTAACACTATATTAGTAACATCCACAGAGATCTACTTGTATTCACAGCTATCATGAGGCACCTCCAGTCTTCCATGAGTCAAATGTTCTTGTCTACAAGATCTCATGCTGCAGTAAGAGACCATTTGCAAATTAATTACAACTTTACTATTGTTCAAACCAGTGGTCGAAGTGGGAATTTTGAAGCGGGGGCGTCCATCAGCCTGTCTCTATCTCAAAGTTATGGAAGGGTCAGATTTACTTTTTATATTTGCACAGACTGGGAAAATCATTTGATGGGGAGTGAAATGCATATGGATTGGCAGAGAATAGCGATCCATCCTCAATTCATTTGCAAATTTAGGCTTTTTGTGTTAACACTAGAGCCAACCACTGTACACGCCGAAGGCATGCATGCTCTGAGGAAATGGGTGTGGTCATTCAAATGGGGCATGTAGTGCACAACACATATTACCAATCACTGTGCCTAATGGTGCTGCATGTATTGACACTGATAGGGAAAAAATAGGTCTCAACGGAAAAATACTTTGAGGACATACATGAGCGACCTAGGATGAAACGTGTTTGGCTACACCTCACATGGGGCCTTATTTTGGTTCATTCTTTCTGACAAAATCCTTCTTAGATGGACAAAAACATGTGCACTGCAGGGGGGGCAGATGTAACATGTGCAGAGAGAATTAGATTTGGGCGAGTAATGTTTCTGTGCAGGGAAAATACTGACTGCTTTATTTTTACACTGCAATATAGATCTCACTTTGAAGTAAAACCCCACCCAAATCTAATTCTCTCTGCACATGTTACATCTGCCCACCTGCAGTGCACATGGTTTTGCCCATCTAAGAAGGATTTTGTCAGAAAGAATGAACCAAAATAAGGCCCATGGTAACTATTTGCTACCCTTCCTATACTTTATTTGCTCCAGTTGTCACTGGTAATATTTTTCATTGGTAATATTTTATTGTTACTAACTGTCTGTTAATAGTCACAATAAATTAGCACCTTTTAAATATACCAGTCCACTTCTCATTTATTACACGTGCACCCCCAAGTCCTCTTTCACCCACCACACGGATACATTAGACTCTGGAACCGTGTCAGGACCCGGGGCCTGTCGATGGTACGTGATTGTACCATCGACATCAGCCGATACATCGTTACTATACTGTACACACATCCACTTCAGGATCTGACGTGAAGGGATCTGGGTAGCGTGACACCACCACCTATCGGTGAGTCAGCAGGCATTGCCTCACCGTGGGACAGTTTAACATTACCTCAACCTAAGTCGGGGACCGCCCCACCACTTCCACCAGCAACACCCAGCCTACAGTTATTGTTTCCAGTTTTTACATCATTTCAACACCCAGCCTACAGTTAATGCCACCTGCTTCACTTATCACAACACCCAGCCCACAGTTATTGCTCCCAGCTCCTCACTTTCCATACTTCAAACTATCACACCAAAAAAAAACCCAGAGCGCCAACACTCCCCTCTCCTACATTTACTTCTATAATATTAGGGGGACCGAGACTTTCCCCGAGGAGTGAGGGCTGCTAGGGGTTCCCCTCTCCGAGCTCTGTGTACTTCCAAAGAAAGCTCCCATTCTCCTGGTAACACCAGATGCCTGCTGAGGCTGTCTGCCTGCTGATTTTCATTGCCTTCTACGAATACCGCCAACAAACTGTTTACGTGGGTTTCTGCCCATAGAAACAACTCTGCCACTACTGACATAAGCCCCCTGGCTTCTTGTCCCTCCTTGCCTGTTTACATAGGCCATGACCGTCTGGTTGTTGGATCTTAAACCACATCTCTTCCTATTAATCAGCTTTGAAGGTGACTGCACACCATGAGGACCGCCCTCATCTCTCTGATGTTTGAATGGCTCTGACTCATCTCCTGCATCCAAATACCTTGGGCCATTTGGTCTCCGCAAACTGCTCCCCAGCCTACCTGGCTGGCATTGGTAATTACCGGCACTTGCCTGGATGCCAAGAATAATCTTCCTTGTCTTAATCTTCTTTCTTGAGACCACCATCTTTGACTCTGCCATGCTCCTTTTGACAGTCTGATAGGCTGATCTTTGTTTTTTTCCATTGCCATCCCATTGTGTCTGGAAGCAATTCTGGAATGCCCTCATATGAAACTTGCCCCATGGTACGGAGTCCAGTGCCGCTAAGATTAGGCCTAACACCTTCATGCAGGTCCCCGATGATGCCACTCTCTTGTCTATAAGGCTGTGTACCTCTCTTAGTTTTTCTCGTCTCTCTTCCGTTAACCTTATCATCACTGAAAGGATATCTATCTGCACTCCTAGGTATCTTACTGAGCAAGACGGTTCCAGGTGGCTCTTTTTTACATTTATTAGCCATCCATGCTCTTCTATATACCGCTTGACCTTTCTTGTGTGGCTTATGGCTTCTGCTTTTGTGTGTGCCATAATAAGGATGTCATCCAGATATGGCCATAGTGCGATCCTCTGTCATCTTAGGTTGGCTATCAATACAAACAGCACTTTTGTAAATGTTCATGGGGAAGTGACCAGACCGAAGGGAAGGGTGACAAACTGATAAGTGACTCCCCCAAGTCTGAATCTGAGAAATTTGTGATGTCCTGGAAATATGGGCACGTTTAGATATGCGTCATGTAAATCTATTGTTGACCGATAAGCTCCTACTTTTATGTCGGGCAGAATCATCCGTAATGACTCCATTTTCTTTTTTTTTACTAACATGTAAGAGTTTAGTCTTCTCAGGTCTAAAAATAGTCCTGAAGCCTCCGGATGCTTTTTCCACTATGAAAAACCTTGAATGCCAGCCTCACGATCTCTGATCATTTGATACTACTACCACCACTTTCTGGTTGATCTTTCTACTGAATTCTGAGGGACAGGAGATTGTGTTTTCCAATAACCTGAGTGTTTCACAAACTCTATTTTGTATCCTGATGCAATTATTTCCAGCACCCTTCTGTCTTTGACAGAACGAGACCAGATCTGCCCATATTCTAGCAGTCTGCCTCCAACTATCTGCATGGTGTCATTGGTTGGACTGCTTGAAGGGGTATCTTCCCTCTCTACCCCTTTGGCCACGAAAAAAGCTTTGGATGCCAGCCCAAGATCTTCTGAAACGTCTAACAGGCCTATAGGTTTTAGCCTCCTTAAAATCTGATGACTGTTATCTGAAGTATTTGTCAGGTGTGCCCCTCTTCGACTTGTCCTGGGGAAGACAGACCAATTTGCCACCTGATATCTTAGTAATTATCTCGTCTAATTTTCTTCCGAATAGGTATTGACCCTGAAACGGTAAAGAAATTAATTTTTGTTTGGACTGAGTGTCCGCTGCCCAGGGCTTAAGCCAAAGTGCCCTTCTGGCTACTGCTGTGGTAGAATTCGCTCTGGGCGCCAGCCTGACTACGTCCAAAGATGCATCGCAAAGGAATTCGACTGCAATTTGAATATTCTGGATAACTTTTATAAGTTTGGATCTTTTTATGTCATCAAGGGTGTCAGACTCAAGGTCCTGGCACCATGATCTCAAGACTCTGGCCGTAACCACCATGGCTGAAGAAGCCTTAATAGCAGCCCCCGAGGTGACATGCTGCTTCTTAAGACTGACTTCCATCTTTCTTTCCATGGAGTCTTTAAATATGTTGGCATCTTCTAGCGGCAAAGTGGTTTTTCTAGAAATTCTAGCGACCGCTGCATCCGCTTTTGGGGCGTCTTCCCAATTCCGCACTTGGTCTGCTTCAAAAGGGTACCCTAAGCGGTACTGTCACCTTCTTGTCTGGGTGACTCCATTCCTCCTCCACTAACTCTTTTAGAGTCTTTGAGAGGGGAAACACTTTTCCTCTTTTTTTCTTATCACGGAAAAGTAAATCTTGCAGCTTCTCTTCCTCTTGAGTTTCCTATATATTCCAGGATTTATGTATAAGGTGCTAATACATTTTCCAACAGTACAGGATTAAAGTCCATTTCAGATTTGTCTTGGCGAATGCTGGCCACACATCAGACCAACTTTCCTCCAACCATCCAACTAGTTGCTTGGATGGAATAAAAATATGGTACTGGATGGGAGCAAATGTAATATCTACTTCAGAAATTTGCTCCCAAAATCCGGAAAAGGACAAAACTGTTTCTCAGATACAGCACTGTAGTTAAACCTGTTTGATTTAAACAATTTGACTGAATGTTTTTGTCCCTTTTCCTGGGTTTGTGAGCTCATTTCTGATTGTCCTTTGCTCCCATACAGTACCATATTTTTATTCCATCCAAGCAACTAGTTGGATGGTTGAAGGAAAGTTGGTCTGATGTGTGGCCAGCATAAGCTCTCCTTCCTCCAAATCTTCTTCCGTTACACACTGACCTTTCCCGGAAATCTCTGATTCCTCTGACAGGGCAGCCCTCCTCCTTTTAGATGACATTTTCACCATATCCTCTTTTGTAACAAATGTACAGTATCTGCCAGTGCAGCTTTTAGCATGGTTACCAATTCTCTCATCTGTGGTGTTCCTCCATGTTGGGCTAGCTTACATTTGTCATACAGTATGTGGATCCTGTACATTTATCTGACAACGGTTTGTCGCACAAAGTACATTTGGCTGCATGATGTTTCTTGTGCTTAGCCTTGACCTCAGGTTTTTTTTTTCTGGTATCCTAACATAATATAATACTATCACCATTGATCCCTTTTTAATACCTACATATTCTCTCTATTTTACTGGCTTACCCTGATTTTTTCTGCTGTCTCTTATCCTGCTCCATTATGCCTGCCAATGCCCAACAGCTTGTAGCTAAAAGCAAAAACATCATACATAATGTAAGCATATAGCATAAATGGATACTCCTACAGCCATTGCTGCATATAATAAGGGATGAAGCTAATAGATCATACACGTTAACCTAGGTTGAACTGGATGGACGCAGGTCTTTATTCAGACTTAACTACTGTGTAACAAAATCCATTTTACCTTGTACAAATATCCTACTTTACCAGCACCAAAGCAGCCCCAGACCATCACATTACCTCCACCATGCTTGACAGATGGCGTCAGGCTGTCTTCCAGCATCTTTTCACTTGTTCTGCACCTCACAAATGTTCTCCTGTGTGATCCAAACACCTCAAACTTCATTTCGTCTGTCCACACTTTTTTCAATCTTCTTCTGTCCAGTGTCTGTGTTATTTTGCCCATATTAATCTTTTCCATTTATTGGCCAGCCTCATATATGGCTTTTTCCTTGTCACTCTGCCTAGAAGGCCGGCATCCCGGATTTGCCTCTTCACTATGGACATTGACACTGGCGTTTTGCAGGTACCATTTAATGAAGCTGCCAGTTGAGGACCTGTGAGGCATCTAATACTCAAATTAGAGACTCTAATGTACTTGCCTTCTTGTAGGTTGTGCAGCAGGGCCTCCCATTTATCTTTCTACTCTGGTTATAGCCTGTTTGTGCTATTCCATGTAGGAAGAAGTTCACACGTTGGTAGTTTCTTGCATAAAATTGCCTTCATTAAGAACAGACTGTCAGATTTCACATGAAAGCTCTTTTTCTTCTGTGTATTTTGAGAGTATAATTGAACTGACAAATGTGATGCTCCAGATATTCAATTAGCTCAAAGGAAGGCCAGTTTTATAGCTTCTCTAATGAGCAACCTCATTTTCGGCTGTGCTAACATAATTGCAGAAGGGTTTTTGAATCATCCATTAGTCTTCTAAAACAATAAGCAAACACAATGTAGCATTAGAACACTGGAGTAAATGTTGTACCAGGTCCTGTTAGATTGGTGTTGTAGCATTAACAGATATAGTTACATAGTTACATAGTAGGTAAGGCTGAAAAAAGACTTGCGTCCATCTAGTTCAACCTGGTATAGATATCCATTGCTGATTTGGTAGGTTCTGGTATTTTACAGACAAATTATATTTCTTATTTGTACAAATGGATGTTTTTCTCCAGTAAATGTTTGTCCAACTTTGCCTTGAACGCATTTAATGAGCCAGCCGTTACCACCTCTCTGGGAAGAGAGTTCCAGAGTTTGACTGTTCTGACTGTAAAGAAATTCTTTCTACTAGCTGAATGAAATCTTTTTTCTTCTAATCTATACTCATGCCCCTAACGTCCTAACTCTGGTGGTTCTGTTTATCCAATAACCTGGAATACATTTTTGATTTTTGTTTCAGCAAACATCCTGTAACAAGAACAGTTAATTCTTAATAAATCTTAAATAAATAAAATCTACATTTCATTATTTACACAAGAATATGCAACACATCTCTCTGGATTAAACAAAAAAAATAATATTGTGCATAATTTTAGGATAAGCTTAATTAGTTGTCTCAACTGAACCACAGATTACCAAGGGAAGCTATTAGTTGGTTTAAGCCTGGGCACTGATTCTAGATCACCTTACAGTGTGTTGTTTGAACTAGAAGTACATCTCCTCAAATTGGGAGGAGATCAGCAAGCATACAAAATAATAACTACTCATCTGAGGATAAAGAACATGTAAATGCATAAGCAATTATCTCAGAAATGGAATAAATGCTGCTGGTTGTATCTGGCATTAATCCAACCTTCAATGTGACTATGTTTTTTTATTTGTACAAGGTTTTACAGTTAATTAGATTTACTAGTCTATTTTATAATTATAACTACAATATTAGGTTAAACATAGGGGCAAGATTTGTAAGTATGGTTTGCAATCATTGGACCAGCCACAAACAAAATATGCAAGCTCTGGTGGCTGCACAGATCCAAGCAACTGCCTACCAACACCCATTGGGAGTCACAGTTATTCGACCATCTGAGTAACTCTATGGTCACGCAGAATGAGATCAGAAACGGAGATGCTAATGCCATGTATTATACAGTATAGTACATGCAGATTTGTAAATGCAAACATCCCCTGCATACATTAGCAAATGGTAGTAATACACTTTTTGTCGCCGCTCCCCAGAATTATCCCCAAATGGCCCATGATGATCAATCACATTGCAAACTAATCCTTACTGCGTGGCAATGCTAAATTAGCTTGATGCAAGCGCAGCCGGCTGATAATCACTGAACTCTTTAAATATAGTATTTTTCAGACATTTCTGTATCAGGTTATGTCTTGAGCTTTCTAGTAAAGGGGACTGTTAGTTGTGTAGCGATAAATTTTGCACACAGACACCTCCCCCCCCCCCCAGATAAAAAGTTTCTGCTGCCCCCCACCTCCACAACATTAAATATATACTTTTTTTCCTACATGCTCATTGCTAGGGGCTTCATTCTTGTTGCCAGGCTTTACATGCTCATTGCCAAGGGTTAAAATTCACATTGACCGGAGGTACATGCTCATTGACTGGAGGACACATGCTCATTGATAGGGGGAACATGCTCATTGTCAAGAGGTTTCTTGCTCATTGCTATGGGGTTCCAGTGACACAGCCAGCACTCAAGGAATCCGTACTTCTGGGTAGTACTGTATGCACTGTACAAATATTTGTTTTAAATAAAGGATTGAGTTTGTGCATACAAATGCATTCAACCAACTAAACTAGAAAATTGATCAACATTATTTAAATAGACAACTCAAAATCAAGAAATTCTTGAGAATAAAACCAACTTTAAATGTAATTACAAAAAAAGGACACTTGTGTTAGAGATAAATCCACATTGGATCCTGCTGGCTTCTGTATTGCCTTTTTTTTCTGAGCGCTGCCGCTGGGCTTACATGCTCAGCTGCATTCTGCCTGGCAAAATCAGCTGTGGGAAGGCACATTATATATATATACCAACTCGTACCATGTAATACATCAGCGTGGGCTAGGAACTACCACGTGGTTTAAAAACACATTTACCAACTCCACTTCCAATCATGAGGCTGAGAACCACCGGGCAATGCTGCTGCGTCCTGTGTAGCTCCGACACGCTGGACCTGCTGGCGCACTTTTCCCTCTGCTCTCCTGGAACGTGGACGGCGATACAATACAGAGGCATCTGGTAGGACCCGCCCAGACGCATTTCGTTGATGACTTCGTCAGTGGGCTGTCCTACCAGACGCAAGCTCCCCATATTTCTAGTAGATACAATCAGCATTCTATTTGATACAGCTGGATTTAATTAACTCCATCTATCTCAGAGAATGGGCAAATCTTTATTCAGCTTATTTCTGCGTAAAACTGCTAGAGCTTCCATGATACTTAAAAAACACTCAATTGATAAAATCTGCAAGATACAAGATACAAAAGACATTAGTCAACAAAGACACACGCATACTAGGTTGGTTTTAACTACTAAAAAATATTAGTTACCACATTGATTCTCTCAGTTAAAGAGACAAAAGCCGGCGCTAATTATAGCTGCCCGACTTTTAGCAGTTCAAAATGGATAACTATATCAGAACGACAGTTACTTCTTTATATACTTCGTCGGAGAAAAATACTTATACATCATTCGAAAATTACTATGGGGATGTCTTCACCCGTCACCAGTTTTAGTTTCATTAGACTCGGCGACACAGCCAGTCGACAAGTTTTGTCACTGCTTTTTTTTACACATTAATAGATTTTTCTATCATAATGTTGATCTGTCCATATCTCTCATATAGATGGAGTTTTAACAACACAGAGAAATTAAGCGTTTTTATAGTCATCTTATTCAAAGCAAAGTTAGTAATACAAGCGAAAAGAAAAATATATATATATATAGGTCTACAATGCAAATTTATGGGGACAGAGATATTTCTGACAGTTGCCTATACAACAGATAAGTATTTTTAAAGGAGCATTTTTAACCCCTTCCCGACATTTGACGTACATTTACGTCATGGCCGGGATGTACTTCCTGACACATGGCATAAATGTACGTCATGACTTTAAACTGTCACTGCGTCTCGAGACGCAGTGACAGAGGGACGATGTCTGCTGTCCCTGACAGCAGACATGTCCCTGCATGCCCAGGGGGGGCTGCGATGTCGCCCCCCCGTCGGCGATCGCTGTGATTGGCTGTTCAGTGTGAACAGCCATTCACAGCGTTTTCCTGTGTTACCAGCGAATCAGACGCTCGGTAACACAGGTGTCAATCACCGCTGGGCGTCAGGGGGCATGAGGGGGTCATCGGTGACGATGACACCTCACTCCACCCTCACCCCACCTGCCCACAAGGCTGTGATTGGTCCGTGGGACCCACGGACCAATCACAGCCAAGGCGCGACATTTAAACTAACGGTGACTGCGCTGCAGACGCCATTCCGGTCTGGAATAGCGTGCAGAGCGGTCACCGTGCCTATCTGCCGTGATACTGACCTGATCCTTGCTAATACTTACCTGATCCTTGCAAATACCTTACCTGATCACTTGATCACTGCTTGTAGCGTGCTGGACGCTTCCTGGATCTGACTTCTTGGGACTTCCTGCTGCTGCTGCAGTGTGATAGAGAGATAGAGAGATAGAGAGAGAGAGATAGAGAGATAGAGAGATAGTGACAGAGAGAGATATATTTTGTGTCTGCTACCCCCCCTTTTTGGGGGTGCAGGGTTTTTTTATATATAAATAACTGTCAGTGCTGCTGCTGCAGTGTCATAGAGTGATAGATAGTGATAGATAGTGATAGATAGTGATAGATAGTGAGAGATAGAGAGATTTGTGTCTGCTACCCCCCCTTTTTGGGGGTGCAGGTTTTTTTTTATATATATATAACTGTCAGTGCTGCTGCTGCAGTGTCATAGAGTGATAGATAGTGATAGATAGTGAGAGATAGAGAGATAGAGAGAGATAGTGACAGAGAGTGATAGAGAGTGTATATTTTGTGTCTGCTACCCCCCCTTTTTGGGGGTGCAGGTTTTTTTTTATACATATAACTGTCAGTGCTGCTGCTGCAGTGTCCTAGAGTGATAGATAGTGATAGATAGTGATAGATAGTGAGAGATAGTGAGAGATAGAGAGAGATAGAGAGAGATAGTGACAGAGAGTGATAGAGAGTGTATATTTTGTGTCTGCTACCCCCGCCTTTTGTGCTGATCACTATATCTGAGGTGATCAGCAACTTTTTGGGGGCGCAGAGGTTTTTTTTTTTATATATACCTGTCAGTTGCTGCCAGTTGCACTGTCAGTTGCACCAAAGGTTGTGCACCTGCTGCCCCTCACTGGTAATCAGTGTTGCATCACTGATCACCTTTTTTTTTTTTTGAGGCTGCTGTGGGTCTTTTTTTAATTTTTTTTTTTACACACACTGTGATTTTGTGGGTGTCCTGTGGCCACTGTGCGCTGATCAGTGACGTACATCACTGATCAGCTTTTTCGGCACAGGGTTGATCTATTTTTTTTTTTTTTTTATCAAATTCCTGTTGCCTTTGAGCGCTGTTCAGTGACGGACGTTACTGACCAACATCTGTGCTCAATTTTTGGCGCAGGACCTTTTTTTTTTTTTTTTTTAACCCCTTCAAATTTTTTTTTTTTTAATTGGGTTCAAATTCCTGTATAAAGTATTTTTTTTTTCTGCACTACATACACACTACACACTACATACCCCCCGGGTTGAAATAAAGTTTGTACCCCCCCCCCTACACTATACACGTGTTGAAACATTTCACTACCAGTAACACAAAAATAAAAATGGCATCCCAAATGTCATCCCAAATGTCATCCCAGTCATCCAGAAGAATGTATTCAGCGGAGGAGGCATATGCCATGCATGCCTCTGATTCTGACACAGCCAGTGAGGCAAGCGGGGAATTTGAAGGATTCATCCTTACCTCATCTTCCTCCTCTAGTGATGAGGGACCCCCTCAAAGACGCCCCCGTAGAGCAGCTGAGACCCCCCCCCCAATAATTGATCTCGTATGGACCCCACCACCAGACAATTTTGAGCCCCAGGTTCCTGAGTTTTTGGCCATGCCAGGAATCCAATTTGATTCCACAGGTCTCAGAGAAATTGACTTTTTCAAATTATTTTTCTCTGATGATTTTATAAATTTAATTGTGGACCAAACTAATTTATATGCCCAGCAGTTTATTGCTCAAAACCCCACGTCATCATTTGCTAGGTGGACCCCTGTAGATGCAGTAGAGATGATGACGTTTTGGGGTCTGGTGTTTCATATGGGCATAGTAAAAAAGCCAAAAATTAGGCAATATTGGAGTACAGATGTTCTGTACAGCACCCCATTTTACCGTATGGCCATGCCCCGGGCTCGATTTGAGACGATCCTTAAATTTTTGCATTACAACGATAATGCACAGTGCCCACCCAGAGATGATCCCACCTTTGACCGGCTATTCAAAGTCAGGCCGGTCATTGATCATTTCAGTGCCAAATTTGAAGAGATGTACATCCCAGATAAATTCATTTGCATAGACGAGTCCCTTATACATTTTAAAGGAAGGGTTAAATTCCGCCAGTACCTTCCCAGTAAGAGGGCAAGGTATGGCATAAAAATGTATAAGCTGTGTGAAAGCACCTCAGGGTACACCCACAGGTTTAGGTATATGAAGGGAAGGATTCAAGAATTGAACCGCCAGAATGCCCCCCCTCCCTCGTAGGTGTTAGTGGAAAAATTGTCTGGGATTTAGTGCACCCCTTCCTGGATAAAGGTTATCACCTCTATGTGGATAACTTTTACACCAGCATCCCCCTGTTTAAGGCCCTTGGTTCAAGAGGTACAGCAGCTTGCGGTACTGTGCGCAAGAACCAAAGAGGCCTCCCAAAAACGCACATTGCCCAAGTAATGAGAAGGGGTGAAAGCAGGGGAATATGCACCGAAAATATGTTGTTGGTCAAATATAAGGACAAGAGGGATGTCCTTATACTGACAACAATTCACGGAGACAGTACCACCTCCGTCCCTGTACGAGGTACCAGTACCCACACCTCCAAACCTAATTGTATCCTGGATTACAATAGGTACATGGGCGGAGTGGATCTTTCAGATCAGGTACTGAAGCCGTACAGTGCCCTGCGGAAAACAAAAATCTGGTACAAGAAGCTGGCCGTGTATATCATCCAGATGGCACTGTATAACGCTTACGTGCTATTCCGTTCTACCGGCCAGAGGGGGACATTTATGCACTTTCAAGAGGAAGTCATAAAGGGCCTAGTATTTGGGAACCAGCAGGCAGAGGGCCCCAGTACTTCTAGTACTGGCCCCCGTATTGTACCAGGGCAGCATTTTCCTGATGAAATCCCCTCCACTGGAAAAAAGGGCAGGACACAAAAAAGGTGCAAAGTTTGCTATAAAAAGGGAATAAGAAAGCAAACTATTTTCCAGTGTGACACTTGCCCCGACAAACCCGGCCTATGTATAAAGGAGTGTTTTAAAATATACCACACATCTATGGATTTTTAGGTTCATCATTTCACCGTGCTTCGGGGGTCTTGCTAATGCCACATAGCACCCACCATTCATTCCACCAGAATCTGAGCCGCAAAATCCAAAAATCACTCCTTCCCTTCTGAGTCCTGCCATGCACCCAAATGGTATTTTTTGGTCACATGTGAGGCATTGCCGTACTCGGGAGAAATTGGGGCACAGATTTTGGGGTGCTTTTTCTCCTTCATACCTTCTGAAAATGAAAAATTTTGAGCCAGAACTGCATTTTTGTGTAAAAAAATGTAATTTTTCATTTTCACTGCCCAGTTGTATCAAAATTGGTGAAACCCCTGGGGGTTTGAAATGTACACTATACCCATAGATGAATTCCCTGAGGGGTGTAGTTTGCAAAATGGGGTCACTTGTGGGGGGGTTCCACTGTATTGGTGCTTTGGGGGTCTTGCTAATGCGACATAGCACCCACCAACATTCCACCACCAAAAATCACTCCTTCCCTTCTGAGTCCTGCCATGCACCCAACTGGTATTTTTGGGTCACATATGAGGCATTGCCATACTCGGGAGAAATTGGGGCACAGATTTTGGGGTGCTTTGTCTCCTTCATTCCTTGTGAAAATGAAAAATTTTGAGCCAGAACTGCATTTTTGTGTAAAAAAATGTAATTTTTCATTTTCACTGCCCAGTTGTATCAAAATTGGTGAAACCCCTGGGGGTTTGAAATGTACACTATACCCCTAGATGAATTCCCTGAGGGGTGTACTTTGCAAAATGGGGTCACTTGTGGGGAGGTTCCACTGTATTGGTGCTTGGGGGGTCTTGCTAATGCAACATAGCACCCACCAACATTCCACCAGAATCTGAGCTGCAAAATCCAAAAATCACTCCTTCCTTTCTGAGTCCTGCCATGCACCCAAATGGTATTTTTTGGTCACATGTGAGGCATTGCCGTACTCGGGAGAAATTGGGGCACATATTTTGGGGTGCTTTGTCTCCTTTATTCCTTGTGAAAATGAAAAATTTTGAGCCAGAACTGCATTTTTGTGTAAAAAAATTTAATTTTTCATTTTCACTGCCCAGTTGTATCAAAATTGGTGAAACCCCTGGGGGTTTGAAATGTACACTATACCCCTAGATGAATTCCCTGAGGGGTGTAGTTTGCAAAATGGGGTCAATTGTGGGGGGGGTCCACTGTATTGGTGCTTGGGGGGTCTTGCTAATGCAACATAGCACCCACCAACATTCCACCAGAATCTGAGCTGCAAAATCCAAAAATCACTCCTTCCTTTCTGAGTCCTGCCATGCACCCAAATGGTATTTTTTGGTCACATGTGAGGCATTGCCGTACTCGGGAGAAATTAAGGCACAGATTTTGGGGTGCTTTTTCTCCTTCATACCTTCTGAAAATGAAAAGTTTTGAGCCAGAACTGCATTTTTGTGTAAAAAATTTAATTTTTCATTTTCACTGCCCAGTTGTACCACAATTGGTGAAACCCCTGGGGGGTTTGAAATGTACACTATACCCCTAGATGAATTCCCTGAGGGGTGTAGTTTGCAAAATGGGGTCACTTGTGGGGGGGGGTCCACTGTATTGGTGCTTGGGGGGTCTTGCTAATGCAACATAGCACCCACCAACATTCCACCAGAATCTGAGCTGCAAAATCCAAAAATCACTCCTTCCTTTCTGAGTCCTGCCATGCACCCAAATGGTATTTTTTGGTCACATGTGAGGCATTGCCGTACTCGGGAGAAATTGGGGCACAGATTTTGGGGTGCTTTTTCTCCTTCATACCTTCTGAAAATGAAAAATTTTGAGCCAGAACTGCATTTTTGTGTAAAAAATTTAATTTTTCATTTTCACTGCCCAGTTGTACCACAATTGGTGAAACCCCTGGGGGTTTGAAATGTACACTATACCCCTAGATGAATTCCCTGAGGGGTTTAGTTTGCAAAATGGGGTCACTTGTGGGGGGGTTCCTAACTTTTAGCATCTTATGGTGCCTAGAAACCTACATGGTGCCTAAAAAATAATCTCATAAAAAGGAGGCTCCAAAATCAAGTAGGTGCTCCTTCTATTATGAAGCCTGTGGTTTGGTCAACGTGCACACTAGGGCCACATATAGGATATTTATGAAAACAAAAGAATTGGGGGAATCAATTTTTAGTCACATTTCTCTAGTAAAATGTACTGTGTTCCTTAGAAAAATGTATTAAAATTGCAAATCTGCAAAAAAAATGAAATTTTGAAATTTCACCTACACTTTGTTTTAATTCCTGTGAAACACCTAAAGGGTTAAAAAACTTCCAAAATGCTGTTTTGAATACTGTGAGGGGTGCAGTTTTTGAAATGGTATCATTTATGGGGGTGTCTCACATACAAGTCCCTCAAAGTCACATCAGAACTGAACTGGTCCCTAAAAAAATCAGTGTTTGAAATTTTCTTGAAAATTTGAGAATTTGCTATTCATATTGTAAGCCTCCTAGTGTCCAAAAAAATGAAAAGGAAGTTAAAATAATGATGTCAATATAAAGTAGACATATGGTCTATGTTAGTTATTAACTATTTTGAGTGGTATGATTATTTGTCTCACAAGCAGAAAATTTAACATTTTGCAAATTGCTAAATTTTCCATTTTTTCACGACATTTTGGTATTTTTCACAAAAAAACACAGACTGTATCGACCCAAATTTACCACTAATTTGAAGTACAATGTGTCACGAAAAAACAATTTCAAAATCACTGGGATAAGTAAAAGCAAAAAAAAGTTATCCCCACTTAAGTGAGACATGTCAGATTTGAAAAAAAGGGCTCTGTCAGGAACGCAAAAACTGGCTCTGTCAGGAAGGGGTTAAAGACAACAAACCTTAGAATATAGAATATAAATATAAGTATCAGCTCTTTCTGCTCCACTAAGCGTTAGTCGACATATATTGTGTCGATCCTTTTAGTATTTTTTAATATATATATATTTTTTTTTAAACACAGAAATGAACTACTCAGGAACAGAAAACACAGGAACAAAAAACTAATGCGCCCAACGGACCATCACAAACTAATTAGGGAACCAAGCATGTTCCCAAAAGAAAGGAGGCTATACATTAATCACCCAACAGTATAAACCATCAGACGAGGGAATAGGCGAGAGTACACTGCCTCTTACTTCCGGGCCTAGTCTATCCCATCATATTAGTGCAACTCAGCAGAATCAGAAACCAATATAGAAACCAATATATATGGCAAGGCCTATCATGATATTAACTATTAGAAATAAAAGGCGTGATTTCAAAATTTTCATTTAACCCATTTGGAATCAGTGTATCCAGGGCCAAGATCCAATGGGTTTCTCGCCGTGTTAGATGTTTTTCCCTGTCACCCCCTCTGATGTCTGCCTCCACCATTTCAATCCCTTTAAATCTTAGGCCACTCGGGTCTCCACCATGACATTCCAAAAAATGTCTTGGGACACTGTGATTAATTACTTTGTTTTTAATATTACGAGTGTGCTCTAAGATTCTGATTTTTAGTGTCCGTTTCGTTTTTCCTATATAACAGTAGCCGCAGGGGCATGTTAACATATAAATATTAAATTTGGAGTTACAATTAATAAATTGTTTGATGGCAAAAGATTTCCCAGATTTACTTTTAAATTGTTTTGCCCCTTTTTCCCCAAGTGGGCAGATTTTACACCCTCCACATGGATAAAAACCGACAACACCTCCCAGCATCCTTACTGGATTTGATTTGATGGGCTCAGGGCAGCTCCTAGAGATCAGAGATTTGACATTTTTAGCTCTCCTGAACACCAGGTCGGGTCTCTCTGGTAATTCTTTCCCTAAAATGGGATCTAGCTGGAGTATGTGCCAGTTCTTTTTGACCACATTATGTATCTGTTTTTCGGCACTGCTATACTCTGTAGTAAATGGACAAAATAATTTTTTCGACTGTACAGAATTTTGTGCTCCATTAACCTCATAGGTGCGGCTAATGTTTTTATTTTTATAAACCAGAAGTTCAGACCTTGGCGTCTGCATAGCTTTATTTTTTGATGTTTCAATGAGGGTCCGGGGGTATCCTCTTTCAAGAAATCTTTTTTTGTAAATTTCAGCCTGTTCCTCAAACTTATTCTGTTCACTGCAATTATGTCTCAAATGGGAGAATTGGGAGAAGGGTATGTTATTCTTCCAAGCTGGAAGATGACAGCTTGAAAATTCCAGATAACTGTTTGAATCAACTGATTTAAAATGGGTACATGTTTCTATTCTATTAGTTTCACTTTTTATACTCAGATCTAAATATTCCAATTTGGTCTCATCCACTGTATATGTGAACCGTAGATTGTATTCGTTCACATTTAATATTTCTATGAAATCCTTAAGATCTGAGGTCTCCCCATCCCATATCATTATAATATCGTCTATATATCAACGAAACAATATTATTCGAGGATCATTGTATTTGGTCAACATCTCCATTTCCCATTGGCCCATCTATATCTATATATATCTATTTATATATTTTTTTAACAAATATTTCAATAATAAACTTTTATCCTAGCGGCGCTGTGATAAAAATGCTGATATTCTAGAGTGCGGTGGTTTAAGAAAGTTTGGGAACCATTGCCCTACTCAAACAATGGCTGAAGATAATGTAAAAGTGATGCTGGAAAGCCAGTGGAGCTTGATAGTAGGCTGGCCTACCCTAAAATGGAATTACATCAAGATTTATTGTACCAATAAATTAATATATAGAGACACTTAAACAGTATAAACAATGTTCAGTATTACAGAATGCTGGGAAAACTGCTAAAGAAGTAATGGTTAACAATTTTACAGGTACAGTATTACTATCTAGCATCCAAAATCCACTATGCATAAGTACAGTTGGATTAAAGACAAAAGGATTTGCAGTATTAATGAGCATCACTTTTCATTCTTGACTTGTCAGGAAAAGAAAAAGAGAGATTAAGAAACCAAATGAATGACTTTATAATTAAAAAATCTTTCATGAGAGTGAAGTGCAGGAATTTAGCCTTAACCTGACCTTTATGTATGCTACTACTAAGGACATGTAGGGCAGGGAAAAGAACAATGTTCATATCATTGAAACAAGTGAACAAACCCTTTTCTTTACATCAGTGCTTTCAACCCCAATGATCAGTACATGTCTCTAGTTGCACTGCTATTCCATGATGTTCCCTTAACCCCTTTAATGATGGGTATTTTTGCCCCTGTTTTGAACCTTTTTTTGGGATGGTCTAAATTATAATTACTTTATTAACATATCCTCTCTCCTGACACTACACTAAGGCCAGAAATGGGAGAATATTAGTAGTAACCAATCTCCCTATTTTGGCATATACAAACTGAAGCCAATTATGGCACGAGAGGTTAATCTGCTGAGTTCATGCATGATCAAAAGAGAACACATATTGCAGTGCATTAATATTTATGAAGTTCATGGATGGAGGAATAGCTATCTATAAGATCCATATCAGTGGCTAGGATATGGATCCTTATTGGCTGGTGATTAATTGTGATCATTAGACCATATGAAACTGCACTGTAGGAGTAGTGGGGAAGATGTATTAAGTGGTGATAAAGTCGAAGGTGATTTATTTATTTATTTATTTATTTGCAGTTTCTTATATAGCGCAGCAGATTCCGTTGCGCTTTACAATAGTAAACAGTGATAAAACAAACTGGGTAACAACAGACAGACATGGAGGTAGGAGGGCCCTGCTGCAAGCTTACAATCTATAGGGATATAGGAGGGAAACACAAGGACAGGCACCAGTAATAGCATAGCAGTCCCAACAAGTTACAAGTCCAGAAGGGAAGCTATATAATACATAAGTGCCTCAGAGGGTTATGCGTGCACTGGCCAATCAGCTGGGTGATTCCATGGAACTATGGAAATTTGTGTGTTGTTTTTTTTCACAGCAACACTTTTATTTTTGAAAATTATTATAGTACAACAATGTGAGTTTTCCCTCCAAAAGTTTTTTTTTTTTTAGCTAGTAGCATCATTGTTGCTATGGAAACCATCTTGCTTTAGGCTTGCTTCAGATGGAGAAAGACTTTGAAAAAAACAGAATTCAAAGAAATTTTTCTAATGTTAATAATACTGTATACTCACGTTAACTCACGTTACATTGTGTTGATGTCAATAGATTTACAGTAATGGTGTATGTTTTATATTCTCTGATATTGATCTTTATGTTGTAATGTGGGTTTCCATCTGTCTATCTTTGTTTTGTAGCATCTTAAGGTGCAAGTTGAGAATGATGCACCTTGATAAAGAGGCCCACGGGCTTTGAAATGTTGGTAATCTACTTCGTTTGCAAGTCTCCATTCTTTCTGAGTGCCGCCGTCCCCGTATATATATATATATCAATATAAGCAAAGTGTAACGCATCTTAATGTAACGTGAGTTACCATAATTTTTGTTTTGCTGTAGATTTGTTTTTTTTTTGTTTTTTTTTCCTGGTTATTTTTCATATTCCATGCCTTTAAACATCATCTGTCATATTTTTTATTTAGTTACAAAAAACATATGCTACAGACGAGAGCAGAAATTTCATAATTGCTAATGTGTGTTAAAAACCATGGACAAAACAGGTAACGTGAGTTACCAGTAGAAAAGCAGTAATTTCCTGAAAACTACTGGAAGGTTTAAAAATATTTTATGCTACATTTGGAGCGTACCTTAATGTTAATTATAATACAAAATAAAAATAAAAGATTTCATTGTACTTTTTCTGTAACATCCAAATGAGCATATATTTCAGTCAATTTGTAACGCTAGTTACCATGGAATAACCCAGCTGCGTTTGAAAAATGTCAGTAAGGAGTTGATTGGCTAGTGCACTTTATCAGGCTAGTGCACTTTATCAGGCTTAATACATCTGCCCCACAAATCCAACACATGGAGGTGGCGCTTCATAGGCCAAATCTGTATTCATGCCACAGTAGCTAAATCTATTTTTATGTTCACTGTATCTGCTGGAATACACCAAGAGTATTATACTTTACTTAAAGTTTACCATTTTACCTCTTGCCGCAGTGCAGCTTTGACATACATGCATTGACAAGAAAATCACTCCACTGCATCCGATATCAACTTTTGTGCATCTCTGAATCGGGCACGATGTACCTCTGGTGCCTAATGCAACAGCATAGCTAAGTCATTTGTATTCTGCAAAACTTGAGATTTGACAGATGTGTATTAACAACCGGCAGCTGTTTTATTCTTCTTTCACTAGTTAACAACACATGTATTTATTTATTTGGTCTTTTATTTATGAGGATTCTTACTAATTTATTCCAACAGGTTTTTCCTGTTCTGAAAACATATTTGCTTTCTTATTAGTTTCAAAGGTGAAATTTTATTCTGAGAGTGTTTGCAGGGATATTTTTCCCTACAGGGGATATACCTTTCTGAAGTTTCATACATCTAAAACTGAACAAAATCCCAAACCTGTGATTTTATCCTTTCCAGACAGAGGATATTATACTCTGTCTCATATCCAAATCTGTACGAAACACATATCCAAGCCTCTAATCTTATTTTCCCAGAAGAATGCCCACACTGGCACCAAATCAACATAGAACAAACTAGTATTAAGGAATAAACAGTAATATCCACGGGAAAAACTAAACATATTTAATAGTCAAATCACCTAGTAATACTGTCTGTATGCATGAGGCTACAACCTTTAAATCTACCAAAACAATGAGATCAGATAAAATTTAAAGATACAATTGCAAACAGTAAGGTAATAATTACTTCAAATGTACAGTTACGTCTAAAAAGCACTGTTGCAAGTAGAAATAAGCAAATCACTGGCATTGTCGATAAACTACTGGGCTGTAAGCATTATTTCAATAGATTGCATTGGCATGGTCCAGGTTCAAATTACAGAGACTACAGGAGTTCAATAACACAGTAAAATTGAATTGAAACACTACAATGCTATTCATTTTCAACCTTCTACCATTATAAATATAACTTTTACAGGAACCTCTGTAACACAAAGTATTTGTCAATCACTTTGTTCCTGGAATTAACTTGCTTTGAATAAGAATTTGAAATGATCTAAAAATGGGATTTTAAGTACTTGATATATGTAAATAAAAGCAGTATGGAAAAAAAAAACAATGTGCAATGGAATAAAAGGGGATACACAAAATTATAATACATATGTAACAAAACAAAATTATGTTCATTGGCAACAAAAATATATCATCCATCATTTCACTGGAAAGTAGTAATCTTGTATTTGTTCAAAATGTACTGTACATAGTTTTAAAGGCTTTCTAGATTTAATTTAAACCATGTTATCCTATTGAATTTCACCAGTGTGCAGTGCAGGGGTCTAACTAGAGATATTTTCAATAAAATGTAAAGTACATATTCAAATGAGTGTTTTGTAGAAGGAATACTCAACTCCCTTTTCCAACATATCTAGAAAAAAACAAAATACATCTACAGATTTATTGTGAGATCTGGCTGGTTGGAACAAAAACCTGGTAATATCTGAATGACAGTTTTTGTCAGTTTTCCAGCATTTCAAAACAAATGGTTAACTGCCATTTGCTCTCATCCGTTACCAGGTTTTCGTTCCAACTAGCCAGATAGGACAATAAATCTGTAAATGTGGCCCTAAAGATATTTAGGACCAGACATACAAAGCTTTTAAAAAAGTGATCAAATGGAGAGTGATAAATGACCAAGTTCTAACTGTCATTTTTCAAACCAAGCCTGTAGCATAGCAGTTAGGACCAATTGGCTGGTACTTTATAATTCTGCACTTTATCACTTTTTAAGGCTGAAGTACATCTTGTGATTAGGTTACCCAGATTTAGCTCATCAATTTATATATTTATATTACTGTATTACTAGAACTGTATTTGCAGATAGTTTTGTGTGATTTTACGCTAGCGACCTAGAGCTTCTAGTCTAGTATCTGGAATGTACTATAGCTGGTACGGCAATGCTTTGGCTAGTATTGTAGTGTTATTGTTTTGATTATGTCTGGATTGTGTAATGAATGACTGCAGTTAAAGTACCTGTCCTGTACAGTATCTGTTTAAGGAAGAAAGGATTTTATCATTGAAATCAGTTTTAAATGTGTCTTGATGCATTGTGGGTCAATAAAGTTATTTATAAAATCAATTGTAATTGTATTTATAGGAATTGTTTAAGTGGCAGGGGGATGCTAAATAACAAGACAATTAATGCTATATCTGGCTATACTTTCAATTTACAATGAGCTTTCATGAAATTATTATTATGAAATAATTATTAAATGGCCATTAGTATACTTAATTACCTATAATGGATCAATGGATCAGATAGTAGAAGCACATTAGCAGTAACAATGTAAGAGTAAACAAAATGCACAATATAAAAACAATGTAGTGAGATCATAAGACACCACATGTAATGATTAAAACTCTAATGGCGAATAATTAACATGATTCAGCAATGGCGGTATAGCTATATACAATGGGATGTATTTAAATCTTAACAACCTGAGACAGTGGGTTATTTTGAAAGAGAAACTGTTCTAGAAAAATGGAGCACATAGGAATTTGTCTAGAACAGTTTGTGTTCCAATATAAAAGTAAATGTATGAGGAAGGAACTTGTGAAGAAAGCAATGTAGGAGCTGTCAGCTCTTCTAAATTTAGATTATTTAATGGCAGAAATAAGAAACTATCTAGGGAATACATACGGGTGACCAGCGTACTGGATGTCGGCAGTTATAATGCCAATGCCTTCATCCCAATATAGGGAATACCAACAGGGGTCAGGTAAGTATACTTATCTGTCCCCTGCCCTACGCAAACCTTAAACTTCCCGTTCTACAGCTTTATCAAATGCCATATACCCCCCACAGCCTAACTGTTACTCTCCCAGCTAGTACCTAACCCATTAGTGTCTGACCTTAACCCTCACACCCCATTGACTAAACCTAACCCTTCCACCCTGCAGCCTAACCCTAACCCCTCCTATTAAGTGCCTAATCCTCCCACACTGCCACCTAACACTATGGCACTAAACAGCATGTGCTAAGCTGGGGAGAGAGGTTGTGATGCAACGGCAGCCTGTCCTCTCTTTCCCCACTGCCAGGCCCCTCCAGCAAACCTGTGCACAGGTAAAAAGTACCCGCTCCCCCCACCCTCTTGAAGGCTCTAAATATAGGAAGAAGAAAAGTATGCTCCTGTGGTTTTATGCGTCATCGACTGCTTGCCGAAAAAGTGTTGTGAAGAAGCAATACTCTCTCTATACAATGGTACATGTGAAGGCTGAAAACTGTTGCTGTTGAGTATTTTACAAACAGTCCAGGGTAGGTAACAAAGCATTAGTGTCATCCAACATAATCACCGTTGTTAAGATTATTGAGAGGCAGGAATATATATAGCTATGGATTCAGTTCCCATGGGTGCCTGTTTTTTCAGCTTTCCTGTAAGTGCACACAACTACCTCATCAGTCTTTATAGAAGCCCCCGTCCGGTGCCAACTCATACGGCCTTGTTCTGAGTCACAGACACTTCCTTTCTTAAATGCAGTGCAATGATTGTATGGTATCTTATCCTTATGGATGCATCATGAGAATGTAATGAGCGTGTCACCGATAGGTTTGAAGACAGAGATGCTCAACCACTCACATAGAAAAACAGACCAGTTGTAACTGCAATGAGCTGGTTCAAGTTTTCTACAAATACACAGATCACCGATTTCAGAGTCTAAAAATGCTGCAAGTGGGCATCACAGCCTTGCACATTTGGACACAAGATGGCAACTTTATGTCTGCATTTTTATAAATGAACTGATTATATACAGCTAAAACACAAATGCATAGATGCAGCTGCATCCCACTCAGAATCAGCCACATAATAAGCCTAATTCTGATTTGTAAGAGCAGAAAAAAAATCATGTCACACATTATGTGCAAAGACATTTTGATGGTGTGTTCAATTTAAAATCTAAATAGCTTTGCAATCAAAAAAGACTAACCTTTGTATGCTACATGAAAGCAGGGTCAATATTTATCCTGCATTGCAACAAGGTTTATGCCAGATACAAAGCTTTTTTTGCTTTAATTCCCAATCAAATACAGGCATGATGTGCATGTGTGTATATGGGTACTCATCGGTCATTAACTTGGCATATTAAGTCAGCTTTGCTTGATGCAGCAGTATCTAGCATTAACAATTACTAGATTAATTGTAGTACCTAAATGATGGTGCTTGGCTGAGGTCTCCGTGCTTTAGGTAAGGTGAGCATATCATGGTAGCAGCACAGAACCACATCTGACCAGCCATCTTATATGCTGTAGTTAATTTAGCCAGTAATCTGTTCTCATTCACATTATTATTAGGCAGAAGTCCACACCATAACCTTTATATAGCTCAATTTCAAATAAAATGAGGTTAGGAGGATATATTGAATTACCCTGTTAAATTGCATGAACCAGAACACCCTATTATTGAAATCTTAAAAAAATATGTAAGCCTTGACATCCTTCAGCAGATCAATTTTATAAAAACAAATATCAAAAATGACCTCCTTTACATCCAAAGCAATCCTTATCTAATGTTTTCACTGTTCGTCTTGACCTGGAGAAATAATCCACACGCAGAACCTTACAGACTAGGGGGGTATTCTGGTTCACTTGCAAAGGCAAATTCCTTATCAAATGAACAAAAACCACATGAACTGCAGGTGGGGCAGATGTAACTTGTGCAGAGAGAATTAGATTTGGGTGGAGTTTTACTTCAAAATGAGATTTATATTGCAGTGTAAAAATAAAGCAGTCAGTATCTTCCCTGCACATAAACAAAATAACTCACCCAAATCTAAATCTCTCTGCACATGTTATATCTGCCCCCCCTGCAATGCACATGTTTTTTTTTCCATTTGGTAAGGAATTTGCCTTTGTGCGTGAACCAGAAAAAGGGCTTAATAAAAGAAAAGAGACGCATGAGCCAAAAAAACACAAAAGCAAGAATAGATTTAACTCAATGCGTATCCAGCTTTCCAGTTTATCTATAGAAATAAATGGCAACAATGTACAGTTGATTGGCTCATTTCTACTAGTAAAAAATCTATTAAGCTTCCCATTGATGCCTCTCATCTAACTTTATTAACAGATCTTCAGTGGTTTAGGTACTTTACCCATATAAATAAGTATTTCTTACAGTTAAGCCATTCCAACCTCCAAGCCAAAACTAAACCCTGAACCAGTTGAACATGACTAAAAGCACAATAAACCAAACTTGATGATTCTACTGCAGGCAAACACATTTACCCTGCAAAGTGTTAGAGTGTTCTCGGAGAAACTGAGTTAATAAACAAGTATTTAACTTGCAATTTAAGAAATACAGTATTGATTTTGAGGAGTAAAAGATTTATCTTTGTCTTTTGCTCAAGAAATTTGCTTAGATATGTAATAGACATGTCATAGAGTATTCCCGTAACCATTTAAGAAAATCCTTACGGTAAGTACTGTACGAGACTTTGGAAAATAAAGTCACAGCACATGGGGGATTTTAATAGAGGAAATTTATCTGGGTTCTGCAGGACAAGAACCAATTTTAGACAATCAAGATGTGGAGAGGAGAGTTCATGTACATCATCAGTTCTCTTTGCCCACGAAGCATAGAGTGTACTTCGAGAGAATATAATAGCACCTGTAATACAGTACATTTTTCAGCAATGACTAATAAAAGTCATCACCATATCACCATTCTGATCTACATGTAAAAATAATATGAGACGGGGGGCGGGGCCACGACGGCGCTGGAGTAAGGAGCATGATGTGAGAGCTCCCCAGCAGGAAGGAAAATACTTGTTTACTACACAGTGCTGAGTCCCACCGGGGGTACCTGAGTGATGACGCTATAGCCGGGGGCGTTTCAGCTGAAGACGGCGCCTTCCGAATATTCCTGACGCCTAACCATAGAGCGAGGCGGTTAGGGATAGAGCGCCCGCACGTGCACTTGGCGTCCGGAAGTACCTGAGTTGCTCTGCGGGAGCCTGTAGTCCCGGCGTCGCCTTGAAAGCCTGCTGCTCATGACTCTGCCCTGATGCCTGCGGTACTGGCGCCGCTGCCATAGAATAGCAGCAATAGGCTTGCAGCTTCAGACTTCCTGACCAGTGAGGGACATAACGCCGCTCCAGACGCCGCTACTGTACTATCGCGGTAGGCAGGACTGAATTGCACGTACACCTGGAAGGACCTGGAAGCCAGGGGGTGAGCCGAGAGTGGTGGACAGAGAACGTCCCGGAGTCTGCCCAGAGACCTGGTACTGTGGGGAGCCTCAGCATAGCTGGCACTAAGTGGCTAAGCCCTGAAGCCTGTCTCAGAAACACCTATATCCAGAATGACCCTCTGGTCTCTATAAACGTGGTGCAAGCTCGCAGGAACGGGTGCAGTATAAACTGACTTTATATATATATATTTTTTTTTACCGTGGGTTCCCTTAGTTTCAAGTGCTATCTTTTGTGTCACTTGCGAAATATCTGTTCTTGGGGGACGGTCTACGAGGGGAGGGGGCCCAGAACTCTGATAAATTTTCTAAATAAAGCTTAAACTAAGCAGGCCAGACAAACAATTAAAATCTGCTTCTTCAATACCCCAGCCTGACATTTCTGGGGCACCGCTCTCACTAAAGCACAAAACGCTGAGAGTTTTGTTTCTCTCTCCCTTTTCCCCCTGCACCAGCCCTGGACTGACAGTCTAACAGCTAATAGACTTACCTAAACCATCATGGGTAAAACCGTCCGCAGCTCGGCTTGAAAAGTACGCAAGATCTCAGCACAGTAATCCGCCCCAGACTCCGACCACCACACCACAGGCTACCCCCACAAAACATAAAAGCCCAGAGAAGACCACCGATCCTTCACTACAACAGATACTTGAAGCGATTTCTAGTTCTGAGCACCGCCTATCTGGGCAGATTAAAGATCTGCAGTCAGAAATTCTCTCCATAAAATCTGACTTCAAAGCCATAACTGTCCGTATGGAAGAGGTCGAGAAACGTATATCAGCGTTAGAAGACACTAATGCCCAGTGTTTAAAAAAATTGTCTAATGTCACCCAGCAATCCTCTGAATTAATAGCTAAAATTACAGAGATGGAGGGCAGGCTGAGGCGAAACAACCTCAGATTTGTGAGGCTACCTAAACATGCGGAGGGGCAAGACCCCCAGAAATTCGTTGAAAACTGGCTGTTGGACTCAGTTGGTAAAACAGCTTTTACAGCTCAGTTTGCGGCTGAGCGCGCACATAGGAGCCCCCCCAGACCTCCCCCCCTGGAGCTCCACCGCGTACCTTCATTGTAAAATTTCTAAGCTTTGTGGACAGAGACATTGTGTTAGGTTCAATTCGGACGAACGGCCCACTATTGTATAATGGAAATAAGATCGCGGTGTTTCCTGACTTTGCGCTTGAAGTACAAAGGGAGAGAGCAAGATTTGGCGATATAAAGAAAAAACTGCGTGATTTGAACTTCAGCTATTCTATGTTATTCCCGTCCAAGCTTAGGGTGGTGGACAACAATACAACACTCTTTTTTTCCAATCCCTCTGAAGCAGCCCAGTGTCTGGAAACAAAAATTGCTGATTCTGGACAGAGGGCATCCGTGTAGTACTTATTATAGAAATGCAAAGAAGTTAACATAACCTGCTGGAGAGACCTCTCCCTTTTTCTCCTTCTCCGCTTCAGGCCTTATTTATCTAGCCCCCTTAGCGAGATGTCCCTTCTCTTTGTCTTGTTTGTTCTTTGTTTGTCAGTGTGGGGTCTGTCATTGTTATTTTTTTTTCCTTTATTTCTTATGGGGAGGGATGGGAAACAGGTATGCCTACGGGGTATGGGTATACAGGGTGGGGGGGGAGGGAGGCAGGGAGTCCTGCTTGGTAAAACGTAATACCAGAAAAAGTTCAAATGTATATTGTATGTGTCCAAATGCTTTGGCCTTTTTTGTAAGGCAGATATGATGTGTAAAGTCGAAATGCTTGGATTATATTATGTGCCTGACGCAAAACACTAAAGGGATCCTGTAGATGGTTAAATTATTAGCCTGGAACACCAGGGGACTAAACAATAAGATCAAACGCTCCCTGGTATTGAACCAGCTAAAATCATATGGGGTGGATATTGCCTGCCTCTCTGAAACCCACCTCACAGGGAGTAAACTTCTGGCCCTCAAGCAGAGGTGGGTAGGTTGGGCATCTCCCTTCACTACGTCTTCTAGAGGGCTATCGGTGCTCATTAGAAAAACACTGGCATTTAAAAGTAACCGGGTGGAGATAGATCCAGGTGGCAGAAATGTCTTTTTAGACTGTGTTATTGGTTCCTTATATTTGGTAATAATGGCAGTATATATACCGCCCCCCTTCTCGTACAAAGTTTTGGTCAAAGCCATTGCATTTGCAGCAATTAATACTTCTGCATTTGTGATATGCACAGGTGATTTTAATAACATCCTTGACCCAGCTAAGGATAGATGGAGAGGTAACCACACCCCAGTAATGGGTGGGGGGACCCCTTTTGCAAACTTCGTGCGAGATGTGGGATGGAGGGACATCTGGTGGGAACGTAATTTAAAAACTTTACAATTTTCCTGCTTCTCATCATCGTATCAAACGTTCTCCAGAATTGACTTGACATTGGTATCCTGCTCCTTTGGTTCCATGGTCAGGAACATAGAATATAAACCATGCGGTATTTCTGACCACTCCCCTATAATTATGGAATTTTCCAATGAATTGGAGAGAGGCCAGGGATACTGGAAGTTAAACCCAGCATGGTTACATTACTTACGTCAAGATGACAGTATGGTCAAATTATGGAAAGAATTCTGGGAAGTTAACCAGGGATCAACAAAAGCTGCCATTGTATGGGACACTTTTAAAGCCTTTATGCGCGGCGTATACAGGAAGCGTATAGCAGAGATCAATAAGGCCAAGAAACAGCGTTTGCAGGAGTTGGAGGATGGCTGTCTGAGGTTAGAGTCTGAATATATAAAAAATAAATTAGAAACAGCAAGGCTGAAATGGCAAGAAGCCCCAAAAAACTGGCTGGAGGCCGTTCAAGACGAAAACTCCAGACTACTGATCTACCAATCCTGCAAAGCATATCAGATGGCGGACAGAGCAGGTCAATACTTGTCGTACCTTGCGAAAGCAGAATCCCCCCTTCCTGTATCGGCCCAATATGCGATCCCCAAGGCCAGTTGGTATCTGACACACCCCAGATGGGGGCACTGTTCTGTAAATACTTCCAGGAGCTGTATACTTCCGAGATCCAGCAAACTCTGGAGGAAATTAAGCTCCAGATAGATAAAGTTGATTTACCCAGTCTTTCTCAAATTGAAAGCCAAGACCTGGGAAAACCGCTAGAACTAAATGAAGTGTATCAAGCTATAAAAGAGCTACCGGGAAGGAAAGCTCCCGGGCTATATGGGATCCCCGCAGAAGTGTTTAAAAAACATATAGATATAATTGCCCCTCAACTCCATGTGACCCTGTCCCAATGCTTTGAGGAGGGGGAGATCCCCCCGTCAATGGTAGAAGCAAGGATTATAATGATTTTAAAACAGGGGAAGAACGCAAATAGTTTAGACTCCTATCGACCTATCTCCCTGCTGTCAAACAAGGCGAAAATTCTCGCAAAAATATTGGCTAACAGATTAAAGAAACATATATCTAAAATAATCCATCCTAATCAGCCAGGTTTTATGCCTGACAAATCAACATCGGTTAACTTACGTAGACTATATACTCATTTACAACTGCCCCTAGAAGCGGAAAGTCAATCAGCTGTAGTATCGTTAGATGCTACTAAAGCATTTGACGTGATAGAATGGTCATATCTTTGGGTCACCCTAAAGGCCTTTGGGCTAGGAGATAATTTCATTAAGTGGGTACAGCTATTATATAAGCATCCCACAGCCAGGGTCTCACTGAACGGTTGGACATCGCGAGCATTCAGGCTTAATAGAGGTACTAGACAGGGGTGCCCCCTTTCTCCCCTCTTATTTTCACTTGCTATTGAGCCCCTTGCCTGTAAGCTGAGGTCCCATATTGGTATCCGTGGACTGCAAATGACCCAGGGCACAGCCGTGGTCTCCTTATATGCGGACGATGTACTAATATATCTCTTTGACTACCGTGAGTCTCTCCCCTTGGTCATAGAAATGATCTCCGACTTTCGTGGGCTCTCCAGTCTGAAAATAAACTGGGGAAAGTCACATATTTTATATCTGGGCACTACGTCGGTTCAGGAACTGCCCCGTCCGATCCCGCTGGCATGGACAGCCAGGTTTAAATACCTGGGGGTCCAGATCTCACGTAAATCGGAGGATTATATACAGCATAATATTCACCCACTGCTGAACAAATTGGAAGCAAAACTTAAGACATGGAATAAATTGCCCCTGTCAGTAACGGGTAGGATCAATCTGATCAAAATGATTCTTCTCCCGCAATGGTTATATCTGGTTCAACAAGCTCCAGTATACCTCCCTAAAAAGTTATTTAGGACACTCAATAGCAAACTGTCATAATTTATTTGGCATAGCACTCGCCCAAAGGTCCAGTTGACAAAGCTGACAATAGATAGGGGGAAGGGAGGTTTGGGACTCCCAGACTTTCGTTTATATTATTTAGCTGCCCAATTGGCCCATTTACGTTCTTGGATGGTGGACACTGAAGAAAGTGACCTGGCACGGGCAGTAGTTGCAGTGGCTTCACCAAACTATCCCCCCAAAAACCGATTACTTCAATCACATATCCTGGCATCAGAGCTACCACTGGTTAAGCAAGCTATAAAAATCTGGCAGGAGGTGGACGGTATGGTGAATACACAAACTATTGATCCTCAACTCCCAATAGATAGTCCCCTGATACTTAAGGAATTGAGAACAATTCAAGTACATGAAGTATGGGACCGATACTCTATAACAACTTAAGGCCAACTATACCATGCCCGCCGCTTAAAAACGTTTGCCGAACTGAAGTTGGAATTCGATCTCCCTAAATCCTATCTATATAGATTTCTTCAGTTGAAATCCGCAATCACCGCCCAGTTCCCGACGGGTCCCCAGAGTTTACTAGAATCCCCGATTAAAATCATGATAAATGCAGGCGGGCCAAAAAAGCTGGTTAGTAGGATCTATAAACGACTCAATCGAGATAAGGGGAAAGTCAGTATGGAAGCCCTGAGGCAAAAGTGGGAGCAGGATCTGGGGCCAATAGGGCACGATAGGGCAGGGTATTCAATACAATACACGCTACAAATTCCCTTAGGGTGCAGCAGGTCCAATATTATATACTACATAGAGTATATCTATTTACAACTCGAATGGTGAAATTTAACGGCAGAACATCTACACTATGCCCTAAGTGTAATCAGCAGACAGGCACCTTCTTCCACCTCTTGTGGCAGTGCCAAAAGGTAGAGTCATTCTGGGCGGAGGTTATCCAAGCACTAGTAGACTCAGGCATCCCCGAGACGGTACTGTCTGCAAAAAATTGTCTGCTTAATACATTCGATCTACACCAGCTGGAATCTGGCGAAAGGCAATATGTTATTAACTTATGTGCCCTGGCAAAAGTAATAATTGCCAGTAGTTGGATGGCAAAAAATGGGCCGAAATTTGCCTGCTGGAAAGCGCTAGTCACATATACCTCGAAACATGAAAGATCTCTTCACATTAGTCGAAATACGCTGCATAAACATCATAAAATCTGGCACAGATGGACTGAGTTGTTTTCCACTGGTCAGTGAGGGTAGAAATGCTGCCTTGGGTAATAAAAATAAACCTACACGTTGAAATATAAATTTGTTTATTAATATTCACAATAAGTACACATTTGTAAGAGTGCAATATATTAACACTTATTTTAAAATTCTATTTTTTGGATGGGAATTTTTTGGAACTTCACAAGATTTACAGTGATAAAGCAAAACACAAAACACTTTGAATACAATTGAGTATATATAACTAAATAAATATTATACACTATACAGATAGTTTTTGCACTATTTAGTTCTAACTTTAGATAGGACACAAGATTCCCAAGGTTGAAAAAATTATTTTCCTTTGACCAATGGTCTATAACACATCGATAAGCAGTAAATCTCGAGTTGTAATCAAGTAAGAGAAATCAAGAAATTAAGGGCCAAAGCAGTAGGAACCATATATCATCAGAAAGGACAAGCAGGAACTAAAAAGCAACCATATATCCTATTATACCAAGTGAGGGACTCTGGGGAAGGTAAATCGGGTGGGAGTTTTTTGGGGTGGTTGACTAGGGGTGGGTAGGGGATATGTCTATTAAAATGTATGTAATATGATTGTAACTCTTTTACTGTTATTTGGCATACCCCATCTGGAATTTATATGTTAAATGTGTTGATGAATAAAATAAAGAATATTAAAAAAAAAAGGGGGGGGGGGGTGATTCAGGTTGGTTTGCAAAAGTAAACTCCTTTAATGGACAAAACCCAGGGTAGGCGCCACCACTAGGCAAATCTAGGCGTTTGCCTAGGGCGCCAGCCACTGGAGGGCGGCACTTCGCCCCTCGCCTCTCGCATGAAGGCTGCAGGGGTGTCTGTGCTGGGTACCTGCAGCACTGTTTGATCTGGCGGTGGGGTCCCTGCAGTCAGTGATGCGCGCTATCCGGCAGCCAGGCGGCGGCGCGGGAAGCGCTGCTGGGTTTGAAAACATTCCGCATGCTGATTGGCTGAGATTCAGCCAATCAGCGTGCAGCGAGTTTTCAAACCCATCAGCGCTTCCCGCGCCGCCGCCTGGCTGCCGGATTGCGCGCATCACTGCAGGGACCCCGCCGCCAGATCACCCCCCCGTAGGCACCGGGGCGCCCCACCCCCCCTCGCCTGGGGCGCTCCGGTGCCTTGCACCGTCCCTGACAAAACCATGTGCACTGCAGGTGGGGCTGATGTAACTTGTGCAGAAAGGAGTTACATTTGGGTGGGGTGTGTTCAAACTGAAATCTAAATTGCAGTATAAGGCAGGCAGTATTTAGGCTGCACAGAAACAAAATAATACACCAAACTCTCTCTGCACGTTACATCAGCAACACCTGCAGTGCACATGGTTTTGTCCATTAAAGAAGGAGTTCGCTTTTGCAAACCAATTAGAATCACCCCAATAGTTCCAAGCTACCCCTTGTTTTATACAAATGTAGGCCCCTTGTGTTATACTGGCCATATGCACATACATTGCATCGGCATTAGGTTGGCTTCAAGCCCATGCTACATTTGCGGATGTTCAATTTACAGATTTCCATACATGTAGAATCAAATATTAAACATTCATTTTTAATTTAGTGTGAAGTATTCAACTGGTAAATCATTTTTATAACTTCTATGCCACTTTGTATGGCATTATTTATCAACATTTACAGTACTTATATACCATAGCACCAACATGGTTAGGAAAAAAAGTCATCCAGCTTTGCCTTCAGAATGACACACATTCACTAGATTTCCTGAGCGCACAATATTTTTGCACTGCCATCACTACTGTACCCCACTTAAAATGGCACCAAACAGTGCTTCCCAGATCCCTCAGGTTGCCAGGAAACGGACTCATCACTGCTGCATTCTTTCAAAAAGTGAACAGGTTTATTGTAACTAAGCCTCAACGGCTCGTTTCGGGGTTTTGGGGCTTGGTTACAATAGTTAATTTGTTATTTAGTGGTCTTTTCTGCCCCAGTCCTGCCTATGTATGCTATGCATATCTGATGCATATACATTTCTGATGTCAGTGGGTCCAAATCTGGCTTGTGGACCCTCCTACTCTCATCCTCCACTAATCTTCATTGCTTGGCAGCTGCTGTTGTTGCTCCCTCTCACACATTGACAGAATTATTCAACCAGCCACTAGCTACTACAGGAAATTCCATACAACTGAAAAATAGTGTATGTAGTACCACTGCACAAAAGTGAAAGAAAGGAAGAGGTAAGCAACTACCGACTAGTGAGCCTTACAACAGTAGTAGGGAAATCTATGAATTAAAACAAAGAGTTGTAGAATATGTCAAAACCAGCTACTGTACTTACAAGATCCTAAACAGGATTTTTATGTAGGGAGCAATGTGATTGTTTTCATGTAAGGGCCAATGTATTTTTATTTTTTTGGAACCTGTGGGTGGTGTGTTTTTTTATCATATACTGTAGGTGCCAATGGGTTTTTTTCCCCTGCGGGGGTCTGAAGGTGTGCCTTGGCATTTAAAAAAAATCCTGTTTGCTGTACAACGAGTTGAAA
Source organism: Crinia signifera (assembly GCF_055691185.1). Taxonomy (NCBI): domain Eukaryota; kingdom Metazoa; phylum Chordata; class Amphibia; order Anura; family Myobatrachidae; genus Crinia; species Crinia signifera. The sequence continues at coordinate 79,056,414 of NC_139222.1, forward strand.
AAGGTTGAAAAACACCATACTGTATATGGCATTAATACTGACATGCAGCTGTTATCATGAACAAATCGAGTTAAAGCTAATTTCTTTTGTATTTGGTTTGACATTTTTGGCCAATACTACCATGGTTGCTGTCAGTCAATGTTATAAAAGATTGGGTGTAGCTAACAAGTGGCAAGCATACATATTTTGATCAAAATATGAACTAAATCCCCATGCTTATATTTACTCAATACATGGGTATGGGTCATCAGATTGACCCAATTTAGATCGACAAGCATTGGGTCAACCACTGATGATTGACAGGGCTTAGATCAACATCTGAAATACTGTAGGTTGACATGTTTGGAAGGTTGACACAAGCATTAGGTCGATAATGGCAAAATCAACAGTCAAAATTCCAACATCAATTTAAAAAAAAAATTATGGACATGGACATGGTGCCATTCACACTATTTTATTCTCCCACCTCTATGTATTGGATGGTAGGTTATGAAATACCGCCTGTCAGCACAGGTCATCTCAAAAACCCAATGCACGTCAACCTAAATAGGGTCAACCTAGTGACCGTATCCCAGATGAACACAGATTTGCAATATATTATTGTTAGCACCAATAGCGAAAGTCTGTTTTGAATGTTATAGTATATATACTGTATATGACTTTTAAATGTTAAGCTACGCATATGAATAGACAGGTTTTTGTAGTCATATAGATAGACTGCGACTAAATAATCTTAACGTTTTGTCTCTTTTCTACTAATACTTAATTGTTATACTAAAATGATACATTTTTGTATGTGTACACATTCTGTACAATTAAAAGTGCTACTATTGAATATTTCAGATGAACCAGCATGTATTGTAAGAACTTGCACATGCGGATGGCCTATAACTTTGCATGCCACCACTATGGCGGTTATTAAATCCCTGACAATATTGCTGATAGGCGGAAATACTGGCCATCAGTATACAATACCGGCTATTTTTAAAAAAAGTTGAACTGCATTGTTGAAAACGGCCGCTGGATTATGGAATCCACGGCCATATTTGAGAATCTGCACCTGTTTTTGCTGATCCACGGGCTTTCCGCGGACCTGACATTTAATGCGTTTAATGTAAATTTGACCTAATCTTGTAAAAAAAGATGATATTTCCGCCTGCCGGAAATACTGTCCTGCATTGAATATCTCCTATACCCATTACTATGGCGTGAGACAGAGGGGTCCTTTGCATGATTTTATCAAGATTTAATAAGGACACATCTGTAGAACAGTAATAAAAAAAAGACTGGACAATAAGAGCCAAATAAAGATGTAAGAGGGCCCTATTCACAGACTTACAAGTTATCTTCCACACACACACACACACACACACACACACACACACACACACCAATACATTTTTTGACAGGAGTTCAAAATCAGTATGTTTTTGGGCAGTAAGCTTAAGTACCTGAAAGAAACTCACAAAAACAATGGAGAAACTATAAACCACATAAATACTATAGTGAACTGAACTCCAGATCCTAGAACTACAGAATGAGCAGCAAAATCAAGTATAAAAACTATAATACTATTTTTTTTTACTATTAAAAATGTTAGCAGAAGAGTTTGCTTGGGAACTCTATAAATAGAGACCATAGTCATTACATACAGTAGGAACAGATCATTTTCTTGCTTATATTTTATCCATAGACTACAGGGCAATGGAAGGCTGTTAAACCTCTAAATATTTATTTGAAAAATTTCCTAAAATATTCCTAGTTCAATTATAACAAAAGTCCCCTTTTTTATTCATCTCTTAAACAGTGATGCCAAATAGCCTAACAGCAAACCATAAGATCTTCATTGATTAAGATAAAAAGAAATCTGAGATCATTTGAAAAGATGCCATACAGTATATTCTCATGAAAAAAAGAAAGAAATACTTTAATACAAATAACTATTCTTGTCGGTCCTCAGGACTCCACATGGGGCATGTTTAGCAGGTCTTCTCACAGAATCTTCTAGATCGTGATAAAATGTTTCAGGCAGTTATGAGTGCACCTGTCGAGTGACCTGGAAAATGTGAACTGTGTGGGGTCATGAAGACAGAGTTTGAGAAAAACTGGTTGGAGCAGTTTAAAGTGGACACTTTAAAGTGTTTAACATGAAATTCCTGATATCCTATTTGGTACCATATTTGATTTTGCCCTCTACTTAACAGTACCAGAGTAACATGCTAGGATCTTTAGTGTCGTTCCTTTCTCTACATTTACATCTGTCTGCTATTATTCCTGATCTTAGTTACACTTGTGCATCTTTAGAATTGCCTCTTGCTGGATCTATTTTATGCCTTGCCAATTGCATCTGAACATGAGTAGGGCCTAGATCTCATTGCTCAGGCTCTTGTGAAAGACAGAGATGCACTTTCTGCTGATTCCAGCAGAGTGGATAATACCAGTAGATGCATTCTATTTATAGATCTATAAAGACTTAATACAGTACATTGCCATATTTCTTTCTGCTGGACAGGTCTTAAACAGAATTTAATCTGCACAAAAAAGGACTTTCCCTTTTCTTATCGTTCTTAAGCATTTTACCATCAATCTGTTTAATATCTAGTAATTTATCTCACCAAGTTTCTATTATGGCCATTATATCATTATTCTTATTTGACACTAATAATTGTACTTCCCCAATCTTATTTGGAAAATGTCTAGCAATAGTTATTGTACGTTTTATGTTCTTTTTGCCTATAATTTTCTTCTTTTTTCTCTCTCCTATAATACTACTCATAAATATGCAGGATAATAATATATATTAGTAGCTCTGTGCTGTTCCAAAAAATCGAATTCTTTGCACAGCTATTTTGGTTGTAAGCCCTGTATACACAAGGTGATTTAAGCCATTATCGCTGGCTAAATGGGCACTGAGCAACCATATTGCCAGTGTGTTTTTTGTGTTGTGGGAGATAAATCTCTAGAAGCGCACTCCCACAGCCAGCCCTTAATGGTCGCTGGTCGCAGGAGCATGCTCCTGCAGTTATGGCTAAAAATTGCTGGTCACTGGTGCACAATGCACTGTGAACCAGCGACCAGCGATTTCTAGTCAAAATGAGGTAGAGACAGAATGAGACAAAATAGCTTGCAATTTTCAGCCAAAATCACTGGTTGCTGATGAAAACTATACACTGAGCAAAATATTGCTGAGAGATATTAAGCCAGTAAACGGCAATATGGTTGCTGAGCAGAAATTAAGCCAAAATTGCTCATTGACCATATTGCACTGTGTAGATGTAGATTTATGCCCCGATGCTGGAACGGCTCCCCTGGTACCAGCACCGGAGCAGACTAAGATGTGCCCCCATCTGTTCCCAGCCCCGGCTGGCGCTGGGATCGGGTGCCCGACCCTGCACTGGAGAAAGTGCGTGGCTCCCTGTACTCAGCGCCATTTGGGCTGCCGAGACGGAGGTCTCACATTTTGAAAATGGCGCTCTTCGGGAGCCAATCCCAGCTCCCAAAGGAGCAACCAATAGAAGGCAGCTACAGCAGGCCAATCAGCACCCATCATGCTGCCCTCCACCCCTTCCCTGGTGTCAGACATCAGTCGCCAGCGGAGATTTAAAAAACAGAAGCCCACTACAAGGAGGAGAGTTCGGTGGCAGCGAGAAGGAAGGAGGTCACCACGTGGGCACTGCCTGAGCCAAAAGCAGCTCCAGAAGATGGCAGAAGTGGCAGCAGCAGTGGACAGGACTAGCGTATGCCGGGATCAAGACTGCATATCCCCGGCAGCAAAGGAAGAATTGCTGATGGCCAGGACGGGCCAGCAGTAGAAGAAAGGAGAAGCAGTGGACCAGAGAGGATTCCGTGAATGTGAAGCAAAAGAGCTGGTGAAGCTCCCTCCTGGGGCCCTCCCAACAAAAGGTAGGTGGCCATGGGCCACTTACCCCTCAATCCTCCCTAGGCCACCAGGGTTCAGGAACTAGGCCAGTGGGGCACATTCAGGCCCTGTTGGCCTGTGGAGATGGCAGATGGTCCCTATTAATCCATGGACAAGTACCTCCGGACCCTCCTGGCCAGTGGGCAGGAGTTTGGGGCTCACCAATAGGATTTGGGCACTCGGCCCATTGCATGTAATCAGGCTCTGGTGGCCTGTGAGGACAATAATTGGGCACTCTTGGCCCACAGCCATGGTAAGTTGGGCCTTCCGGCCCTGTGTGTATTAGGCCCAGACCCCCTGTCTGAGGCTCCTCCAGCCGTGCAACAGGCCTGGGGCAGCAGATACCACCACGGTGGCTACCTTGGTGTGGCTGGGAGCAGCCAGAGGGAGGTAAGACCTCTCTAGTGTTTTGTGCATATATTGTCTTGCTTGCATTGTACTGTATTTTCACTGTGGATTTCTTTCTGGTCAGTTCACTGTGTTCTAACCCATGCAATCGTGTCCCTGTGCAAAGTGTGTTCTTTACAGGTTAGGTGTTTGTGGCATCAGGTTGCGCGAGCATTAGGCCGCAGGTGATTTTGCATATTGCCCTGCCCTAGGAAGCAGGAGGTTACTTGTGCTTATTTCTAGGTGCCGGTACCAGAACCCTGGACGAGCCAGATGACTGGTATACATCTGTTGAGTATAATCTGTGCTGTGTATGTTTGTTGTGTTTTGCATGGTCTTTCCCCTCCCCTGGAGCATTTTCCCACCCGGGTTGCACCCTTCGTGTTCCACAAGCAGGTGTAAGCAGTTTGAGGCCAGTAGTGCCTGTGATGACCATCCCCTTTCCTTACAGACAGAACCGCATCCAGATCCAGTGGAGTAGGAAGTGAGATACTGGGACCTTCGTTGGCTGAAGGTAAGAGACGGAGAGCGGCATGGTAAGTGCAGCAATTGTTGATGCAGGCGCCGTCCCCATGCCTCTTACATTTAGACACCTTCACACCAATCCACAAGTTCAAGAAAATAAACAGTGCGCAAATGGTTAAATAAAAAATAAAAAAAATCACATATAAGTTGAGAGCTTCCAAAACAGATTCCCACTTGGGTCTTTTATATTGTCCTGAGGGGAACAGTTGATATTAAAGGAAAATTGTTCCTTGCTTGGTTTTATAATGCACTCAGTTTGTAAAAACCGGCTGCTCCGTGCTGAACCACAGAGGTGTCCTGAATCCCACAGACAAATGTAGATCTACAACAAAAAAGATGGGTGCTCCATAGTGCAATTATCATAAGTTTAAAAAGTATCTTATTTTAACCCCTTCCCGACATTTGACGTACATTTACGTCATGGCCGGGAGGTACTTCCCGACACATGGCATAAATGTACGTCATGAGTTTAAACTGTCACTGCGTCTCGAGACGCAGTGACAGAGGGACGATGTCTGCTGTCCCTGACAGCAGACATGTCCCTGCATGCCCAGGGGGGGCTGCGATGTCGCCCCCCCGTCGGCGATCGCTGTGATTGGCTGTTCAGTGTGAACAGCCATTCACAGCGTTTTCCTGTGTTACCAGCGAATCGGACGCTCGGTAACACAGGTGTCAATCACCGCCGGGCGTCAGGGGGCATGAGGGGGTCATCGGTGACGATGACACCTCACCCCACCCTCACCCCACCTGCCCCCAAGGCTGTGATTGGTCCGTGGGACCCACGGACCAATCACAGCCAAGGCGCGACATTTAAACTGACGGTGACTGCGCTGCAGACGCCATTCCGGTCTGGAATAGCGTGCAGAACGGTCACCGTGCCTGCCTGCCGTGAATACCGACCTGATCCTTGCTAATACTTACCTGATCCTTGCAAATACCTTACCTGATCACCTTATCACTGCTTGTAGCGTGCTGGACGCTTCCTGGATCTGACTTCCTGAGACTTCCTGCTGCTGCTGCAGTGTGATAGAGAGATAGAGAGATAGAGAGAGAGATAGAGAGAGATAGAGAGAGATAGAGAGATAGTGACAGAGAGAGCTATATTTTGTGTCTGCTACCCCCCCTTTTTGGGGGTGCAGGGGTTTTCTATATATATATAACTGTCAGTGCTGCTGCTGCAGTGTCATACAGTGATAGATAGTGATAGATAGTGATAGATAGTGAGAGGTAGAGAGATAGAGAGATTTGTGTCTGCTACCCCCCCTTTTTGGGGGTGCAGGGGTTTTATTTTATATATATAACTGTCAGTGCTGCTGCTGCAGTGTCATAGAGTGATAGATAGTGATAGATAGTGAGAGATAGAGAGATAGAGAGAGATAGTGACAGAGAGTGATAGAGAGTGTATATTTTGTGTCTGCTACCCCCCCTTTTTGGGGGTGCAGTTTTTTTTTATACATATAACTGTCAGTGCTGCTGCTGCAGTGTCCTAGAGTGATAGATAGTGAGAGATAGTGAGAGATAGAGAGATAGAGAGAGATAGTGACAGAGAGTGATAGAGAGTGTATATTTTGTGTCTGCTACCCCCCCTTTTGTGCTGATCAGTATATCTGTGCTGATCAGCAACTTTTTGGGGGCGCAGAGGTTTTTTTTTTTATATATATACCTGTCAGTTGCTGCCAGTTGCACTGTCAGTTGCACCAAAGGTTGTGCACCTGCTGTCCCTCACTGGTAATCAGTGTCGCATCACTGATCACCTTTTTTTTTTTTTGTGAGTGCTGTGGGGTCTTTTTTTAATTTTTTTTTTACACACACTGATTTTGTGGGTGTCCTGTGGCCACTGTGCGCCGATCAGTGACGTACATCACTGATCAGCTTTTTCGGCACAGGGTTGATCAATTTTTTTTTTTTTTTTGATCAGATTCCTGTTGCCTTTGAGCGCTGTTCAGTGACAGACGTTACTGACCAACATCTGTGCTCAATTTTTGGCGCAGGACCTTTTTTTTTTTTTTTTAACCCCTTCAATTTTTTATTTTTAACCCCTTCATTTTTTTTTTTTTTATTGGTATAAAGTATTTTTTTTTTTCTGCACCACATACACACTACATACCCCCCGGATTGAAATAAAGTTTGTACCCCCCCCTACACTATACACGTGTTGAAACATTTCACTACCAGTAACACAAAAATAAAAATGGCATCCCAAATGTCCTCCCAAATGTCCTCCCAAATGTCCTCCCAAATGTCCTCCCAGTCATCCAGGAGAATGTATTCAGTGGAGGAGGCATATGCCATGCTTGCCTCTGACTCTGACACAGGCAGTGATGCAAGCGGGGAATTTGAAGGATTCGTCTTAAGCTCCTCTTCCTCCTCTGGTGATGAGGGACCCCCTCAAAGACGCCCCCGTAGATCAGCTGAGATTCCCCCCCCCAATAATTGATCTAGTATGGACCCCACCACCAGACAATTTTGAGCCCCAGGTTCCTGAGTTTTTGGCCATGCCAGGAATCCAATTTGATTCCACAGGTCTCAGAGAAATTGACTTTTTCAAATTATTTTTCTCTGATGATTTTATAAATTTAATGGTGGACCAAACTAATTTATATGCCCAGCAGTTTATTGCTCAAAACCCCACGTCATCATTTGCTAGGTGGACCCCTGTAGATGCAGTAGAGATGATGACGTTTTGGGGTCTGGTGTTTCATATGGGCATAGTAAAAAAGCCAGAAATTAGGCAATATTGGAGTACAGATGTTCTGTACAGTACTCCATTTTACCGTATGGCCATGCCCCGGACTCGATTTGAGACAATTCTTAAATTTATACATTACACCGATAATGCACAGTGCCCACCCAGAGATGATCCCACCTTTGACCGGCTATTCAAAGTCAGGCCGGTCATTGATCATTTCAGTGCCAAATTTGAAGAGGTGTACATCCCTGAAAAATTTATTTGTATCGACGAGTCCCTTATACATTTTAAAGGAAGGGTTAAATTCCGCCAGTACCTTCCCAGTAAGAGGGCAAGGTATGGCATAAAAATGTATAAACTGTGTGAAAGCACCTCAGGGTACACCCACAGGTTTAGGGTTTATGAAGGGAAGGATTCAAGAATTCAACCGCCAGAATGCCCCCCCTCCCTCGTAGGTGTTAGTGGGAAAATTTTCTGGGATTTAGTGCACCCCTTCCTGGATAAAGGTTATCACCTCTATGTGGATAACTTTTACACTAGCATCCCCCTGTTTAAGGCCCTTGGTTCAAGAGGTACAGCAGCTTGCGGTACTGTGCGCAAGAACCAAAGAGGCCTCCCAAAAACGCACATTGCCCAAGTAATGAGAAGGGGTGAAAGCAGGGGAATATGCAACGAAAATATGTTGTTGGTCAAATATAAGGACAAGAGGGATGTCCTTATACTGACAACAATTCACGGAGACAGTACCACCTCCGTCCCTGTACGAGGTACCAGTACCCACACCTCCAAACCTAATTGTATCCTGGATTACAATAGGTACATGGGCGGAGTGGATCTTTCAGATCAGGTACTGAAGCCGTACAGTGCCCTGCGGAAAACAAAAATCTGGTACAAGAAGGTGGCCGTGTATATCATCCAGATGGCACTGTATAACGCTTACGTGCTATTCCGTTCTACCGGCCAGAGGGGGACATTTATGCACTTTCAAGAGGAAGTCATAAAGGGCCTAATATTTGGGAACCAGCAGGCAGAGGGCCCCAGTACTTCTAGTACTGGCCCCCGTATTGTACCAGGGCAGCATTTTCCTGATGAAATCCCCTCCACTGGAAAAAAGGGCAGGACACAAAAAAGGTGCAAAGTTTGCTATAAAAAGGGAATAAGAAAGCAAACTATTTTCCAGTGTGACACTTGCCCCGACAAACCCGGCCTATGTATAAAGGAGTGTTTTAAAATATACCACACATCTATGGAATATTAGGTTCATAATTTCACCGTGCTTCGGGGGTCTTGCTAATGCCACATAGCACCCACCATTCATTCCACCAGAATCTGAGCCGCAAAATCCAAAAATCACTCCTTCCCTTCTGAGTCCTGCCATGCACCCAACTGGTATTTTTTGGTCACATGTGAGGCATTGCCGTACTCGGGAGAAATTGGGGCACAGATTTTGGGGTGCTTTGTCTCCTTCATTCCTTGTGAAAATGAAAAATTTTGAGCCAGAACTGCATTTTTGTGTAAAAAAATGTAATTTTTCATGTTCACTGCCCAGTTTTATCAAAATTGGTGAAACCCCTGGGGGTTTGAAATGTACACTATACCCCTAGATGAATTCCCTGAGGGGTGTAGTTTGCAAAATGGGGTCACTTGTGGGGGGGTTCCACTGTATTGGTGCTTTGGGGGTCTTGCTAATGCGACATAGCACCCACCATCATTCCACCAGAATTTGTGCTGCAAAATCCAAATATCACTCCTTCCCTTCTGAGTCCTGCCACTTTTTGGTCACACATGAGGCATTGCCGTACTCGGGAGAAATTGGGGCACAGATTTTGGGGTGCTTTGTCTCCTTCATTCCTTCTGAAAATGAAAAATTTTGAGCCAGAACTGCATTTTTGTGTAAAAAAATGTAATTTTTCATTTTCACTGCCCACTTGTATCAAAATTGGTGAAACCCCTGGGGGTTTGAAATGTACACTATACCCCTAGATGAATTCCCTGAGGGGTGTAGTTTGCAAAATGGGGTGACTTGTGGGGGGGTTCCACTGTATTGGTGCAACATAGCACCCACCATTCATTCCACCAGAATCTGTGCTGCAAAATCCAAAAATCACTCCTTCCCTTCTGAGTCCTGCCATGCACCCAACTGGTATTTTTTGGTCACATGTGAGGCATTGCCGTACTCGGGAGAAATTGGGGCACAGATTTTGGGGTGCTTTTTCTCCTTCATACCTTCTGAAAATGAAAAATTTTGAGCCAGAACTGCATTTTTGTGTAAAAAATGTAATTTTTCATGTTCACTGCCCACTTGTATCAAAATTGGTGAAACCCCTGGGGGTTTGAAATGTACACTATACCCCTAGATGAATTCCCTGAGGGGTGTAGTTTTCAAAATGGGGTGACTTGTGGGGGGGTTCCACTGTATTGGTGCTTGGGGGGTCTTGCTAATGCGACATAGCACCCACCAAAATTCCACCAGAATCTGAGCTGCAAAATCCAAAAATCACTCCTTCCCTTTTGAGTCCTGCCATGCACCCAACTGGTATTTTTTGGTCACATGTGAGGCATTGCCGTACTCGGGAGAAATTGGGGCACAGATTTTGGGGTGCTTTTTCTCCTTCATACCTTCTGAAAATGAAAAATTTTGAGCCAGAACTGCATTTTTGTGTAAAAAATGTAATTTTTCATGTTCACTGCCCACTTGTATCAAAATTGGTGAAACCCCTGGGGGTTTGAAATGTACACTATACCCCTAGATGAATTCCCTGAGGGGTGTAGTTTGCAAAATGGGGTGACTTGTGGGGGGGTTCCACTGTATTGGTGCTTGGGGGGTCTTGCTAATGCCACATAGCACCCACCAACATTCCACCAGAATCTGAGCTGCAAAATCCAAAAATCACTCCTTCCCTTCTGAGTCCTGCCATGCACCCAAATGGTATTTTTTGGTCACATGTGAGGCATTGCCGTACTCGGGAGAAATTGGGGCACAGATTTTGGGGTGCTTTGTCTCCTTCATACCTTCTGAAAATGAAAAATTTTGAGCCAGAACTGCATTTTTGTGTAAAAAAATGTAATTTTTCATTTTCACTGCCCACTTGTATCAAAATTGGTGAAACCCCTGGGGGTTTGAAATGTACACTATACCCCTAGATGAATTCCCTGAGGGGTGTACTTTGCAAAATGGGGTGACTTGTGGGGGGGTTCCACTGTATTGGTGCAACATAGCACCCACCATTCATTCCACCAAAATCTGTGCTGCAAAATCCAAAAATCACTCCTTCCGTTCTGAGTCCTGCCATGCACCCAACTGGTATTTTTTGGTCACATGTGAGGCATTTCCGTACTCGGGAGAAATTGGGGCACAGATTTTGGGGTGCTTTTTCTCCTTCATACCTTCTGAAAATGAAAAATTTTGAGCCAGAACTGCATTTTTGTGTAAAAAATGTAATTTTTCATGTTCACTGCCCACTTGTATCAAAATTGGTGAAACCCCTGGGGGTTTGAAATGTACACTATACCCCTAGATGAATTCCCTGAGGGGTGTAGTTTTCAAAATGGGGTGACTTGTGGGGGGGTTCCACTGTATTGGTGCTTGGGGGGTCTTGCTAATGCGACATAGCACCCACCAAAATTCCACCAGAATCTGAGCTGCAAAATCCAAAAATCACTCCTTCCGTTCTGAGTCCTGCCATGCACCCAACTGGTATTTTTTGGTCACATGTGAGGCATTGCCGTACTCGGGAGAAATTGGGGCACAGATTTTGGGGTGCTTTTTCTCCTTCATACCTTCTGAAAATGAAAAATTTCGAGCCAGAACTGCATTTTTGTGTAAAAAATGTAATTTTTCATTTTCACTGCCCACTTGTATCAAAATTGGTGAAATCCCTGGGGGTTTGAAATGTACACTATACCCCTAGATGAATTCCCTGAGGGGTGTAGTTTTCAAAATGGGGTGACTTGTGGGGGGGTTCCACTGTATTGGTGCTTGGGGGGTCTTGCTAATGCGACATAGCACCCACCAAAATTCCACCAGAATCTGAGCCGCAAAATCCAAAAATCACTCCTTCCGTTCTGAGTCCTGCCATGCACCCAACTGGTATTTTTTGGTCACATGTGAGGCATTTCCGTACTCGGGAGAAATTGGGGCACATATTTTGGGGTGCTTTTTCTCCTTCATACCTTCTGAAAATGAAAAATTTTGAGCCAGAACTGCATTTTTGTGTAAAAAAATGTAATTTTTCATTTTCACTGCCCACTTGTATCAAAATTGGTGAAACCCCTGGGGGTTTGAAATGTACACTATACCCCTAGATGAATTCCCTGAGGGGTGTACTTTGCAAAATGGGGTGACTTGTGGGGGGGTTCCACTGTATTGGTGCAACATAGCACCCACCATTCATTCCACCAGAATCTGTGCTGCAAAATCCAAAAATCACTCCTTCCCTTCTGAGTCCTGCCATGCACCCAACTGGTATTTTTTGGTCACATGTGAGGCATTGCCGTACTCGGGAGAAATTGGGGCACAGATTTTGGGGTGCTTTTTCTCCTTCATACCTTCTGAAAATGAAAAATTTTGAGCCAGAACTGCATTTTTGTGTAAAAAAATGTAATTTTTCATTTTCACTGCCCACTTGTATCAAAATTGGTGAAACCCCTGGGGGTTTGAAATGTACACTATACCCCTAGATGAATTCCCTGAGGGGTGTAGTTTTCAAAATGGGGTGACTTGTGGGGGGGTTCCACTGTATTGGTGCTTTGGGGGTCTTGCTAATGCGACATAGCACCCACCAAAATTCCACCAGAATCTGAGCTGCAAAATCCAAAAATCACTCCTTTCCTTCTGAGTCCTGCCATGCACCCAACTGGTATTTTTTGGTCACATGTGAGGCATTGCCGTACTCGGGAGAAATTGGGGCACATATTTTGGGGTGCTTTGTCTCCTTCATACCTTCTGAAAATGACAAATTTGGAGCCAGAACTGTATTTTTGTGTAAAAAAAATAATTTTTCATTTTCACTGCCCAGTTGTACCACAATTGGTGAAACCCCTGGGGGTTTGAAATGTACACTATACCCCTAGATGAATTCCCTGAGGGGTGTAGTTTGCAAAATGGGGTCACTTGTGGGGGGGTTCCTAACTTTTAGCATCTTATGGTGCCTAGAAACCTACATGGTGCCTAAAAAATAATCTCATAAAAAGGAGGCTCCAAAATCAAGTAGGTGCTCCTTCTATTATGAAGCCTGTGGTTTGGTCACCGTGCACACTAGGGCCACATATAGGATATTTATGAAAACAAAAGAATTGGGGGAATCAATTTTCAGTCACATTTCTCTAGTAAAATGTACTGTGTTCCTTAGAAAAATGTATTAAAATTGCAAATCTGCAAAAAAAAAGAAATTTTGAAATTTCACCTACACTTTGTTTTAATTCCTGTGAAACACCTAAAGGGTTAACAAACTTCCAAAATGCTGTTTTGAATACTGTGAGGGGTGCAGTTTTTGAAATGGCATCATTTATGGGGGTGTCTCACATACAAGTCCCTCAAAGTCACATCAGAACTGAACTGGTCCCTAAAAAAATCAGTGTTTGAAATTTTCTTGAAAATTTGAGAATTTGCTATTCATATTTGAAGCCTCCTAGTGTCCCAAAAAATTAAAAGGAAGTTGAAATAATGATGTCAACATAAAGTAGACATATGGTCTATGTTAGTTATTCACTATTTTGAGTGGTAAGATTATTTGTCTCACAAGCAGAAAATTTAACATTTTGCAAATCGCTAAATTTTCCATTTTTTCACGATATTTTGGTATTTTTCACAAAAAAACACAGACTGTATCGACCCAAATTTACCACTAATTTGAAGTACAATGTGTCACGAAAAAACAATCTCAAAATCACTGGGATAAGTAAAAGCAAAAAAAAGTTATCCCCACTTAAGTGAGACATGTCAGATTTGAAAAAAAGGGCTCTGTCAGGAACGCAAAAACTGGCTCTGTCAGGAAGGGGTTAAGATCAATCCACCACAATGGTCAGAGTGATGTACCACAAGTGGCGGTCTACACACACCGTAAAGATAAAGGCATAAAATACAGAGCTCAACACCTTGTTACCACTGCTGGAGCGGTCACTCATGCCTGGGCTCCACAGTCTGGACGATGCTAGGCCACGACCCTACGCGTTTCGTCACACAGACTTCGTCAGTGTGTGTAATTATTTTTTATTTTTTGGTTTTTATTTTATTTCCTTATTTTTGCCTTTTATAATATTCAAACTGATTGCAGAGTTAAGTACACATGACAGTAGTTTTTAGTGCTCTCTCTCTCTCTACATATATTTATATATATTCATATCTATTATCTAAACCTGACCTAGCTAAACATCTAGCCCTATACCAGAGGTATATAGATGACGTCCTGATGATTTGGACAGGTCCGTACGATCTACTTCTCAGCACCCTGGATTCTCTGAATGCAGCAGATGAGAATATCAAATTCACATCGGAACATAGTTCTCAATCTATACATTACCTTGATGTATGTATCAGCATTACAGAAACGGGCCTTACTACCACACTGTACCAAAAACCCACGGACCGTAACAATTTGTTAGCAGCATCTAGTCACCATCCTCCGTCTTTGAAGAAAGGTCTTCCTTTCTCCCAATTCCTCCGAGTACGCCGTATCTGTAGCTCAGACTCAGATGCGGAAGACAAAATGAATCAGATGATGAAGAGATTCATAACAAGAGGATATAATCTTGAGCAACTTGTTAGGGCAAAACAAAAAGCCATGGGTATCCCTAGAGCTGAGACCCTTAGACCCAATGCTGCCCGCAAAACTCAAGCTGGTCGTATTCCGTTCATCAACACCTTCTCTACCCACAGTAAGGAGATGGTTGGCACTGCCAAAAAATTCTGGCCGCTGATATCTGAGGACCCCGACTTGCCCCAGTTGAGATCGGCCACCCTCCTACCTTGTTACAAAAGGGGTCGGAATTTACGGGACCTTCTGGTTAAAAGCGATGTTGCTGGCATGGGGAAGAGACCGAGCACTCACTTCCTCAGCAAAAAACCTGGCAACTATCGCTGCACGGGTTGCACTACATGTCGCTATTTAGAGACCGGTAACTCGTTCAGACATCCGCACTCGGGCCGTATTATCAAAATCCATCAAGTCCTGAGTTGTAATTGCAGGTTCGTGGTCTACGCTATCCGTTGTCCCTGCGGACTCTTATATGTGGGAAAAACCTCAAGAACATTCAAAGAACGTATGGCCGCCCACCGTTCATCGATTAAACTGGCACTTGAGGGGGCTGTATGTGATCAACCCGTACCGCGCCACTTTAAAGATCACGGACATACCCTCCCATCATTGAGATACTGGATGCTGGAACAGGTATCCCCCCCGAAGAGAGGAGGTGACCGACATAAGCTGCTGCTACAGCGGGAAGCAGCCTGGATACACAGACTCAATACCATCGCTCCTGCTGGACTCAATGAGTATCTCTCATTGAGCTGTTTCCTATAAGCATTATTTCCATTGCTCTTCTACCATTACCTGCCGTGCTGCATCTATTATTATCACCTTTTTCCTGTATATGGCTATCATGACATTATTATGTTGCTCTTTTTCGTAAAGTAACTTGTCATGACCCACATTGTTATATCATCCTTAGATGAATTGTTGTTATATCTGTTGTATGTATCACTGGTATGTTTTTTCCTAATGCGGTTCCCCATTTCACTTTCTTCTTTCTATGTTGTTGTAGATCCCTATGGCAACCCGCTCCGGCTGATGCGGGGCGCGGCGCCGATGACGTCACCCCTGGTCACCGGGACTGGGACGCCGGGGATCACGGTGAGGGTGTTTGGTGTGGGAGCTTATTTAGGTAAGTGTGTTTGACTTGTCTCTTTGTACTCTGATGAAGGAGATTAAACTCCAAAACTGTTAGCACTGAAGTTGCACGGTGTCAGCTCTTCATTTCTATTGAAAAGTATTCCCTGTTTGGAGTGCCGCCAGCACCGTAGAACACTCTATATATATATATATAGTATGTTCTATTATAATACTATGTTTCTGCTATGAACTACTATTATATATAAAACATATGTACATACAGTATGTTCCATGGTTTATCTGGTCCTTTTAAAGAAACCGATTGGTGTTAATATATACTGTAGTTGTTGTTTCTCTGTACTAAAAAACCTGAATCTTTATGTTACATAGATTTATAATGTTGATTATTTAAAATATGTACAATTGTGCAACAGATATTTGGTCTCTCTCTCTGTTTAGAGATCAATATACCAGGTGTTGCTTGGCAGCATAGGGACGCTGCTTCAACCACCTTTGCTTCTGGAGATCGTCATCACGTCATGTGTGACATTGGCGTATACGCCCACAAGACCTCGGTAGAGCTGGGCGCAAGGGGGACGTCACACTCTGTTGCCAAATGTGACCCAAGTCACGTGATGAGCACGTGAGCGGGTCCATTACTAATCAAGTCTGAGATGCTGGTGGGGATCACACTGTCTTTGCTGCCTATACTGGCAATCGGCGGCTAGTGGCCCACGGTGTCTTAGACCACACAGGGGCACAATATCTCTTTACGCTCATTTGGGTGAGATAAAATAGGACACAGATTATACCTATCATATAAGCCATTAATTTCTGGGTCACATGACCCTGCAATGTAAATGGAATATTTATTTTGGTACTCTTTACCTAGAACGGCGCCCACGATTTTGATCGTGGGCATCGTTAGTAAAAAATCGCGGGCATCGCATGCAATTTCCCATAGGGAACAATGTTAAATGTCTCAATTGACCCGATTTTCCTGTTCAATGCCTCAAGTGACCCGATTTTTCCATAGGAAACAATGTTAAAAGGCCCACAGAGGCCAAATAGGCACCCTGAAGTGTGACATGGCCCCCACAATTGTTAACTCCACCCCACGATCAACGTGAACCCAAAGCGTGGCGAGCGGCGGCGGTACACGTCCTACGACCTTTTCATACCCCCACTATCCACGTCGGCGTGGAGTTGAGAATAGAAAGTGTGGCGAGCGCAGCGAGCCACCGAGCCCTAAGCGTGGCGAGTGCAGCGTGCCCCGCGAGGGGACGTGGACAGCTATGAGGCCCGCGAGGGGACGCGGATACCTGTGAAGGTATCCGCGTCCCCTCGCTGCGCTCGCCACACTTTCTATTCTCAACTCCACGCCGACGTGGATAGTGGGGGTATGAAAAGGTCTTAGGACGCGTACCGCCGCCCCTCGCAGGCTCGCTGCGCTCGCCACGCTTCGGGTTCACGTTGATCGTGGGGTGGAGTTAACAATTGTGGGGGCCATGTCACACTTCAGGGTGCCTATTTGGCCTCTGTGGGCCATTTAACATTGTTTCCTATGGAAAAATCGGGTCAATTGAGGCATTGAACAGGAAAATCGGGTCAATTGAGGAATTTAACATTGTTCCCTATGGGAAATCGCGGGCATCGCGTCGGTCGCATCGCACCCGATTTTTTAGTGCATGCGATGCCCGCGATGGCTGCCCTTCTAGGTAAAGAGTACCTTTATTTTTCATTGTAAAATCATCTTTATTATGTTTAAAATAATTTGATTATCCAGTATACTGCCTCCTATATAAATAAAGATAATTATCTATGTATTTCCTAGACGGTTCTCATATTTTTAGAGTTTTTTTTAAACATGTAATTAACACACAGGTGAATCGTTTAGACAATCAGCCCTCTAGCATTAAAGGAGCACTGAGCTTACAGTTGACACTTGCTCCTGATGAAGCCGGAGGTACATGATCCGGGGAAATGCGTTGAGCTGATTTAACCCTTTGCTGACACCATCCTTTGAATTGCTGTGACCTGTCCACCCTCCCACAGACGTCCCTCATAAACATCTGGACCAAATATTTTTGGATAACTGCATGATCCCTAATTCATCCAGTATTCAAGAGGAGAATCGCCTGAGTGGGAAGCCTGAGCCCGTGAAATTATAGGGCAACATAGGCAGGGGTGAATTTAGCGGTCAAGCCGCCCCTAGGCACAACACTTTCGGCCTCCCCCCCCCCCCCCTATTTTTAACATACTCATTATTAAAATGAATATACATACATACATATTTTTCCAAAAACAAATATGACCATCCAATGGACAGCACACCTCTGTATAGTCAGCAAATGTCCAATCAAAATAATGTGGAGAATAATCACTGGGGAAAACACAGTTACACCTTCATCCTGGACTGCAACTTATATATATATATATATATATATATATATATATATATATACATACATACATACATACACACACACACACACATACATACATACATACATACTGTACATTATACATCTAATGTACATCATGAGCAGAAGTGCCCAGGGGAGCAGTAACCTGGAGGGAGGTATCCTGGAGCAGGCCACATTATCTCCTCTAACTTCAGCCTCGTTCAGCCTTACAGAAACACTGGGGGGATCCTGGGGCCGGCTCTCACCCACATTAGAGCTGTGAGCAAGGGGTGGGGGGAGTCTGCGCCTGCGGGGCAAAAAGGAGTGGTGGGGGGGAATGTGTCCATGAGCAGGAGGGGGGGGAGACTGCTGCCCTGGGCCAGGAACACTGCCGCCGCGGGCAATGGAGCAGTGTGGGGAAGAGGAAGACTGCAGCCGTGGGCTGGAGGAGGTGAGGACAGAATCGGAGGAGGCTGAAGCAGGGCTGTGTTTGGAAGCAGAAGCGCACTTGGCGCCCCTGCACTCCCAGTCCCATTGACACAGCAGCCAGTAGGCTGTGTATATTTCAATAGGCGCCGGGCAGAGTGGAGAATCAGGAGCAGTACGGGACGCTGCCGTGGTGGGACCGCAGTCATTTATGTGCGACTCCTAGTGGGCAGCGGCAAGTGACTGACAAGCGGCACTGCTGCTGACATCGGCGCCCACTCCATTCGGCCATCCGATCGCTCCGTTCAGCCATCCCATCCCAGTGCTGCCAACTCAGGTCACCCTGTCTGACTGAGTAACACACAAGCAGCCTGGCTGCCTGCTGCCGCCCATAAAATGTGCCGCCCCTAGGCCCGTGCCTCAATGGCCTAGTGTGAAATCTGGGCCTAAACATAGGACTATTGTGTCACCTGATTCTGGATACAAACATCTACCAGACGAAATTGGATGGTAATATGAATCTACATTGTCAGCTTTTCTATGGAAAATTTCCATTATAAACACCACACAATAATATCCCTGTGATACATATTATTTTAAATTGTGCACATGCATTCTATGTCTAACGATTCATTTTATTAATTGTTATAATTTATATGCAATTTTAATTTCTTAATCATTAAATTTGTTTTGTATTCTTGAGAACCGTCTTGTCTGATCACTGGTACAGCCAGCGCTGCACATCTTCCTATTTTTCATTTTTGTTACTAAACCTGATATGCCAGTCCTCTGGTTGCTAGAGGAGTTGGTCACATCCGGCCCCTCCAGTACTGAAGTAATGTCCGCAGAAGCTTCATCCAGTCTTGGGAATCTACTGGGATTAGTTAAATCTGCACTGGCCTGCCTCTTCCCCCGCTTATTACCCCTTCTGACTGTGACCCAGCTAGCTGGCTCACCCATCTTATCTATTGCATATACCCCCAGATCCTCCAAAGGTTCACTGTGAGGCAAAACATTTCTTTCTTCCAAGTTGTCTCAGCCAGGCTCCATGCAGATAAGCTTTTGGCCTACATTGTTTAATTGGACATTGTTTCTGATAAAGGTTCTTTGTTGGAGTTGACTTTGTTTATTGTTACACTTTACTCGGTCTTTGAAACTTCAATAAAAAAAATATGATCATCAAATGTTACATTTATCTGACATTTTAGATTGTATTTTCATAAAATAAGATCTATTTATTCAAAGTCTTTTGAAAAAAAAAAACCAACAATGTACATATATTTTTTGGGGGGTAATGTATTAACCAAAAAGCAAATAGTTATTTTGATGCTGGAATGTGATCACAAATGTGAAAAAAAATACCTTAGCACAGGGGTGACAAATCCCTCAGGAGCAGGGATTAAATGAGTACCACATTAGTTACTTATTTACAACTATTGGCTATATGTGTAAGTTTGTATTGAAGTCTGGATAATCAAATGAGCAGGTTTACTTTAAGAGGTTTAAATAGTAATTAAGTTCAATTAAGAATAATCTAAAATGATTTTTTTTTGTGTTTTAGCATCTAAGAATAAACATTTTTAACAATTGCATTTACAGTATAAGCCCTTTTGCTGTTCTTGAAATTCCAATTAAATAGGCAAGTAAAATGTTTAAAATGACTTAACTATATTAACTACATTATTTAGAAGTTTAGCATTTAGAATTTTGACATAATAGGCTTATGTTCAACTTCAAACTTATTATTTTAAAACAGTGCTAAGAGAGAAAGGCCTGATCACTGCTATACCATGACTTCATTATTTAAAATCTCAGCCCATTGAAAAAAAATTGATTTCTGTTATTTCTTCTACAACATTTCACTGATTAAAAAATTAATAATTTTAGTTAAAAATGAGTACTCTAGTTCTTGTAATGTGTAAGTGACCTGTGAAAAGTTTTAAATCTCTGATTTTGATTCAAAGTTGTTTGAGAATGTATTGCTGAGTACTTTACACTTTATATTTGTTTAAAGAGTACCTTACCACAGCTACAGCATCTGCTGATAAACTTTTCCTTATGACCAATGTATCTACTGGAACTATTTAATTCACTATAAAAAAATGTTCACCCTTTTTGGATGTTTTTGCTAAAATGGCAAAGGATGACCATTCTGGTATGAGAAAGATTACATGTTATAGTTGGCAATCCAAATGTTCCTGACTGTCTCAGTGGTACAAATACAATTTTATGCCTCTCAGTTAAAATGTACCTCTAAAAAGGTACTTCACACAGCCATAATTCTAGTGGTTTGAAAACATTAATACATTTTCTACTAAGAGATGTTCCCACAACTGATGAGAGTCTGAAAACTTTTTTTACTAAGGATAAAGTTTTGAAATTCACATCTATAAACTTTTTGATTTACTGTGTCTACTATTTGTGTTCAGGTGTATACTGTTTACTTACATTTTTAATGGGAAAGCAACTTTGTTATTAATTCATAATTTCCCATGAAGTCATCCTGAGGAAAAGAATTGAAAGGAAAACGTACACAACTAGTTTCCAAAGTACCAGTCTCTGTTGATGTCTTGAAGATTATTTTTGTCCCCATAATCCACAGCACACTTAGGAAAGCAGTAGCACACATGAGGGAAGGGGGAGGGGGGGGGATAGGGTTCTGAGTACCTCCCGACAGAGTACACAGGATGTACATGACATTGCTAAGCCCCAGCCCCTGAGGCAAATTTACCATAATTCCTAAATGAATGGGGAGGGACCAGGGCCAGTATGATGCTATTCCATTAGAATTGCATACTCCAATAGACCCCAGAATCAGGTTTATTTAATTTAGGTTCATGAAGGTCACACTATTGGCCATATAAAAATATGCTTAAAGCATACCTTACTGATCAAAGCCTTTTGAGTTATACTTGAATATATAAATATGTTTTATGTGATTTTCTTTTTATATATATGTTATATTTATTTGTATGTGTTTTTTGCAGATCTAGATGTATCCCCACTCCCAATCTCGTTTCCTACTTTTCCCTTTTTTTCTGTACCCCCCCTCAATGTTTGGCCTATATTAAAAATTCTTACTTTAAAAAAGAAAAAAAAAAATTATTACTGCAGGTGTATTTGACTTACTGTTCTGAGTTGCACCTATTTTAAGTGTCACATTCAGAAAATACAGTTCTCATAAGCCTTTGAATTCGCATTCAATGATTAACTTTAATTATCACTTATTTTGGCACCTATTCCACGTTACATGCTAGCATAACTGCATCCATATTGCATGCATGTGGAAAATATGGATGAACATTTGTAAGCACACAGAAGATTTCTTACAATCCACGTTAATATGTATTTGTTACAAATGTATTCAATTGTACATTAGTACTTGCGTATTAACTTTTATGTCGAACCAAGAAAATTATAGTTTGCTTATACCAACAGATGCCATGTCACTAATGTCAATATGAACACTCAAAAGGGCAAAGCATGTTGAAGCCAACACACTGAGAAAGATAAATACAGTACTTATTCTGCAACAGTATAGAGCAGAGTTACTTCAAAAAAAAATATTTGTTCATTTAAAGCTCTAAATGCCTACCTATATATTTATTGTATTTTGTTTATCATATCAAATTTGGAACATTCATGTCAGGACTATTATTCCTTGTAAAACTGTCCATATACTACAGGTCTCGATAACTCATGCTATACGCTTTGGGAGCGGTTTACTCAATGGTTATGTGGCAAATTCTTTCATAGGTTTAAGGTCACATGGTGGTAAAGGAAAATTTAATGTAACATAATTTTATAGAACTTCAGAACTCCACAACTGATCTCATGCTGTGACATTTTTTTTTTCTACTGGAAGCCAAACAATAAATGATGAACAAGACAACACCAAAAATATTATTCTAGTACAATGGTTTAGACTTTTTATCTCAATGATTATAATTCAATCTGTTCCCTTAGATAATGCTTATTACATTCTGATTCCAGCCAATGATTAAGGAAATTACGGCAAGGAAATCCTTTTTGCCAACACCATATCTCCCAACATGACCCACTCCAGGAGCGACAAGATGCTCTATTCCTGGACTTCCATTCCAGTGGCAGTTGAAGATGAGGGGCCGCAGCACAGTCCAAAATTCAGATAGGATAGCCCAACCAACTGCCGCCCCAAACACCAGAGTCAAGGGCTCACTGGGCAGGTGGAGCTCGCCTATTTGAATCTTTGGCAGTGGTGCAGTCCCAACTCTGCAACTGCCTCTGGCAAATAAGTATTTTGTCCCTCCTGGGATGAGTCATGTTGGGAGGTATCTAACACCAACTAATATTAGCCTCTTAGCCTTATTTAATGGATATTAATGATGATCGCAATGTTAAGAAATTTTATTTCTTCCAGATGTTTACTTAAGAGATGCTACACATACTGATGACTGAAGCCAGTGTTTTCCCATATTGACCTCAGTGGCTGCCCTTCTTCATTGCCTTAAGAGCTTAAACCTAACTTTAAAAATCAAAGAACTAACCTTCTCTGATGGAACCAACCTACAAGGTCAATAGATTATCATGTCTCATGCTTTACATAACAGTTATGCCAACCAGGCTTATAAAGGGCACCCTGAATTTGAAGCAACCAAGTATATGGCTACGGAAGTCCTGATCCATAACCCTGCATAATGTACCTGATCTTCCCTAGTACATTTCCATGATCATCTTAAGCCCTAAATGAGTTGTGTTTGCCAAGAATAGTATATCCAAGATTGTGGGCTGACAGGTACATATGTGCACTCTTCCATTGCAAAGTATGGTGTTGATGCATGCATCAACTGCTCGCAGTAGGGTCCAAACTGATCAAGGTGAGGTACAAACATTGGCAATATACATACACACCCGGTAGGTGCAAACATTTATGATAAACATGGACACTTCTGTATGTAGATGTCACTGGCATTTTTGATTGGATGGAGAAAGAGAATTTGGAAAAAGTTGACTAGCACTATGATCTAAGACTATATACCTAGTCGGCAAGTACCACAGTCTTTAACAAGATAAAAAGACACTTCTCAGTACACAGCATGAACCGCCAATTTCGTGCCTTCATTTTGGGACATTCCACATAGCTCTAGCAGCTTTCAATGTCTGAGAGCTGTTCTCTACCAAACTCCTATTTGAAAAATGCTCCACAGCTGAATGTGATGTGTTCACAGCTCTCATGAATTTAAGGTGGGTTTCTCTCTTCTGGGCCCATAAGGCTTACTTTCACCAAAATACCCACCACCAAAACCAAGCTGGAACAACATGAGCAATGTCCAGAACACGTTACTAAATTGTAACTTAAGTCTAGCTATGATCTAGCTATGACCGCTCATTATACCATTTGAGTACTGCAAACTAAAAGGACAGAACTTTTAACCATCTTTGCAACATTTTCAGGATGTCCGAACCAATTCTGTATGTATGCTTTCATGAATTACCTTTAATAGTTAAAAATGGACAGGTAAAATTTCAGCCCATTTTTGCAAAAAGGTTATATATAGTCTGAGTGTATTACAGACAGATTTTGGGGGTGACCATCCAGAGCAGCATTATTTCTAGAGCAGTATGCAAGTCATCCAGTAATTTTGAATGTTCCCTTGTTCCACCAGTATTTATGTTGTAGGGATCTATACTATTGGTTGGAAGCTGCATATAAATACCATACACTAGTTATTTCAAGCTACATAAAAGTACAATTGTGCCTCACTGCAATATTCCTATTGGGCTAGTCATCATGAATTTTTTGAGACTGTTAAGACAAATGTAATTCCACTGCATGTTGACACATCAACACACAGGTCAATCCAGTAAAATATGATGTCACATGCCTTTTAAAAAAGTACTGTATTTTCTCTGAACCTTTATTCACCATACAGTACAAGGCAAATATGTAAGATACTTCTTCTGTCTGACATAATTTAGGCATATATTTTCCCACTACATTCTGTCAGTGCTGACACAATCTTGAACAAGGTCAGCTGCTGGAAGTCAGTCAGGAAAAATCTAACCAAAGGCTACTTTTCTGCAAGCACTATTGGACAGGAGCCAAGAACTTCACAGTGTCTGAAAGTACAAAAATTAATATGAAATTTGCAAAGTCAAGGAAGAATATCAATGTTCACACTGCGTATATAGTACTATTCACGTGAATAACCTCCACCTATTGAAAAAGTCACGTGAACATGACAAAATGTGTTTAGGAGGCACAACAGGTCAATCACCAACTTCATTCTTTCTGCTGGACATACTACTCACCCAACTCCCTGCTTCAATCTGCTGGCACCTTTTCACCTGCATGAACTTGAAGCATTGACCAGCATCCTGCCACCCAGGAAACATACACAGCAGACCGGACACGGACACCATCCAGGCAGGTGACACAGGTTCCACATCCTGGCTTCATCAGCCCGTAACAACCTTGCCCGTTGCAGACATCTCAGTGGCCAACTTCTGGAGGACATCGGGTCACAGCCTGCGGTGCATATCACCACAAGCCCGCACGTCGCCCATCTGCTCACAAACCCACGAACCAGAACAGCGTTAGACAGCCGCCCACAAGAGGCACCATAAGCCACATACCCCTCATTATATGCGCTAAAAATTCCCCTCTTTGGGGAAAACAGGAGTTTAACCAAAAGGGATCATCTTCTCACCCATCATCCCTCGGTGAAATCTTCACAGCAATATAAAAGGCAACAAGACCAAATGGAGTGCAGGTGAGAATATACAATATACACACAAATACTCATATAATAAATCTTCAATTTACACACTGTCTATATGGTACTAGTCACGTGAATGCCCTCTCACGTAATGAAAGGCTCATGTTGACAAAACTTCTTTAACTGCCACATACAGTATATAAGAACAGAACATTTGGGAAAGTAAAACAAATACATAACCACAGTCATCAGCTTAAAGTGTTAAATCCAGATACAAAAGGACCAAGTAGCCCAAATAACTGTCATCATCATGTAATGATGTAACATGGTTTACATGGTTTAATATCCTGTCGGCTGAAAAATCCTGTGTTACAAATAAACAATAATTAATCAAACTGACAACATTGCTTCCTTAAAAAGGAATAATATGATGTATTCACTGTTACGATGTTAAACATAGTATATGGACAGCGTAATGCAGATGATACTATATAATTCTGAAACAACATTCATTATAGCCTTTTAAATATGTCAGGAATAAAGTTTAAAACATGATGTTTATAGCTATAAATACCAACATGTTAAAATGCTTTAACTGGCTTTATGCTGTCCATATATTAAGTCAACACTGTAACCATTGACAAAATGCTCGTTTCTTTATGTGAACTTAATTTACAATAAAAAAAAAAATAAGGGTCTATTATATATACTAAGCCTTGCAAAGAGCTTAAGTGGACGGAGATAAGTACTGACTAATCAGCTTCTAATTGCCTGTGTTTGAAAAATGAATATGGGGGAAGTAGGGAATGGCACTGGCAATAGATTTAAATGAGCATTTTTGCATGTTAAAAATGACAGGAGCTGGTTGGTTGAACCTCTTACTGTACAGTACTTGCCTGCCCCTCTTTTTTCTCCTCTCCTTAAGAAGCATGGAGAGGAGACTCTCAGCTGTACTTCGAGGGGGCGGGGACTGAGCCTAGCATTATTATGCCCAGCACCCAATACCGGTAATATTTGGTCTACTAGAGGGGGTTGTGGCTAAAATAATGCAATCTATGTCATTGTAGCCCCGCATTGTCCCTGAAGAGCCACAAATGCCCCTGAGTATCATGGGGCACACGGGAGGCTTGCACTCCTTTTTTTGTAAACCCGCAAGGAAGGGGATTCAATTTCAGGAGCCTCCCAGCCATTCTGGGACTTTAGGCATGTATGCTACATAGATTGCTAAATCTTGTTTTGTTTCCATTTCATCATTGAAAATTACTATTTTTGGACATCCAGTAAGGAGCAATGTAATATTTTCATATCCACCACTACTTTAGAAAATGGAGTGCACCTTTTTATTAAGTATTTTAGGATACACAATCTATTTAAGCATGACTAAAGACAGCAAACACTGAGCAGTGGTGTATTTAATTAAAATGGCTTTTGCAGTCAAAGATCAATAAAGACTCTTTTTTATAGTAATTTGCTATTCGAGCATGTCATATAGAGTAAGGAGTCTTCTTATTAAGGTGAGTGGAAATTTTTTTTCTAAATTTATTTATTTTTAATTTGAATGCACTAAACCAGCCTGGGGTAATTTAACATTTTCAAATTGTGATTCTAATAAAATTTTTACTTTAATGCTGTTTAAATGTAGTTAAGCATTACCTAAATGACCTTACTAGTTTGCAATTTATGTCTTATTTTTACACACTACAATGCTCTCATTTTTCTAATGAGTAGAAAAACAAGTCACTTCATATCAATTCTATATATGATACGCTTCACACATGATGCGTACCATATATATATATCTGAGTTTGAACCATTATGATCCAAGTAGAGGGCACTTACCAAAATTCCAAAGTATGAGAAAGGTTTAATACATAACCAAATAACAGTCAACGTTTCATAATAGCTGGTCCTTTTTCAAGACAGGAAACAGACAACCATGCAGCAGGGTGGATAACACCCTGCTGCATGGTTGTCTGTTGCCTGTCTTGAAAACGGACCCCTGGCAGGAGGAATCCCCCACTCCCAACAACCAATGCAGCAGCTGTGATGATGTCACAATGTGGGTTATTCTGGTTGACACGCCACGCTGTGTGTCATTTATCACATGCCATTTGTAAATGCCACCCCCCCCCCTTTGCATTGCGAACTCCCCTGCACAGCTGCAAATGGGTGTTTAGCATTAACAACCATTCGGAGCCTATGGGGAAACATACACATCATTCAATGGTTGCCACACTCTCCGGTGCATGTATTCCAAAGGGGAAAATGGCGGTCAGCTGACATTCGGTGATGTCAGCTGCCTGCCCCCATACTCACATCACTAGGTAATTACCTAGTGCCATGGGGGTGAATATCTTCCATCGCCCCACACCCGCAGTGGTGGATGCAAACACAGAAATTTGCATGTGCAGATTAAAAACATTACTCTTGCATGCAAGTGTATGAACCGGAATAACCCCCAATGTGAGGCGTGCACAGATGACTCGGCAACTCCCCCTGGGTGTGTGTTAAAAATAGTCCAGTACCTTAATTTTGTCAGATTCCCTAGGCCTGTTCACTAGTTTTTCCCATCTCCCTTTTTCATTACAAACAAAACTTTACCATAGTAAGCAAGGAACCAAAACAAACAATGGTAGCAACATACAACAATATACAGTATACAAAAACAATAGCTGCAAATTAAATACTATATGCAATATAGAGCAGAACTTATATGTTTTCCGGATGATTAGAGAAAGCAATGTAAACTCAATAATTCATTAATACCCTATGAGTGCACCATATCCAATCGTTCAATCCATTGTGCTCCCCCACTGCAAGTGGATTTTATCGAGGGTGGTACCCAAACAATCATTTTACATCTTAGCGAGGTCAAACTATGGTTACTTGCCTTACAATGCCTTGACACTGGCTGCTTATATAACTTGCCCTCCGATACCATTCTTATATGAGATTGGTGCAGCGCCATGCGCTCTTTGAAAGCCTGAATAGTTTTCCCTATATATAACTGTCTGCAAGGGCATTTTCTGCAGTAAATGACATGCGTGCAGGAGCAAGTTAATGGGAAACAGATACTGTATTATATTTTTTCCCAGATCTGGGGTGATTGAATGTATCCCCAATCTCAAGCACATTACAGGTTGTGCACCAGAGACACTTATAGTTGCCTGGTTCTCTTTGAAGAAAGTGTACAGGAGCTTTCTCCTTAAACTGAGTAATGTCATTATGTACTGTACAACCCAGGCATGATCCACTTATTCCTTAACATAGGCAAAGTGGAATCTGTGCTGAATATAGGCCAAATCATTCTAGCTTTATCCACAAGATTTGAAGACTCAGTAGTAAAGTTAATAGGCATAATAATCTTTTCATTTAAAACCCATAGTTTTTGAGGGCACAGGGTGCTACTTCTTTCTAATCTAAATTATTATTTTCCTCCTACAATAATGAGATGTTGTATCCACATGCCAAATATGTCTCAATCTGCATGTTAATCTCTTTAATGGCCTGTTCTTTACTGGAGCAAATGAGCCATATCCTAACAAATTGGGAATAAGCCAGTCCTTAAATCAGAGCAGGGGGGTGATGACTGTTCGCTTGTAGAAAGTTCTTTCTCCCTTCCTTATGGTACACAGAAGTGCTAATACAGTTCTGTTCAATTGATATGCTCACATTCAAATAATGTACCAAGGTACTGCTGTATTCAAAAGTAAACTTAGTATCAGGATACATCACATTTATGTGTGACAACATATTTTCCAATTGTACTTTGGTACCCGACCGCAACAGGCAGATATCGTCAATATATCTACAAAAATTAAATGTACTTAGAAATGTTTGGTTTTCGCAAAAGAAATACTTTGTTCAACGGAGAACATATACATGTTCGAGTAGCTAGGTGCTATGCACAAACCCATTACACACCCCCTTTTCAAAGGGTAAGCTCAAGGAGTGTCATAAAGAGATCAATTGCAGGCTCTTGATAGAACTTGCTATTCAAGATCAATGATTTTGAGGCAGCCAACCCTCTGTCATGAGGAATAGCAGTATATAAACTTACCACATCTATAGTCACCATCCAGTGCTCCTCACACAATAGGGACAGTTCATCCAATTTTATCAAACACGACCATCGGTATCCTTCAATTGCATTCGTTGTTCATGAATGAGGCTGTAAATAAAAATCCAAAAATTCAGAAATACTGTAACATAAGGAATCATTAGCCACTATGACAGGCTACCAGGAGGTTTGAAATCAATCGGTCACATACTTTTTGAGTCATTAACCCCATTTGCACTGATGTTAACAAAATGGTGTCCAATTCCTCTTTGAACACAGAAGTGGGATCTGTGGTGAGTTTTTCATAGACCTCTGGATCACTCAACTGCCATAAATCTCCTCTTTATAGTCATCAGATTTAGAACCACTATGCCCCCACCTTTGTTGGCAGGGCAGATCACAATATTTTTATAGCTCCCCAGATCTTTGAGGGCTTTACGTTCAGAAAGGGATAGATTATACTGGCCAGAGTATTTATTTTGATTTGCCTATATGATGTTCCATTTCTCTTGAAAATAATTTGATGGCTGAGGGGAACCTAACGATTCTGTGCACTCACGGTTCAGGTGTTCAAAGCTCCTGGGGTATCCACTGATAGACTTCTCCACAATGGAACCATATCCAATCCAAAACATTTAGGGCACCCTCCACTGTTTTTAGAATATGTTCTTTTGATTTCATTCCATTATTATCCAGCCACTGACTGGATAACAATGGAATAAAATAAAAAGAAAATTTGGTAATAAAAAAACTAACTGCAACTTTGCTTTTAAAAGTGGAGCAATTACCAACACACCTGTTGTAAAGCACCTTGGGAAATAGTTGACACAGGCTATGATAAATAAGTTTAAACAAGGTGCATGGAGAATGTGACCACAATGAGTCTATTTAAAAATGTACACTAATCATCTGCACTCACCTTTCCTATTTTTTGGGTGCCCTATGGCTTATGACCACATTGTTTAAATAGAAATTGCAGGGGCTCTGCACTAAATTAATAATAATAAACAATGGAGATTTAGTTCATGTATTGGTCAATGCATTTAAATCTGCACCCCCCCCTTCACGGGACCCCACTTTTCTGAAGGTCCTACTCTATTGCTCAAAATAATTACCATAAACAAAGCTATCACATTAGTGTTAGAATTCAGGTATGCTATCTGGTCTAAAGCTCACTGCAACTTTGCCATTAAAAATTACGCAATTACCTACACAAATGTTGCAAAGCACCTAACAAAGTAGTTGACACAGGCTATGATAAATAAGTTAAATCTGGGTGCATGATAGAATGTGTCCACAATGTGACTAACTAAAAAATTATCTTAAAGCTTCATATAAAATAAATTCTCTGAATCTCATAATAATAAAATCATTAGAGAAAAATAGTGCAAGTAGAGAATAAATTCCTCTGGTGCAAATTTAGCATGGGTTAAGTAAATTTTTGTTTTTAAATGACTACAAGTATTTATTGATTTCACATACATGTTCATAACTCTCTTTAAACGTGGATGAAGAAATTCCAAACGTAACTTTCATATTTAACTGTAACCATGTAAGATGGCTATGTTCAATATTAATTTAAAACTCTATTTTCATTCTGGGTTAATTCAACTCGGCATGAAGTGCACTCACTAGTGACAGGAATAAAAAATGCTATTTTTCCTGTTTATATCTAATATAACATTGAAATGTAGAGATACATTCATCATTTCTGCCACAGTTCTATTTGTCAAAGAAGCTCTCAGATGGAAAATGGATACATCACTGTGTCACCATGGGTGTATATGAGCGGACAGAGCATGGCTACAAATCCATGCCGTTAAAAAATATATTTTTTGAAGAATCACTTAAGAGTCACCACTCTGTCTTGCAACCTCAAAGTTCAAATATATGTGTCCAAGTCATCATTTACAAAATAATAAACTGTCACTATAAACTGTCTATAGTCTGGTAACTTAAGAGGAGTTCATTTAATTAAATCATTTATTAATAACAACAACAATAACAAAAGAGATGTCCATATTAGAATAAGTCCACATATTATATTTAAAAGGTGGTTAAAGAAAGCATAAAAGGTGGTTAAAGAAAGCATTGTAAATCTCCGCTCTAGCCCAGATAATCTACCACTATCAATGGGGATAGTAGAGGATAACGTTCTTCCAAAAATGTATATTACAGTATTAACAGAATTGGGTAGTTTCTTGCGGTTTGTATATTTGCACATGATAAGAACTGCCATGGCATTTTCAACTATTGCTTTATAAAAGTAAAGAACAATACTTTTTTGTGTTTGCATTCATTTGCCCAGCACAACTAACATACACTTGGTGAGTTGTAAAGGGATTCCCTTTAATTGTTAATCCTTGCAAGAATTTTGCAAGCAGTGTATGAAAAAAGCAATCCCAGACTGCTTAACCTTGATCACGAATGGATACATTTGGATGAGAATGCAAGAGCTTAATTGCCACTTATTGGCCTTACAATCGCTTCTATTCTTTTGGCAGATTTTTAATATCTACAGTATATTGTTTGATTCATCAAGTTTGAAAATCCTTAGCCATCATTTGTACAACTTTTAAACAAATTAAGAAAAAAAATCAGAAAAAAGGAAATAAAATTGTATTACGGTGTTTTATAAGGCTACAATATACTATGGAACAGAATTGGGCAGGTATATATTGAATGATCACATTCTGTTACCTCTATACACCAGTTTTCCATTGTATACGACTTCTGAAACCTAATTGTATTTCAGAAAGTAGAACTACTACAGTAAATAGTACTACTAACTGGCATCCTATAAAACAGCAACTAAAAGTCTGGATCTAGGGATGCGACTTCCAGCTGACATGTAATAGTAAAAAAAAAAAAAAACAATAATGGCACTCCGGAGGCTTCAGTAAAATATGCTAAAATGAAACTGTATTAGTTAACAAGCTTTAATTGTGTCATTGATTGTTTGGATTTGGTTCATTATTTCATTGGGCACCGGGGCCAGTTGCTGTGCAAACTAAATGAGTGCCAGCTAAGTTGTATCCATAATATATATATATATATATATATATATATATATATATATATATATATATATATATATATATATATATATATATATGTGGAAAGGGTTATTCTCAGAGATCGGCGACTAATGTTAAAAAAGGACTATTGATAAAAATATAATGAAATAGAAGAATTTATTCAATGAGGGGGTTTTGACATAAAAAATGGATAACACGTTTACAAAAGCATGTAACAAGATAGGGGGGTATAAGAAAAAAGTTAAAAAGTGGGAATGAGAAAAAAGCAAAAAAATGACTATGGTGGATGTTTTTTTAAAAACAATGCATATACTGAATAAAAAACATCAATTGATAAAACACAAAGTAAGAAGGATAAAGTGCTTAGCTCATGTGCAGAAGGTGAGGTAGGTTAGAAGCTTCCCAACATGTTTCGTCTGTGTGACTTCCTCAGGGGGTATATATATATGAACCAGGGGGGTCCTGGCACTTGTCCTTGTAGAAACAGCTACTTGGGTTGCCTTTCAATTTCACATAGAAAACAATATAATACAACAGAGATAGATGGCACTCCCAAGGTTTAGTGAAGGGTGCTTTTTTTTGTGTGTGTGTGTGTCAACGTTTCAGGCAAAGCCCTTTATCAAGACATGGCAAGCAAAAGAGACAAGTACTTACCATTATAGGGGAGTGTGGGGTCAAGGACACCTTGTGCAGCCATCACCAGCACGGCCCCGGCGGGTGTAGAATGACGGGGTGCACAAAGCCGAGGAAATGGGGTCACTGGGGGCGTGGCAAAATCACCCAGAAAGGTGGTTTCTGTGGAAACTAAGGACGCTGAACAGCACGCTCATGTGAGGATGTAGAAAAAACTCAGGCGGCATACAGCCGCAAGAGATGCGCAGGAGAACAGAGAGCAGCCTTCACTAAACCTTGGGAGTGCCATCTATCTCTGTTGTAATATATATATATATATATATATATATGTATGGTGTTACAGGAACAAGCAAAGGCACTCCAGCGGACTTGTGAAAAAGAAACTCTTTACTGTGATAAAACACGACGTTTCAGGGATACAAACTCCCCTTCTTCAAGTGTACAATGCATAAAAACAAGTGCAAATGTCATACCTTTATACAACAGCGTGGGTGCAGGAAAGGAGATTGCCTTCCATTCTTCCGGTTATACAATTTAAAATTGTATGCCATCGCATTGTATACCATTGTATGCCATATACAATGGTATCCAATTTTAAATTGTATAAGCACCCTAATGGGTTTTTTCAATTTTAAATGGCCCTCCTATAAGATTATTAATTGTATAAGCACCGTAATGGGTGCTTACAATGTTAAAAGCACCCCCACGCCACCCCCAGTATCAACGCCAACCCGAAGCGTGGCGAGCGCTGCGAGCCCACGAAGGGCGGCGGTACGCGTCCTCCGACCTTTTCATACCCACACTATACACGTCGACGTGGAGTTGATTTTAGATAGTGTGGCGCAGTGAGCCCAAAGTGTGAATACATGTAAAGTAATACGCTTCCCCACGTAGGGCTCGCCACACTATCTAAAATCAACTCCATGCCGACGTGGATAGTGAGGATATGAAAAGGTCATAGTAGGCTTACCGCTGCGCTCGCCACGCTTTGGGTTGGCGTTCATAGTGGGGGAGGCATGGGGGTGCATTTAACATTGTAAGCACCCATTAGGGTACTTCTACAATTAAAAATCGTATAGTGGCCAAAATCGCATCGTGCGGCTATATGGCATGCGATGCTATACAATGTATAAGATGCCATACGATTGAAAATCGTGGGCGCCGTGCTAGGAAACAAGTACCCTCTGGAGAATCAGAACTGACTTATATTCTTTTGATATTATTTTATTTTATTATATACACCATAAGGGAATTTATTTTTAATTGTCGTTTAATGTTTATGTATTTTTATTGAGTATCTATAAATTGTTATTTATTGGATTAATGACCCTTAAAAAATCCTATTTATGGAAGATTAAGTCTATTGATTAGTATTTAATAAAGAGCAGGTAAAAATAATTGATATTTAAAAAAGGAATACTTTGATATCACTATGTGTGGTATACATATACTGTAGATTTCTGTCAATCACCACTGACTCCTGGTGCGGTTGTTCCTGCAGTCGTCGGATCTCCGGTACACACAGCGCGTTGCATAGGTGATGCAATATGTCTAAAATAACCCAGTTCACAGAAATATAGCCAAAACACACTTAACGTTATATCGGTCAATCAATTGATCTGCCAATTGATCTGCTAGTGTGTACCAAGCCTAACTAATTGTAAATAAATTGGGTTTTCTAGATTTACACCCTGAATCCAATAACTTTACTAAAATGGTTGTAAAAAAAAAAAAAAAAACTCATACACATATAATTCCTTATTTTCGATCTTATTTCATCAGAAATATATAGTTTATCCAGCTTCCGCAGTAGGGACAAATGAAAAACAAAAAAGTAGAAGAAACAAATGTTTTGTAGTGGAAAAGTCACATCTGTGGATAAAGATTTTCTTGTACAAACTCCATCTTTAAATATACCAAATGGCTTTTACATTCATGTGCCAAGACATAGCTTGTTTGTAATTGAGAAATAATGTACTTACTGAAGTTGGAAAGGTTTCAAATTTCAAGTAAATATACCAAAAGCACAAAGAAAAACAAAATTAGGCAATAATTGTTCACGATTATTTTACTTACACCTATTATTTAAAAAATACAGGTGAATTATTCATTTTCATAGCAGTAAAAAAAATCCTCTGTATTAATCTAGTAGATATATATATCTAGAACGGCACTTAAATGTGATATATTCTCCAGACATTTTAACTGTGTCCTCAATTCACTTATTGTAGAACATAAAATGGGAAACTGATTAATCTATCATAGGAAAGGTATATTTGAGAAAATCCTCCAGGGTATGTCCTTACCAAGGAGAACTTTAGCGGTATATGCTTCAAAAAGATGTCAAGGCTAAACTCTGTGCCAAATTTTTAACACATCATGCAATTAACATTATACTATGTCACTGTGATTGATTAAAGTGGCTTCATATTGTTGCACTAAGGAGCTGAAACCACCTTATAGATCCAGTCCATTTTATCATGATTGACTGTTTCTTGCATTCCTCTTTTTTGTTGAATATATGCTGAATTTAATAAACATTAAAAATAAAATAACTCTGTGGTGTAACCGAGACAAAGGATGATTTAGGGAAATATAAAACTGGTCCATACAATTAATAATATTACCATCATTATGAATGATACATATTACAAATACCCGAGACACTGGAAAAATGTCATGTCAACACCTAGATGGCCTTCATGTTCTCAGCTGTATAAAATATATAATGGAATCAGTGCCTACAAAAGTAGTTCTATTAGACTATGCAGAGTATCCCATTACCCCCATTGAAACCTACTGTAAGGAGCGGGAAAAAAACAACCATTTTATTTTCCCTGATGATATGCTTAAAACACACAGGCTCCTTAGGATTGTAAATACGGAAGGGGAGATATAGGGCAATTATTGTTTCCACAATTTTACACACTAGGTCGGATAATTATTAATATCTCATGCCGAGGTGATCCCTTGAGAGTAAAAAATAGGTAAAGATTCTGGAAGAAAAATTACTCATTTTTTTGGGGCACTTGTATTATTATTTTACACACAGGCTCAGTAAGTCATGGCTTGTGTAGGCTAATCAGTGCCCCCAGAAAGCCTATTACCCGCAATCAGCATTTGTGGGTAATAGGATATCAGTTTTTACCTTTTTTATTTTACTGTATTTTATTCAATGTTTTCAACATATTTTATTTTGTTTCAACTCTTATTTTTACTAATACCATTTTCTCATTGCCGCCCCTGCAAAAACCCAGGTTTTTGGCCGGGCACAGATCATCTCAGCACACAGACCCTGTTCATACTGCAACTTAGATCTGGAAAATTTCAGTGTCTGCCCCATTCCCACTAATTCCCTGGTCTGCCCGGCCAACAAGTTTGAGGAATCTAAGAGCAGCTAATACTGGTTGTTGAAAGAGCAGCTTTTATTGGCTTTTTAATGAGCAGCTTTGATTGTCCATACAGCACCACAATTCTTCCTCCGCTTTATATCATGCACCCTGGAGTACTTCTTACGAAGTGCTTTAAGTTACTTCACAACCTGTTGCCTGGATTTATGGATGCCATGGGCAGACAGTATTTTGGATATAATGTTGTACACTGTAGAATTATTGACAGTGCCAGTCACTTGCTTCTTTATTTCCTCCTCCCCTCCCACAGCTAGCAGCTCCTCATCCCTGCACATATCACCTGAACTCATTCCGCAAACAGCTCTCTTTTTTACGTCCTGTGTGTAAAGCCTGGGCCATGCCTGTTCACACTGGTGGACACCCATGTAATTCCCAGGAATAACCCTGCAAAAAAAAATGTTAGCAGTTACACGAACATTAAACCCAGGAATTTCACTCACACCCTTTCACACTGAGACATGGCCTGGGAAAATACTGCTTGCCCTGGAAAAAAAACAGGTTTTTGCAGCAGTGAGAATGGGGTATAAGTGGAAAGGAGAGCCCCAGAACTGGCTCTATAATTTGGCAACTGTCTAGGGCGATGGGTTATAGTGGGGAGCCACAGAGTCTGCTTATAACAAAATATGGAGGCCTATGAAAAATAAAATATAGTTGTTGTACCTAATACAGGTTGAATTTCCAAGACACCACCTCCACACTTTCACTTGAGGGTCTGGAAAGCAAATATTGGTGGCATTGCAGGTTTGGGAGAGAAGCCTTACACCAGCTCTGGAGAGCACAATTACCAATATGCATGTGTGATCCAGGTACCTGGGATACAACACATGCACATATTCTAATTGTCAATGCAAATAGGTAAAGAACTCTTATTGCTTTGCTTTAGTCTAACCAGATATCTCCCAACTGTCCCAATTTTCAAGGAACCATCCAATATTTTTGTCCCACCCGGGCCGTCAGTGTCCCACGTTGGAAGGGTGGGCAGTTGGGAGTCCCTCCTGCCTGCCATTGCCATGTTTGGAGGGAAACAGATGCTGTGTGCATGTGCACATCATCTATTCAGATAGGCAGAAGGAGCATGGTCAGCAGCTCACACAGTGGTGGCCATGCCCCTATATTGACAATATACAGGGGCGTGACTTATGGCAGGGGCATCCACGAGAGGCCACACTCCTTTGACTGAGGCCATGCCCTCACTTTGGGCTTGTGAGGTCCAACAGTAATACTAATAAATCTATATTAAAGTTTTGAGAAAAAAATACAGTTCTGTTTAGCCTCTATTAAATCAGTTCTCCAACTTGACCCTCAGAACTCAAAAAGTTCGTTTTTCCAAGACTCCTCAAAGAATCACAAGTGAAATAATTAGCATCAACTATGGTTCTTTTAAAATGTTTCATTGAGTAATGAGTGCATCTGTGCACCTGCTGGGTGACCTAGAAAACATGAGACGTTCGGGTTCTTTAGGACTGAGTTTAAGAACCTCTGCTTTAGTAAAATCATGTTGTGTTCAAGCAAAGTAATGCAAAGTAAAACTCCCAGCATGATAGACATGTCTGAAAATATATTAAGGTAAAAAATTCAGCATTACCTTTTTTTCAGGCATACTTAAGCACTTAGCTGACAAATTTTTCTAGTGCAAAACATCTAAGAAATTGTCTGTCTTTTTATTACTTTTTAAAGTTTCAAAAGTATTTTTTAATAAATACCCTGTAAAAGTCTCTTCTTTGCACCCCTATTCCTGTTATCAATGTAAGCTTTTATTATGAGTAATTTAGTATTTATAAATGTACTGGAAGAAGTAGTAAGGGCCCAATATAGACTTTAACAATACGGTAAATGAAAAGAGAGAGGAGTAGTGCGTCCTTTATTATGGGGTACCATTCCTCTTCTCCCATTTAGCCTATATGGGGTCACCCAGATGACTTTTAAGCAAAATTATCTCTGTTGTATTGCCCGTTCTTTCTTGGGTATATCTCATCCGGTATTCATTTGAGGAATTAAAACACAGGTTGCATATAGTGCATTTTATCTTCTTAAATAACAAATCAATCTAAAAATTATATCCAAACAAAGGGGTGGTGCAGAAAGAAATAAGGAGTAATTGTAATTACCAGAAGTATATGAGAATTCCTGTTAGGAAGATTCTCATATAAAGCGTGTATTTTTGAGGTGATCCAAGGTCGGTCTGGAATCAGTCCATAGATAAGTTCCCTTTCAGGCAATCCCAAAGTCCTCCTCCAAAAGTTCCTGCACTCCCAGTGAACACCAACGCGTTTCAATTGCTAACTGCAATCTTTTTCAAGGTGTACTGTAGAAAACTGACCATATCCCGATATTAAATAACCTTCTCTAATGCATTCTGGCCAATTGTGCTTGGATCCGGGATCCTGCCCCATTCCTGATGTCATTGGACCATTGGAATTTCCGGGTAGCGCTTCTCTGGTTACGTTACTGTGTTAGCCCGGTTGTCATGGTAACACACGCTGATGGAAAGACATCTCTCCTCTCCTCTGTTGTTACACATCAGGGGATCTGGAGAGCCAGAGGAGATCTATTCTGCACTTGTGCAGAACAGATCTCCTAATCTATGAGAATGGGAGAACATGAAGCAGAAGGTGGCCTTCACAGTTAACGTACTCCTTGCTCCAGATCAGCAACAGTGCCAGCCAAGAGGATAAGGTGTCTTGTTCCACACTATACCAGGAAAGTGAAATACAGCACCCTCTAGCAGTGCTGGGTGCTTTCTGATCTGACAGCATATGTCTACTTACTGCTTTATGGGATTGTATGCATCTTCCTTTGTATAGTAAAAATCAGTGACTACATGTGTCAGGTGCACAAGATCTGGCTAAAATGTGCATCCCATTGCTGTTCACATACTGAGAATGAGCAAGAAAGTTGTCTGACACTCCCTCTAGATCAGGCATTCCCAATCACGGTCCTCAAGGCACACCAACAGTGCAGGTTTTGTAGTTATCCAGGCTTGAGCTCAGGTGACTTAATAAGTATCTGAGGGATTCTGATTAAACCATCTGTGCTGAAGCCTGGATATCACTAAATCCTGCACTGTTGGTGTGCCTTGAGGACCGTGGTTGGGAATGCCTGCTCTAGATGGAAGCATTTGTGCAATTGTTACGTATCATTTCTTAAGGTGCCCATACACATTACAATTATTGTATACAATATTGCATCTCATCACATCTCGGTTTTGCCATGAGATCAGATGAGATCTAGTTCAAAAAGTATGTGTAGCACATACTTTTTGTACTAGATCACATCTGATCTTATCGCAAAACCGAGATGCGATATTGCATACAATAATTGTAATGTGTATGGGCACTTTTAGATGGGGGGGTAGTCCGATCTGATTACAGCTCCACAATGCAGCGGATTGTTGAAGGACTGCACATGTGTACAGATAGTAATACGCATGCATGAGGCCATTCAGCACAAAAATAAATTTGCAAGCCGTTCTCAAGTAGATTGACAGGAAGCAGCAATTTGGGGGTGGTACCTGGCTATTTTATGGGAGTGTCAGGGAAACCACAGACTTGCTCGGGAGTTTTCAGGGGGGGTGACATCTATGGACTTGATCAGCCTGTTTCTATCGCACAGGCAGAGTAGGTTCTTGGTTACACACAGACTGCAGAAAGCATTTGATCGTTAGTGAATTGCAAATGGATTTGCAGCTATTCGCCTTCACACAGGGCAGGCTTTCACTCTGTCTGGGTGACTGCTATCTGATCACAGGGCTCTGCCCAATCGCCCCGCTGCGATCAGGTCTGAATAACCCACTTAGCATGGTCCGTTGACAGACCAAGCAATCTGTAGCCACTAGCATTCTCACTGTGGGGGAGATTATCTAAAACTCGCCGCCCAGCTCCGCCCCCCTTCGCCACCCATCGCAATCATATTTATCGCATATGTTCTAACATATGCGATAATTATAGCAAAGGACAGCTCTTGCGTTAAGAGCTGTCCTTTGTGGTGAGAGTCGCCAGGTCCCAGCAGGTCCCGGCGGCTTCCCACTCCCTCCCACACCCGGCGCTGCTGCTGCTGCGCCGGGCTCTCCTCCTCCCTGCACCCGGAAGAGGATCAGTGCAGGGAGGAGGTCATAGGTCTGGGCAACACAGCTCTGTGCTGCCCGTACACAGGTGAGTGGGCGATGCGGGGTGGCGGGGGTCCGTGCAGGGTTGGCGGTGGGTTCGCATTAGAAGCCCATTGGCTTCTATGGGGCATCGACAGATTTTTCTGCTGATGCCCCCCGCCGGGGGATGCTTAGAGCATCCTGAAATGCGGTAAAAACCCTGATAACGGGGTTTTTACCACATTTTTACCTTAGAGAATCTCCCCCTGTCTGAGTGTAAATACTTGTTTCATACACATTGTGATTTACACCCAACTGGAAATCAGCCCAATGATATACATATACACCTAGTGCAAGCTCCTAATTTCCAGAATACAGCTCATGCATGTATCCAGTATGTGAGAGAATCTTCAATCGGCCAGACTATACAACAAGCAGCTCATGTTTTTAGATAATGGAAGCGCTGTCAGTCAGTCAGTGTCACTGCTGAAGTGTTGACGTGTGAACTATTGATCTTGGTCATGAAAGGCAGCTTGTTGGGAATAATGTGAGCTGCTCACAGGCAACGATGTACTGTACATTTTTTAATACAACCATAAAGTAACATTTTAATAAGTAATATATATTCATTTGTTAATGTTTATATATGTGAAATGGGGTAAAGAAGCTGCACACTTTCTATTTGGAGGTGCAATGTCGCAACATTGCCCAATATGTGTCTTAGATCAAGAAAATAAGAAAATATAATTTTACTAAATATTATTTTATTTGACAACTGAAGGAATATGATCAACTCCTTAACTGTGTACCATTAAATACTCTGCAGTGAAATAGATGATTGTCACAGTATCCAATTTTCAGACATCTGGTTGTTTTTATTGCTGTCAACAGAAGCATTTATCTTAAACAGATATCAGAAGTGCTTAAAGGTCTGCTAAACCAGTAAATACGAGTTGGGCTCTTCTAAAATACAGACTAATAAACATTCACAAATACTCTATTTATGGATATATTTTAGGAGCTTTTCAGAACTGAAACATAGTAGTGATTATGGGGATGGCAATTAGAAGGTATGACTCCATGCAGTGGCATAACTAGATAGGTGTAGGCAGTCTTTTATGAGGGCCCTTATGTAACACCCAATGGTGAAAAATGTATATAGCACATGTGACTTTGACATGGTAGGTGGGCCCCTCTTAGCTCCTGGCCCCATAGAAGCTGGATTCCCTGCACCTATGGCAGTTACACCCTAGACTCCACTACCAGTGAGCATAGTTTTCAAGCACAGTCTGATCATTTCCAAGAGCCACATAATTACTTAGTTTATTTATAATGTGCAATGTATTATTCTATTCTCATGTGGTTTAAAGGATATTGACTTTAATATATTTTACATTAATAATTATTATATTTTATACTGTATGTAATCTTTTGTTACAAGATTTTAGGTGACTGCAAATGCAAACATAATCATCTGAATTCTTAGGAGTAATGCATTGTTTTACTCATACCATAAAGTAAATAGTAATGCAAGTATATTAAAATGCATGTTACTCTACTTTACCGAACCATGCTACCTGGGATGTACTGCAAAATGTTAAAACATATTGATCTCTCCAATAGTAAATAGCATACAGTAACTCATCCCATAAATGTCCTGATTTGGGTAGGGATGTTACCAACTATTGCCAGCTGATCTGACATATAACAGTTGTGCTTGCCCGGTTATTACACTGTTCCAGGTACTTATGTACTAACTGGGCTGCCGATTTTGAAATCGGGTCCATCGCATCGCATCCGACCATATCGCATGCGATGCACCTGATTTTTCCATAGGATTCAATGTTAAAATGGACTGAGTTCATTTTAACATGGAATTCAATGGGAAAAGGGGTCCTTTTTATACCCCTACTATCCAAGTGGGCATGGAGTTGGATATAAACCTGTAGCGAGCCACCGAGCCCGAAGCGTGGCGAGCGTAGCGAGCCCCGCGAGGGGACACAGAATACCGTTCGCTCACCACGCTTCGGGCTCGGTGGCTCGCTACGCTCGCCACAGGTTGATATCCAACTCCATGCCCACTTGGATAGTAGGGGTATGAAAAGGACCCCTTTTTCCCATTGAATTCC
This sequence comes from Crinia signifera, assembly GCF_055691185.1. Classification (NCBI taxonomy): domain Eukaryota; kingdom Metazoa; phylum Chordata; class Amphibia; order Anura; family Myobatrachidae; genus Crinia; species Crinia signifera. The sequence continues at coordinate 79,098,646 of NC_139222.1, forward strand.
ATGTTAAAATGGACTCAGTCCATTTTAACATTGAATCCTATGGAAAAATCGGCTCATCGCATGCGATATGGTCGTATGCGATGCGATGCGATATCGCATCGCATCTGATTGTATGCCTTAAGTTAAGGCATACAATCAAAAAATCGGCAGCCCAGATAATACATAAGTACACTGTTCCATTATTATGCAAACACCCAAAGTGCATAGCCACATCCCAATGTGTATGAGAGCCCCTGCATTTCAGATTCTCCCAGTTTCTACCAAAAGGACCAATTGTAGAATTGGTATCTGCATTTTGGCCCAAAAATGTAGTACTGTACATGTTTGTTAATCTGTAAATCTGTTGCTATGTACAGTGCCAATCCCCAACTGTCTTTGAAATAAACACATTCATTACCAATGTAACATAGTAACACAGTAGTTTAGGTTGACGGTTAAAAAAAAGTAAATTTATTAAGTTGAACCTTTTTACAGGACCCAGTAGAAGGTACTGTCTAGATCTTAGAGCCACATTTTTAATTATTTTCTTTGGTTACCTTATATTTAACGGTTGTATGCCTTTATTTTTCGGGTTTTTTTTATAAATGCTTTTGTTCTATTAACAATAAATTCTATTGAAATGTACTATGGTAATAAATTTAGAATGGATTGCAAAGCAAATTGTGTCCCTAATAGACAAGACCATGCTGCACTGCAGGTGGAGCAAACGTAACAATGTGCAGAGAGAGTAAGGGTGTAATGAATCTGTAGGTCACAGTGATGCAAAATACTGGCTTCATTATTTTTACACTGCAATTTGGATTTAAGTTTCAACACACCCCACCCAAATCTAACTCTCTCTGCACATGTTACATCTGCATCCCCTCCTGCAGTACACATGGATTTGCCCATTTGGAGAACAAATTTGTACTGTGATCAGATCTGAATAAGGGCCACAGTGTGATGTGTGCTACTGTAGGTGTGATTTGAGCTATACATTTTTAACTTTATAAACTACACAACATTACACTACATAAGATTTGAACTACATAAGATTTAGATTAGACAACAATACGTAATTTAAATTTGTAAAGTACTTTTCTTTTTTATTTCCCTACATTTGCACTTAATTGCTGGAAAGCAGACAATAGTCTTTCAGACATACCTGTACTGGTTAAATGTCACCTGATGTCAGCTGCCCGCCCACTTCCTCCCGAGCGTCCATGCATATGTAAAAGCAAATTACTTGGGAATCACTTTTATATGCATGCACCTTCGCCGTCATTCAATGGTTGCTGACCATCGAATAATGTGGGTGGATCCCACTACTGTGTAACATCCATTTGCAGGCCCTGCGAGGGAATCGCCCCTTGTGAATGGGTGGCGGCCAGGACTCTATTTGCAAGGCAGGGTTAGGTGGACTCACAAGGCTGAGAATTTGCAGCCTTAACCAAAATAACCACCTCATTGTATTGCACTAAACAGTGGCAAACTCCAGCAACAAAAGTTGGTTATAGTAACTTTTTTCATCATTAAAATAAAATGTATTTAAAATCATTGCAAGGAAGGGACAGTGCAAGCTAAAGAATTTCAAAGAATTAAAGTTGATTGGGCAAAACAGAATGAATTAATTAATGACAGCCGCCATGGTGAATGATGAAAAAGTAACTTCCTTTCAGGACAGCTGCCACCAGCTGAGTGATTAATGTGTGTAAATCCTGACTTAATCTGAGCATCTGATCCCCAGCAGAAAGGACACGATCGGGTGTCCTCCAGAGTAAATTTATACAGAACTCATTTAAACTTAAATGTGTCAACCAGTCTCTCTGTTTAATACTAGAGTTTAGACAAAGAAGAATTAAATTGCTGCTCTTTGTTTTATTATTTTTTTAATATTATGCAGCATTAAAATAAAACTCAACTATTAGATAAAAAACAAATGACACTTGTATCATCGAGAGACCAGAAAGCTGACATGGTCGGCTGCCATGTTTCTAAGTGAAGTGACTGTACTGCACAAAGCAACATTTCTCCAAATAGGATTTTTAAAAGCCAACAATGAGATATTTATACACACACACACACACACACACATATGTGTGTGTATATAAATTTTTTACACACATACACACACATAATGGTACGAGTCATACATTTTCCACACTTCAGTTACATTAAAACGTAACGCTTTTTGTACTAGTCTCTCCCCACTCATTGCTGTACATGTTTTAATATGTTACGTCAGTTCATTTGTGACTGCAGTGCAAGAAAGTCGCCTGCACCACGTGCAGTGATTAGATTGCAGTGATAGTTGAGGAGTTTTTACACAGTATGGAGAAAGTGTTTTGTCTCAAAGAAATATGTATGAATGAATAGAGATTTTCAAAGAAGGGCACAGAAGTGTCAGCCATGAAGGAGGAGCCGGACACCCATCCGCAACTTATGTGAACATTGAGTGTACATGTGAACCGGTTCTGTTTGATAGAAAAGTGACTATTGATTATGTGGCAAATCATTTGTAACTCAGCCATAGCTCTGCCTAAGTAATAATTTACAACAGACTTGGGTGCATTCCTGGCTCGCAGCTCAGCTTAAAATATTTTTCAATAAAGAAATGTGAAAGCTTGTTTATAGATGGACAAAAAAATATTGGAAAGAAGGATATATATATATATATATAATTATTATTATTAGTAGTAGTATTATTAACAGTTTCTTATATAGCGCACACATATTTTGCAGTGCTTTACAGAGAATATTCAAACATTCATATCAGTCCCTACCCCAGTGAAGCTTAAAACCTATTTTCCCTACCACATGTACATGCATGCACAGACATTCTAGGGTTAATTTTGTTAGGAGCCAATTAACCTTTTGTGCAACACTGCTGTTACGGGCATGGGGATCCAAGGGGTTAAGTATACAAATCATGGGTTCAAGGTAGGCTCTGTGACTTCCTAGACCCATGGGGGGGGGGATCTTAGAATGCACACCTGATTTACATGAGGTGCTATCATGCTGGGACTTGTAGTTCTGCAAAGAAAGACATGTGGTGCAGATGCACACTCCATATCATTAATCAAAATCAATCAATAATAGAGGTTCTTGGTATATTCATTGGCCAAGAAATATTCGCCCACCAACCAGCTTCACGGTAACCTCATTTCTGGTGGGTCCCTAATACTAAGAATCTGGGGCGCGGAACCCCAAAAAGTCATTTAGACAAGTCTATCTCTTAATTAGGCCCTTAGTTTATTGTATGTGACAGGTGCTCCTCTCCCTGCTCTGCTACACTACTGTCACCGGGTGCCACCTGTCACATAGGTAGTCACACCAAGAGCGCAAAGCACACTTCAAAGCTATTGCCTCAGTGTTCCAGTGTCCCTTGTCAGACCCACAATCCCTGGGGGGACCTGTGATGGGGAAAGCAATGTAGTCCGGTGGTGGAGGCAGCGGTACAGCATAGATCAGCCCTGACTCTTCACTGCCTAGGGTGAGTGCATTAGCCAGTGGGAGGGAGGGGGAGCATTTTATTCTAGACCACCACGTCATGTTAAAATAGGCAGTGCCATAACTAGATGTGGGTAAATGGTGCACGACACAGAGCACAAAGGCTCTGTGGGCTCACTATCACCTGCACTTCTGGTGAGCAGGGTGCACGTAACGGCACCTACAGCCAGTAGTAAGGGACTGGTGACCCTACAGCAGCACGGACTCCGGAGACGGTTGTGGTTTCCGGGTGCCAGCGATCCCGTTCTGTGTATGTGCAGTCATGCGTAAAGGTAGTGGGGCCAGGAGCGATTAATACATTGTTGATATGAGCACTGACATTCTCACACTGGGTTGGGCAGCTCAAGTGATGTGTGGAGATAGAATAAACTAAATGTAAAGCTTCCTACACTTGCAGGGGTACAAAGAGGTGCATACTAAGACTAGGAGAGATAAAGAGGAGAGATAAATTACCAAAGAATCAGCTATTAATCATCATTTGTCAAAAACAGCCTGCAACAAGGCAGGAATTATCTAAATGGCTGGTACTTTAATATCTATTTACTAAGCCTTGGAGAGAGGGAGAGATAAATTGTGGGCTGAGATAAAGCATCAAATAACCAGATCCTATGTGTCATTCTTCAAACCCAGCCTGTAACAGCTGATCGGCTGGTACCATCTCAGTTCACTTTACCTCTCTCAAAGGCTTAGTAAATAGACCCCAGTATCTCTCACCTCTTTATCTCCCTCCAAGGCTTAATACATACAGTATGCCCCAGTCATTCAGTTCAAATACCAAATGACTGAATATACTGTATTTCCAATCTATTTAAATTTATTAATTTAGGAAAATATGACTCTGACACGATCCAGGCTTTCCTTCCATTTCCTGTAATTCTATTTGCATAACTGTAAATTCTGTGGTAATATAATATATTGATTATGTAATGTAAAGGGTCAGTCATTATTTTCTCTCCCCCGACCCCTTGTTTACTCCAGGACTGCAAGAGATTATGTTTAATGTTTAGAAAGATGCTTAAATGGTCCAGCACCCTGGGTAGTCCTTTAATAGGCTAGTGGGACTGCTTTAGGTTAATTATTTTATGCTAAGGGAAATAAAAAATAGACATGATCACAAATGGGTCTATGTGCTGAACATTGAAGACAGCTAAAGTGAGAGAGATAAAGTACCATTCATTGATTGGTGGGGATTTTATCTCCAGCCACTTATCAGTCTCCAAGTCTTATTACATAGACTATAAAGTTTCTTAGAAAAAGAATCAGCAATACCACTTGTACACTGTGTAAAAGTTACCATATAGTTAAAAAGGTACAGTATACATAAAGATCTTCAGCAGTATGAATGCCGGCAGTCAGAATATATACGCTGGCATCCCAAAGGAGCAACTCTGAACACGGGTCCGGTAAAAACACTTAACTTCCCCCTGCCAACCCTCCCCATCAAACCATCCATACACAGTCTAACATTAACCCTCATTCCCAACTGCCTAAGTGCCTAACCGGGACTTTGCCTTCCCTCAGCCTAATGCCAGTAGTGATGGGAGAGGGTGGGAAGGAGTTACTAAGTACATATGTACATAGTAACATAATTAAGGAGGATAAAATAAGGCATTCATCTATAGAGTTCAACCTGTGAACCTGTGTTGAACATGGATTTTTTAGCTAGAACATCCAGTGCTCAATAACTGTTCTGGTACTTACTGGTGCATTATTACATATTAAAATAATGCCTGTATCCCTGGATTTTCCAAAATATATTGAGTCTGCCATCATATCATTTTCTAGCAGAGTATTCCATTTTTAATTGGGTACTTGCTTCCTAGCACGGAGCCCAGATTTTCTACGTACGCTAACGTAGTGAAATCGCATTGCATCGCATGGGTCATTTTAGTGCGGTGCGATGTGATGCGATTTTTTTACATGTAATTTATTCACTTCTCTACAATAATATGATTGTATGACATACCAAGAGGTTTTAGGCAACCCCCCCCCCCCACCACCACCACCACTATCCATGCCACCCACAATAGCAGCCTTCTTTGAACTTACATTGGGTTTTCCCAATGTAAGTCAACCCACATGGGCACAATATTTGATAAACCATGTACATGCTATTACAATCAAACATGTATTTAATCTGAAACACTTTACCTGAATGAGGATGGTAAAACTTGTCCCCCACAATTAAATATTGTCAGGTGACACAACTGCATCTGTAGCCCCCCGGCTTGCTACTCGGAAAAAATACACTTCTCTTAGAATCTAACCCGGTAATATCTATATTGACTAAATAGTCACGCAGGTTCTTTTTTCTTTTACAGCAGGGCATTATAGTATGCTCACACAGGCCTGAGTCCTCATCTGATTTAATAAGCGGCCAAGATGTTTTCATTACTTTGGCAATATACTCTGATTGATTATTAAATCTGGATACAAAAGGTAAACGGTTATCTTTAATTTTTTTTATTTTGTTTCATAAGCAGTTTATTTCTGGGAATGGCTAACGCTTTACATTTATTTTTTAACAAATCATCTCTATTATATCCTCTAGTAAAACACTTATCGATAAAAACATCGATTTGAGAGGCTGCTATAGTGGGATCACTGTTGATCCAGCATATACGGATTATCTGCGAGTATGGTAATCCGGCTTTTGATTTAACAGGGTGACAGCTAGTGTTGTATAATAGGGTGTTCCTATCTGTCATTTTAGAAAATACAGTGGTAGATATTGTACCCTCATTGCATTTAACCTCATTGCATTTTAATCCTTTGTTGTTTCCAATTGGTGACACCTTCTGTTTCTCTGACACCAATGGGGAAAACATCTGGCATAAAGAGTGTTTGAGTGATGCACCTGAAAGCACCTCAAATGATGTAATTTTTCGTGACCTATCTAATCTAAAGAAGAAATAATTTGATTTTATATATCAGGCCTTCTCACTTCGTGACTATTATAATACTAAGAAAATCCCACGTGGATTTAGGATTAGAATTTGTCCAACTATTGGGACATATGATCCTTCTTTCTGAAAGAAATGGATAGGTATCTTAAACCGTTGTTCTTCTGATTTAATCCTACTTGTAATTGATCAATCTAACAAAGAGTTGGCCGTGATAAAAGAAAAGATTCAGACCTTTGAGAAAATCCACCTGGACACTTTATCTATTGATACAGAAACAGATTGGATTGATAAATTTAACAAACTTATTGTGGAACATACTGTAAGAAGGATTTAATCATTTTTTAAAAAACAACAATTACATAAAGTGGAGCTAGATAATGAACACCACCGGATGTATTCTTGGCTCAGAGGTGCTCCTAATTCTGAGAGACGGCGAATGCCGCGTAATCAGAGATTCAGACAATCTATGTATCATTTTGATACAGATTCTTCTCAAGAGCAACATAGCTCTGCAAGTGGTTCTGAGAGCAAAGGCAAAAAGAATAAGTCTAGGGGTGCCCCTATAGCAGTACAGACCAGAATCACAAGAAAAAACCCTACGGGAGTGAGAGAAGTACCCGAAGAGGTGGCCAGAGGAAAAGGCAGAGGAAGAGGGAACAAACCCCCATTGCCAAAGAGGAATTGATTTTTAATCTTTCCTATTATGATTTATCCGCATCAGAGACAAGTTTATTACGGAAAGGTCTCTCATTTGTGCCATCTAAACAGATGAATAATTTGGAATGGCAAGTTGATGAATATAAACTAATACGCCAAATTGAAATTGAAAGAGTATTATCATAATAAGCCACCGACAGTATTGCCATCTTTGATACAGCCCAGTATACCTGCACAGATGAAGTGCTTCAAGAAAAGGTCAACATTTGACCACCAATCTACTAATGCTTCCATTAGAACTTTTGCACGGATGGTTGATTTGGAGGTTAAACAAATTTCCAATGTCACTAAAATTAATTATGCAAAGTCAAACTTGACGAAACTTGAACGCGATGCCTTTAATGTACCTTTTTGCAAATGACACAAAGGTATGCAACACGGTAGACACACCAGGAGGGGTAAAACAAATGATTGATAATCTAGGTAGATTAGAGGAATGGTTAGAAGCATGGCAACTACAGTTTAATGCCAAAAAATGCTAAATCATGCACTTGGGTTGCAAAAATCCAAAGACTAAATATAGTATAAATGGCACTATAATGGAAGCTACTGAGGAAGAGATGAATCTAAGTGTCACTATTTCAGGGGACTTAAAGGCAGGTAGGCAACGTAACAAAGCAATGAAGAAGACACTATAAAGCAGTAAAGTATCAGCCGTAGAAATAAAGAAGAAATAATGCCACTGTATAGGTCATTGGTACGACCTCACCTAGTGTACTGTGTTCAGTTCTGGAGGCTATATCTCCAGAAGGATATAAATACATTAGAGACTGTGCAAAGAAGGGCAACTAAAATGGTGCATGGCCTACATCACAAAACGTACCAGGAAAGACTAAAAGATCTTAATATGTATACTTTAGAGCAGAGAAGGGAAAGGGGGGACATGATAGAAACTTTCAAATATATCAAGGGTATTAACAAGGTACAGGTGGGAGACATTCTTCACAGGAAGAGGAGCAGCAGAACACGAGGACATGCACTGAAACTAGAGGGAGGAAGATTCAGGGGAAACTTGAGGAATAATTACTTCACAGAAAGAGTAGTAGATAAGTGGAATAGCCTCCCATCGGAGGTGGTAGAGGCAAATACAGTAGTACAATTTAAAAATGCTTGGGATAGGCATATTGATATCCTTACAAAAAAATAAGGATCAAATATGGGGCAGACTAGATGGGCCAAGTGGTTCTTATCTGCCATCAAATTCTATGTTTCTATTAAAAGGTTAGCTGATAATAAAAGCTTGGGTACTTGTTTCCTAGCACGGCGCCCATCACATGGCATCGTGTACCTTATTTAGTGTTGTGCGATGCTTGTACAATTAAATATCGCATAGCATCACATGCCAGCAAATAGGATGCGATGCGATTTTTAAGAGTACAAGTACCCATGCCATGAGATGTGATGGGTGCTTACAATGAGATGTAAGTCCCAGTATTCACGCCTTCCCGAAGCGTCGCCACGGTACGCGTCCTCCAACCCTTTCATACCCCCCTTTTCCACGTCGGTGTGGAGTTGATTTTAGATAGTGTGGCGAGCGCAGCGAGCCACAGAGCACGAAGTGTGGCGAGGTGCCACGGAATACGAGCCCGAAGCATGGCGAGCGTAGCGAGCCCCACGAGGGTACGTGGAATACATGTAAAGTCATCCGTGTGCGCTCGCCATGCTTCGGGCTCGGTGGATCACTGCACTCGCCACACTATCTAAAATCAGCTCCACACCGACGTGGATAGTGGGGTTATGAAAAGATCGGAGGATGCATACCGCTGCGCTCGCCATGCTTCGGGATGGCATGGATACTGGGGGTAACATCTCATGGCATGGGTGCTTGTACAATTAAAAATTGAATTGGATCACATCGCATGCCGCAATATTCCAGGGGGATGCAATGCGATTAATTTTTTTGGAGCCCATACAATGGAAATTGTGGGCGTCATTCTAGGAAACAAGTACCAAAGCTTGATTATAAGGCGGCACAATTGTGCTACAGGATTTGTCTGATTACAAAAATGTAATTATGCGCCAACTATCAGAAACTTCAACTTACAGCATATTGAGAGGTGATCCTACGAAGAGTTTCAAAAAGGAAATAAGTGAATTCTTACTACAATCTAAAGATTGTAAGATCATTTCTGAGGATTTGTATTAAGTGTTAATTCCAGAATTCCACATAACGCCACTAATATATACTTTGCCGAAAATACACAAAAACATTATTTGCTGGACACTGCAGCTTTTTTAAATTAATTAAACTTGGTTGGTACAATGCCCAAAGGTGTATGGCTTGTGAGCTTGGATGTAACAAGCTTATACACTGTTATTCCTCATGAACTGGGTATAAGATCTGTTCAGAATATCTAGATGTCTGTCGATACTATCACTCCTGCCTTTATTGAATTTTTGTTGCAGCTCCTAACTTTTGTTCTTACAAAAACATTTTTTTGTTCGATGGCAAATATTATTTACAGCTAGCTGGGTGTGCCATGGGCAGTTTTGTGGCCCCCAGCTATGCTAATTGTTTTATGTTTGATGTAGAACGTGACATATTTTTTTTAGATCCAGGCATTAGTTCTAAGATATTGTTGTTTTGTCGATTTATTCTTGATTTGGAATGATACATCGGAAGCTTTGATGACGATTATTGACCAACATAATTTGTCAGCTAGCACAGTAAAATTTACAGCTACAGATCGGTCGGGTCTCATCTTTGCAGGTGATGGCGTCGCCATCGCCATCCCCTGCCCCGCCGCCATCTGTATGCCGGAAGGGGACGCGTGCGCACGAGGTGCGCGCGGGTCCTCTTCCGATGGTGCTGCCCTCGGTCGCCCGGTGCTCACACCGGGCGACCGCACCCCCCCGTAGCCTCTTCAGGTCCCCCCTGCCCCTCGAGCGGGAGGCGGACAGTAATGCGTCCGCCTCGCCGCCCGGATACTGTGACGCGTGTGCGTGGGGGACGGGGCGTGCGTCACAGTCAGATGGCGGCGCCGTGCTGCTGGCGGATCGCCAACAAAGATGACACCCGGTACATCTGTAATATGAGTCAACAACAGATTAGCTTTTTGAATGTGTTGGTTATATGCAATGAGGGTATAATATCTACCACTGTATTTTCTAAAATGACAGATAGGAACACCCTATTATACAACACTAGCTGTCACCCTGTTATATCAAAAGCCGGATTACCATACTCGCAGATGATCCGTATATGCCGGATCAACAGTGATCCCGCTATAGCAGCCTCTCAAATCGATGTTTTTATCGATAAGTGTTTTACTAGAGGATATAATAGAGATGATTTGTTAAAAAATAAATGTAAAGCGTTAGCCATTCCCAGAAATAAACTGCTTATGAAACAAAATAAAAAAACAAAAGAAAACCGTTTACCTTTTGTATCCAGATTTAATAATCAATCAGAGGATATTGCTAAAGTAATGAAAACATCTTGGCAGCTTATTAAATCAGATGAGGATATAGGCCTGTGTGAGCATACTATAATGCCCTGCTATAAAAGAAATAAGAACCTGCGTGACTATTTAGTCAAAACAGGTATTACCGGGTTAGATTCTAAGAGAAGTGTATTTTTTCCGAGTAGCAAGCCGGGGGTCTACAGATGCAGTTGTGTCACCTGTCAATATTTAATTGTGGAGGACAAGTTTTACCATCCTCATTCAGGTAAAGTGTTTCAGATTAAATACAGGTTTGATTGTAATAGCATGTACACGGTTTATCAAATATTGTGCCCATGTGGGTTGACTTACATTGGGAAAACCCAATGTAAGTTCAGAGAATGAATGGCGGCGCACTGATCGTCAATCAAGGCTGCTATCGTGAGTGGGACCAGTGAACAGCCAGTTGCACGGCATTTTGCACAGTTTGGTCATCCATTAAATAGCTTAAAATATTCTGGATTGCTGAATTGTATACCATCAGCCCTAAGGGGTTAAACGAGTATCTGTCTTTGGCTTGCTATTTATAATACTTATTTACAATACTTGTTATTTATAATACTTGTTGATAACTTCTGTTATTTGATTCATGATATTGCTTTTGGGTAATTGATATATTATGGTATCATATATGATAAATTGTATGTTTATATATGCGGTTTTATCATATTTTATATATGCTTTTGCTTAAAGCCCTGCTGTGATTAGGTTTGATTGAATGCATTAATATATGCGTGTTTTGTACATATTTTTATTAGATGTGTTCACTTGATGTATTATATCACTGTTAATGTTGTTTGTCATGCCCACATGGTTTTCCTGATCAATATTGTAACAGTTTGTAATTGTTTATAGCATATGTTGGTGTTATGGTAACATACAGTATTGCTTTAACTGCCGCAGCTGATTAGATTCAGCGGCTTTGCTATCTAGATTGCAGCAATGGTTTGCATCTTGAAAACTGTTGACTATACTGAGACACCGTTACATGACCCGCCCCTGTGACGCAGCGGCGATGATCGGGAAACCAGGGTGCATTCACAGTGTGTTCTGCTATATAAGGTAAATCTCTCTGTATACTTACTGTATCCTGATGACTTATTAAATTAACCGAAACGTTGATGACCATACAGATGTTGCTGTCTTGATTTTTATTAAGGAGCATGAGTGCTACTATTCTAAAGAATTATAGGTGATTGCTGGGCTACTGGACTGGTAATTATGGGGGGCACCCATTCAAGTTATGACTATTGATCTTTGCGTTTGGTGGCACTCCCGCAATCCGCAAGATGCCTGAAAAGGCTATTATCCCAATAAACTGGTGCCCTCCGTGGCGCAACAAACTGCTGCTGTAATACGTAGTACAGGGGGGGTGACGGCACTCAGGAAAAAAAAATAGACCACGCTGTGGGTTGCTGACCAACGTTTCCGAGCCCACTGGCTCCTTTATCAAGGTGCAGGAATAAAGGAGCCAGTGGGCTCGGAAACGTTGGTCAGCAACCCACAGAGTGGTCTATTTTTTTTCCTGAGTGCCGCCATCCCCCTCTGTACTATATATATATATATATATATATATATATATATATATATATATATACTGCACGATATGCTGGCACACTCCCCTCTGGTTGCATCTGCCCGGGTGCCGGCAATTGTATTTTCATATATATGGACGAAAGAGCCGCACAACACGGGACTGTTCTCCACTCTCAATAAATCAATAGGCAATCAATAGTTGTCTGCGTAGGTGGAGTTGGTCAATCTTCCAGTCAAATGGTTTAAAGCCGGTCGTTGGAACAAAGCCCAAGCCTTTGCTTAACACCAAACACCTTAACACTTGGGCTTTGTTCCAACGACCAGCTTTAAACCATTTGACTGGAAGATTGACCAACTCCACCTACGCAGACAACTCCAACTCAGAGAGTACTTTGATGATAAACCTACCACAGCGACCAACACCGAAAGGGTTAAATTTAAACCCAAATCCCAGTTTAACCCCCATTCAAATAATACTACCATTGCTGGTTTTATGGATGTGCTCAATATACAAGTGAAGAACGAAGCAACCGCCGCAAAAAGACGAGAAATAACTTATCCAATGAGGAGTGGACGGCGCTGAAAAACTTGAGCGACTACAAAGACATTTGCATAAGACCCGCGGATAAAGGCGGTGCAGTAGTCGTTATGGATATTGACACCTATTGTACAGAGATCTACAGACAACTTGCTAATGAAGCAGTATACGGTCTATTGGCAAAAAACCCGACTGACCAATTCAAAAAGGAACTTGATCTTATTCTGAAGGAAGCCAAAGATAATAAAGTTATTGACCCTGACACTTACAATTTCCTGACTAACAATTTTCCTAGGGTCCCCCTGTTATATACCCTCCCCAAAGTCCACAAGGATATGTCAAACCCGCCTGGAAGACCCATTGTGTCGGCACGAGAGTCCTTGTATAGCAATACATCTATATACTTGGACTTTTATCTCCAACCGTGCGTCCAGGCGGGCGAGACATACCTGAAGGACACCATGGACCTACTTGTGTCATTGAGCAAGCTTGGTGATGTCCCGGAAAACACCTGGATGGTGACCCTGGACATCACCAGCTTGTATACTAATATTCCACACAATGAAGGATTGAGAGCCATTGAGGAATTGATTAAGACTCATCCAGAGTATTCGGGCCCTAACCCCGATTTTTTTCTCACATTATTGAAGTTAATTTTGGAAAGAAATTATTTTTTCTTCAATGGCAAATACTATATACAACGTACCGGGGTGTCTATGGGATCGAATGTATCCCCTACATATGCGAATGGTTACATGTCACACATTGATTACAGGTTCTTCCTTAATCGTGAAAATAGAGACAAGATTCTCTCTTACAAACGTTATATAGATTACGTCATCCTCTTCTGGCGTGGAACGTATGAGGAATTCCACATTTTGATGGAGGGGGTTAACAATGCAAATTGTCCCATAAAATACACATTCTCTATGAGCCTGGAAGAGATACATTATCTAGACATCAATATCAAGCTGTGTAACAACAAAATTCAAACCAGTGTTTTTTCTAAACTAACTGATAAAAATACCATTTTGAGGACGGATAGTTTCCACCCTAAATCCACCATTAGCAGCCTCTCCTTCTCTCAATTTTTAAGGGCCAAAAGAATTACGAGTGAACCAGATGTACTAGAGGCCACCCTGGATGATATGACAGACAAATTTAGGGAGAGGGGGTATAGTGAGATGACTATCAGTGCAGCAAGGGAGAGAATAAAAACCATTCCCAGAGAAGATACATTAAAATCTGCTGACAAAAAAACATCTAATCCCAATGTAAATTGGGTCCAGAAATTTAATACCTCATCCCATACTGTCAAGAAAACAATGAGAAATAACTGGCCAGTAATGCAACAAGAGTTCAGAAGCCTGAAGAGAGCAGAAGTAAGACACTGCTATGAAAGAGGAAAAAAATATCCGTGATTGGGTGGTACACAGCGATATCACGAATCAGCTTAAGGAGAGCACCATGGTAACCAGAAAAACAAATGGATGCCATAAGTGCACGGGCTGTAAAACATGCAGCCACATGATATCAGGGAAATATTTCTGCCATCCATATACAGGGCAGAAGTACCATATTAATCATAACTTGTCATGTTCCAGTTCCTATGTAGTTTATCTGGCAAAATGCCCTTGCGGCTTAAACCATGTAGGCAAGACCATGCGCACCTTTAAGGAGTGCATGGCCTTGCATTGCTCTGCTATTAGTGCTGCCATTAAGGGTAAAAGCGTGGACCAACCACTAGCTAAGCATTTTGCAGAAGCTAAGCATAACTTGGTAAGCTTTCGCCATATGGTCATCGACCATGTACCGGACGACAGGAGAGGGGGTGACAGACACCTTAAGTTACTTAAGTGCGAGGCGAAGTGGATTTTTACGCTTGATACTGTTAGACCAAAAGGTTTGAACGATCAGCTTAATTTAAATATTTTTCTTTAAAATATCCACATATATTGCCCGCAGTATTTAATGTGTTTTTGTATATAGTAATGTTTCAGGGATGCATGTACCCACATCTTTGGCTCTATACCCGGAAGGGAGTTGGGAGCAGGAGCAGGACGTTGCACGCTGCACGCAAGACGAGAGGCAATATAAGGTAAATGTCTTTTATCATTCTTTGTATTTGTTACCTAGCCTGAGGACGGGATAATAAAAGTTCCCGAAACGTTGAAGAAAACTGGCTGTTGCCTATTGATTTATTGAGAGTGGAGAACAGTCCCGTGCGGTGTGGCTCTTTCGTGTATATATATATATATATATTCGGTACAAATGAGCCGGCACTCCAACTTGTGAGCAACTGCCCCGGGTGCCTACAGTGGATAGTTGATACTGTAGAAATAACTGAGTCACTCCAGGGGACTTAGAATAATAATGAAGAGGTATTTTATGCAATGCAAGTACTCATATGCACAAAGGTCGACGTTTCAATACATTAAGTATTTTCCTCAAGACAGCATATGGGTAATGACCCGCACGGTGGCGGGAGTACAATATAATAAAGCGCACGGAGGCGCACAGTCATATATATACATACCAGCTCCTGAAGTCGTCCACGGCCGGGTGCTGCACACGTTCACTCCAGGATGGAGCGGCGCTTGCTGCTGACGTACATACCGGCTACGTTGCTGAGCAACTAGGCTGGACGCCGTCCCCGGCCGTGGCGACACACAGAGCGAGCCGGGAACCAAACAAATTGGACAATCTTAAATATCATAATCATAGCATGAGATGAAACATGGTTGCGAAGAACTGGGCAGATGAAATAGTGCTACCGGGTGCTAAATTGCTGTGGATTGACGGGGACATCCATACCGCAAAAGAAGACAGAGAAGCCCGTGCTGTTGCCAAGCAACCTGACAGGACGCTTCTACCGGTCATGGCACTGACACATAGATGAATAAATACATAAATGCATAACAAGTGTCACAAAAAAGTTTGCCAAGAGAAACGTTCATTAAGGCCACCTGGACGAACAGTTTGTAAGCGATAAATCCAGCGGGATTCAAGTTTTAACAATGCGCCATCCCTGT
Source organism: Crinia signifera (assembly GCF_055691185.1). Classification (NCBI taxonomy): domain Eukaryota; kingdom Metazoa; phylum Chordata; class Amphibia; order Anura; family Myobatrachidae; genus Crinia; species Crinia signifera. Next base: position 79,114,307 of record NC_139222.1, read on the forward strand.
CACCTCCACGAATAGAGGGGGGAATGTGATCGATGATGATGAATCGGAGATCACCGATGGTATGGTGCTTTTCCAACCAATGTCTCGCCACGGGCTGATCAGTCTTTTTAGTAGACAAAGCTGTGTTAATGGCAGACCGATGTAATGCCATCCGTTCGCGGACAGTGCGAATAGTTTTTCCCACATAGTGGAGCAGGCAGGGGCAGAACAAAACATAAATGACATGGGTAGTTAAACACGATAAAACGTGTTTAATGGGGAAAGTTTGTTCCCGATGGGGGTGTTTAAACGTGCGACAGGTTACCATATTTTTACAGGTGGTGCAATTGAGGCACCTATAGCACCCTGGTTGTTTCTGCAGAAAGGTGGACTTGGTTACATGAGTGGGATTATCAGAGAATCCAGTGATATCAGTCTTCATCACACTGTCTTTGAGATTCCTACCCCTGGTGTAGCATGACATGGGTCTTGCTTCCCTGAAGCACGGCAGCGTGGGATCACTTTTTACAATGGGCCACAGCGCTGTAGTCGCTCTTTGGACCACCTGGCTGGCTGTGTTAAATTGTTGTTTCCATGGTAGAATTTTTTTCTTTTTTGTGATGTTCTGTTGACTGGTGAGTAACTCCTGACGTGGTATAGCCAGTACTTCTTGTTGGGTTTTGTGCAATTTTTGTAGATTATATCCTCTCAGATGGAATCTGGACACGATCTCATTGGTGCTTTTCAGTGCTGCTTGAGACGTACTCGAAATCCTAGCTGCCCGCATTAACTGGGATTTAGGGAGCCCCAGTTTAAGTGGTTTAGGATGGTGGCTGGAGGCTAAGAGCAATGTGTTGCGGTCAGTAGTTTTTGTATAGACTTCGGTTTCAATCTTGCCATCATGTATACACACCAGGACATCCAGGAAGTTGATACTGCTCTCCTGAATGTTCATGGTATATTTAATGGGAGAGTCGCTTGTATTGACCAAGGCTACATGATCTTGTAGTAGTGAAATCGGGCCTGTCCATAATATGAATATGTCGTCGATGAAACGAACAAAAAGAAGGACATGTTGATTGAAGGTCTGAATTTCAAGGAATTTGGCTTTCTCCTCCGCAAACATAAAAATGTTTGCAAGGCTGGGTGCCACTGGGCTACCCATGGCACACCCAGACTGTTGTTGGTAATAGCCCCCATTGTACATGAAGTAATTGCGTTCGAGAGTAAGTGACAGAAGAAGCAGAAATAACTCGTGGTCCAGATCACGGATGTTGTTGGTGCGGAGAAATTGTGCAACTGCCGCAACCCCTGCGCGTTGTGGTATGGACGTGTATAAACTGCACACGTCCATAGTTACCAGAATGGTGTTTGGAGGGATATTGTCCAAACCTTGTAAACGTGTCAGAAAAGCAGTCGTATCTTTAATGTAGGTGGATTGAAGCTGGATGTGTGGTTGTAGAATGATGTCAAGCAGTTTGGAAACCGGTTGATAAATGGATGAATTAGCGGAGATGATGGGTCTTCCAGGGGGTTTGTTAATGCTCTTATGAATTTTGGGTACTGTATAAATTAAGGGTACTTTGGGATACTGTTGTGTCAAGGATGCTGCCAGTGATTTATCCAGGGTACCAGAGGTGACTGCCTGCTGTAGTATGGTGTCCAATTCACGCTTGTACTGATGAGTCGGGTCACATGGGAGTTTGGTATAAGTATTGAGATCCGATATTTGGGATGTCAATTCAGCCTTGTAATCCTTAAGGTCTTGGATCACAATGGCTCCCCCTTTGTCCGCCGGACGGATAATGATGTGCTGGTAGGTGGATAGATTCTTAAGGGCGTCTCGTTCCTGCTTGGTCATATTATGATTAACCCTTGGGGAGGCCGCATTGAATTTAACTACAGCTGCATCGACCAGGCGTGTGAAGGTCGGTATCGATTTGTTCAGTGATGTAGGGTCAAAATTGGACCTGGAACGGGATCTCACAAATTGCTGTAAGCTGCTGACAGGCTCAGCCTGTGGCGAATGGTGCTGAAAATGTTCTTTAAGTCGCAGGTTCCGTTCGAACCTGTATTTATCAACCTGCCATTGGAAATCATTATAGATGTTGGTTGGAATAAAGGATAAACCACGGTTAAGCACTGACAATTCACTAGAGGTTAATTGATGTTTGGATAAATTGTAAATTAATTCATTGCTAGAGCCCGCAGCTCTCTTGATCCTCGAGCTTTGGTTCCCCCTGCGGGTGGTTTTCCGCTGCCGCGGCCTCTGTTGGGCTTTGGGGCAGCCTGAGCTTCCTCTAAAGGGACACTTGATCGTTGTGAAGGGTCATCTGAGTCACGTAGTCTGAAATCACTGTCGGAGTTTGATGTTTGTACCTCCCTAGGGCGATTTTCTCTCCTACGTCGATAAGCGTAATTACCGCTCCGTTGTTGCGGTTGTGAGTCTCCCCCCATGAGCCAGCGATATACCCGGTTATCTTCATAATCCCGGGTCACAGTGTCCAGTTTATTGGCCTTGAATTTTAGTAGGTCCTGTTTATATTTATTGACCTTCGTTTCAATAGCTTGAGCCCATTCAGGATTTGCTGCTTTGGTAGTGGGGATATCAAATTTAGTGTCCAATGTCGTCAGTTTCTCTTTAATGATCTGTAGCTCACGTGTTGATTCCTCGATAACCAAGAGGATTAAATCATTGCTACACTTATTTAGTACACCGATCCATTTTAAGCAGAACTCAGGATTGTAGCGCCCAATAGTGGGAGAGTTATGAATGCGGAATCCTCGTGGAATCATTTGGAGACGATAGTACTTTGATAAAGAGGATCCATGTAACTGGTAGTCGATTTCCCTCTTTTTAAGTAGGAAAAACTGGTGGGCTATATCTTCTAATGTGGTGTCCGGGGTCAATTCATCCTCCGTAGTATCGAATAAGATTTTCTCCGCTTGGGTTTCATTGAAGCTATGCAAGAAGCCTTTAGTGTTAGGCATAGTACGGCATCCTTGTGCCGGTGTTGGTTCCATATTAGAAATCGGATGCTCTTGATAGAGGAGATGGTTTCAAAAAAATTGTTCAGAGCTTACTGAACAGTTGGTGGGTGCCTTGGTCCGGGTGGACAGAAGTCCTGTGGATATTCGGTACAAATGAGCCGGCACTCCAACTTGTGAGCAACTGCCCCGGGTGCCTACAGTGGATAGTTGATACTGTAGAAATAACTGAGTCACTCCAGGGGACTTAGAATAATAATGAAGAGGTATTTTATGCAATGCAAGTACTCATATGCACAAAGGTCGACGTTTCAATACATTAAGTATTTTCCTCAAGACAGCATATGGGTAATGACCCGCACGGCGGCGGGAGTACAATATAATAAAGCGCACGGAGGCGCACAGTCATATATATACATACCAGCTCCTGAAGTCGTCCACGGCCGGGTGCTGCACACGTTCACTCCAGGATGGAGCGGCGCTTGCTGCTGACGTACATACCGGCTACGTTGCTGAGCAACTAGGCTGGACGCCGTCCCCGGACGACATTTGTTTGTTGAAACGTTACTGAGCTTTTTTCACTAAAGAATATTTGTTTGTGCTGGAGTGCTGCTTCATTTTCGTTTGTACATAACGCTTTGGCGTATTGCGGGCACCCGCCGCAGGAACGTAATCAGTGGATGTGCCGGACCACCCTGTTTTGCTATATATATATATATATATATATATATATATATATATATATATATATATATATATATGAGAAAGCAAAAGGTACCTAACACCGCGCCCTAATAGCCCAAAGCAGCACCCCTGAAGGTCCCCTGTTAGCTGGAACCCAGGACAAATAGAAATACAGAAAGATTCAGGGTGCGCTAAGGTGAATCAAACAACAGGTAATAATTTAAAAGTACAAATATTTAATAAACAATGCCACAAATATGGCTAAAATAGAAAACAAGCGAATTTACATCATTATATCACACAATGTGTTTAACAATCTGAAGATAGGCCCAACGCATTTCGTCAACCACGTGACTTCATCAGGGGCGTTTGATATGTTGATTGAAAACTTGTGTGAGAACACTAAAAAATGATGAACATACATATAATAAAATACTAATTTGTACTAAATCTGAGAAAAATGAAAGAGTTGGAGGAGGAGAGAAGGACAATGGAGAGAACACGTAATTGATAGGACATAGTTTGCATTCATATATATATAATCCAGACTGATATTTAAAATATATAAAATTATTATTACAGGGCAAAAAATATTTGGGGGTGCACAATAATCTCTATACAAAAGGGAGAAGACAATTCATCAATATACAAAATGTATCTCTTTCATAATAAATCAATAAAAAAAAAAAAAAAAATTTAAAATCGGTACCTTCTTAGAGCGGCAAATGTTAAATCCCAAAAATACGACGTTTGTCAGAACATCCAAAACAAGAATTGTACAGATGTATATCTGAATAAAGAGATATATATATATAGTGGCAATGTCAAAGGTTTTCTCAAAACCCATCAGATTGAACCATCACCATCACCCTTGAAATTCAAAAGACTTACATATTGTCAATACACTTAAAGTGTTGGTGGAAATAGACAACAAACAGGTAAATCCCCAGATATTCCGTATCTCCACACCTTTGTAAATTGGTGTAAGCATCAAGGATCAACCAGAAACTTAAAAAATAAGTCAAAATAATTCCATTGAGTATGCATACAGACATAATTAGTTATGAGACAGCAATTAAATAAAAGGAGCAATAATAATACCAAAAAAAAAAAAAACCAAAAATGAGTACTTACATAGGACAAAATGACCAAGGTGCTCACTCTAGTATATCCAGCAGCTGAATGACTGCTAGCATGTATCCAAGGCTATATATAGGGCTGAATGGAAAACGTCACTTCCTGTTTAAATTTCTATTGGGAAAAAACTTGTTTTTATTTTATCACCCTGATGTTAACTAATGGGGCATTTATAATGTCACTAGGGGTTTGTCATAGCAAAAACTATAATAGTGTCTTGCAGCAAAGGCATAAGTAGGAGTGAGCCATACGATTTAGAAGGCAAGGAACGCTGTGCGTTCCAAATCGACGCCATTTTGTTTAGCTTGGAACGCAAGTGTGCATATAAGATGCGCTTCCATTTATCTGCAGATCTTTGCCAAAGTTTAAAACATGAAAGATCCAACTTAATCAGGGCTAAGGATGGTGTAATCCACCTAAAAAATAAACTAAACAAAGTTTAAGATGAACTGCACGGCGACGGCGCCGTGCGTTCCAAATCGGCGCCATTTTTTTCTTCTGGAACGCAAATATGCGCTTCCGTTCGACTGCTGATCCTGATATCAGTTAAAACACCAGGGGCTCAACTTAGTTATAACTACGGTAGTAAAATCTACCCGATACTAACCTCTGTGCACCTGATGCATAAACAGGGGTGAATTATAATATATTCCACGCTGAATACATCATGCGTTCCAAATGGACGCCATTTTTTGTCCTGGAACGCAAAAATATATATATGTAGTGTGCCTCCATTCATCTATACTTTCAGATGAATTTACAATTGTTAAAGCAACAAATCGCCTTTAGTGGTAATCTTATCAAAACTATATAAATTTAAATCTAAATTAATGCACCCAAAATCTGGGGGGCGGAAGTAATATACAATGAAGATTATTCCACCTGCATAAATTAGGTCCCCTAAACTTAATCTGTTTCACCTTTTTAGAAATAGTCGGAATTTAAATATTATTAGGCTGCACACGCCATGATGTGGACTAAGTGCTATACATAAATTATATATTTTACAAAAAATCATTTTAAGGTTTTTATTCCCAAAGTTGTACCCATCATACCAGTATATTGATAGGTCCGTTTTTTTTTTTTTTTTTTAAAAGAAAATTTTTTTTGGAGATTTAAGCAATTTATTAATAGTGCGGGTGTGACTAATGTGTATGATCATATAAATTAAAACACTATGTTATTTTAGAAATTAAATGAATATATGTGTGATTTGATGTGCATTAATTAATTGTGCTGTGTTATTTAATAAAGTATTATATTATTAGATGTGCATTAATCAAATATGCTCCATCAATTATGTATTAGATTATTATAATTCTATGTGCAAAAAAATTTTTTTTTATAAAAATATAATGTATATATATATGATACAATATGTAAAACTATACTAAATTTTATTTTGTGAACTTACTTAATTCTATAAACCTTATATACCATATATAAATAACTACGCTAACTCCCTCACCATTAATCGGAAGTCTTATTCTATCAAATATGGTTTCTGGGACAACTACGCCCCCATATTTTAATCCATAGATAAATATACTCCTTTTAATTAATTTCAGTCACATTTACATCGAGATCTTTGTAGCATATATAACTCGATAGCAAATAATACATTCAAATGAGCATTAAAAAAGATTATAATAAAGGAAAAAATGAAGAAAAAGAGTGAAGCTAGAGAAAGGCCACTATGTCTACACCCTCATTTAGACCCTTTGGGGTAAGGGAATTTAGGGAGTAGATCCAAAAACTCTCTTTTTTGATTAGTTCTTGACCTCTGTTGCCCCCTCTCGGGTTTGGTGGAACACGCTCCAAGATGGTAAACTTAAAATTATCCTTTGTTACCAGAGAATTATGTTTCTCAAGGTAATGTCTGGGCAAACTATGTACTTTTACTTTATTTTTTATGTTTCGCATATGTTCTTGTATCCTCAGCTTTGCTTGTCTAATGGTCTTCCCCACGTAGATTAAATTACAACTACAAGTAATTCTATAAACTACGTGATCGGAATTGCAAGTCACTGCTTCCTTCAATGTATATTCTTTGCCATTTTTTAAAGTGTGATGAAATGGTGCCCTTTCCAAGAATGGGCAACAAATGCACTTATTGCATGGTAAAGTTCCAGGTTTTTTATTCAAAAAATGAGACACTTTAGATGAGAGTGGAACGGTGGGTTTTAATCTACTCGGTGCCAAGATGGATTTCAAATTCTTTGCACGGCGGTACACTAGATTTGGCTTTAGAGGCAACTGTTGACCAAGGATCGGATCTCGTAGAAGGATCGGCCAGTGTTTTTCAAGAATCCTCTTTATCTGGTAATTTTCACAGTTATACTGTGTAACAAAAGGTCTGCTCTTAAACTCTTTCGGAGGTCTAGCTGTTTTGGTTAAAAGTTCATCTCTTCCACATGAGAATGCCTTTTCTCTTGCTTCTTCAACAAAATCGGGCTTATAGCCTCTTTCAATGAACCGATCGAATAGAAGTTGTGGTTGAGGCCCAAGTTCACTTTCATCGCTACAATTGCGCCTTATTCTGAGGAACTGTGCGTATGGTACGCTATTTTTCCATGCTGGGAAATGGCAACTGGTTGCCGGAATAAAACTGTTGGCATCCACAGTTTTGAAGTATGTGCGAGTGATTACTTCTTCATCAGGCCTTCCTTCTAATTCCAAATCCAAGAATTCAATCTTGGTGGGATTAGATTTAAATGTGAACTTTAAGTTGAAATCATTATCATGGATATACGCCATGAAATCAGAGATACTAGATTCGTCTCCGCGCCAGATTAGCAAGAGATCGTCTATGTATCTCTTGTACAGGATTATGTTCTCCTCAAATCGAGACCCATAGACGAATTGTTCCTCCCAGGCTCGCATATGGAGGTTTGCATATGATGGAGCAAATTTTGTCCCCATAGCTGTGCCTTGTTGTTGAATAAAAAATTCACCATTAAATTCAAAAAAATTATGGTTTAAGATGAAATTAATACCATTGATGAGGAAAGAGATTTCTGAATCTGATTTTTCTGGATCATTACGTAAAATTCTTTCAACTGACTGTAGGCCTTTGTTGTGGGGAATAGAAGAATACAACCCCTGCACATCTATAGTTAACCAGCAATAATTGGTAGACCAAATTTTACCTTTAAGTAATTGCAAAACTGAGGAACTATCCTTCAAATGCGAAGTATTCTGTAAGACATATGGTTGTAATTTCAAATCGAGGTAATGAGAAAGATTAGAAGTTAATGAATTGACCCCTGCTATTATGGGGCGTCCCGGAGGTTGATTCTTATTTTTGTGGACCTTCGGGATGTGGTAAAGGATGGGAAGAACAGGGTGTTTTACATTGATGTAATCGAACTCTTCTTTGCATAAAACACCATTTCGTAAACCGGAGATCAAGAGGGTTTCAAGTTCTCCCTGAAAGGCTATGGTGGGATTCTCAGAGATTTTCTTATAGGTGGCTTCGTCTCCTAGGATTTTATTTGCCTCAGTCAAATAGTCAGCTTTATCTTGAAGAACTACTGCTCCACCTTTGTCCGCACATTTTATGATGGTATTTTCATCTTTCCTTAGGGTTTTTAGAGCTTTACTTTCTGAAGGGTTCAGATTTTTAACCTGATGTTTCTTAGGTTTGATGGACCTGAAATCCTCTCGAACAGCTTCATAAAAGATATTGAGATGACTCCCTCTTGATTCAACCGGATAAAAATGGGAAACTGGAGCCACCAATGGTTTATCAACAGTTTCTTTAATTGTGTTTGGTTGATTCTTTAAGAAGTGTCGTTGCACCGTGAGGTTTCTAATGTATTTATTGAGGTCTATGAACAGATTAAAATGATTGATATGGCCATCTGGCGCGAACTTGAGACCCTTGTCTAATAACGAACTCTCTTCTGTAGATAACTCTTTCGCTGAGTTGTTGATAATTCCTGTCCTTGGGAGGGTGGTATCAGAGGTCCTTTTTTCTTCTTTGGGGAGCCGTTTGCCCCCTCTACATCCTCTATGTCTCCATTTAGTCTGCGTTTGAGACCGTGCGGTGAGTCCAAGCGAGGGTACAATTCTTCCCTTACGGTACGATGGGGGGGACCGGAGTCTCGTTCCACATCTAAAAAATGTTGCTGTTGGTTCCTGTAAGGGGATGGGGACCTGTACCTATCACCTCGATGGTATTGATGTTGGTCTTGGTAGGAAGGTACTCGGTTCCTAAACGCTCTTCTTGGCTGATAATTCTCTCTTTGGTCTCTAGAGTGTTGTCTTCTAGGTCTTTCATTATACCTCTCGGTATATTTATGACTAAAATGGGTATTATAATGGTTTTGAGGTCGATATGAAACCACATCCCTTTCTCGAAAAGAGTCCAGTCTGGGTTTATCCCAGTTTGAGTTGTTATTTGTGGGACGGAATCTTCTGGAAGATGGGTCCATGTTCCTATTCTCATTTGGCCAGATGTGTATATGGCCATTAATATAGTCTCGTTTATCTCGTATAAACTTTTTTTGTTTTCGTTGGATAATTTCTTTCTCCAAAGTATCTAGTTTAGTTTGTAAATCTGCTATATCCCTCTTAAATTCCTCACTTGAGTCGAATTTGGCTAATAGGCCTTCTATTCTGCCCATCTCGCTCTCTAGTGTAATTAACTCATTTTTTCTTTCATTGACCAGTGCTGTTATTAATTTAGCTGAGCAATCGTCCAAAATTGAGTTCCACATTTTTAAAAAAGCTGGGTTATCAATACTGGATTACCACTAAAGGCGATTTGTTGCTTTAACAATTGTAAATTCAGCTGAAAGTATAGATGAATGGAGGCACACTACATATATATATATTTGCGTTCCAGGACAAAAAATGGCGTCCATTTGGAACGCATGATGTATTCAGCGTGGAATATATTATAATTCACCCCTGTTTATGCATCAGGTGCACAGAGGTTAGTATCGGGTAGATTTTACTACCGTAGTTATAACTAAGTTGAGCCCCTGGTGTTTTAACTGATATCAGGATCAGCAGTCGAACGGAAGCGCATATTTGCGTTCCAGAAGAAAAAAATGGCGCCGATTTGGAACGCACGGCGCCGTCGCCGTGCAGTTCATCTTAAACTTTGTTTAGTTTATTTTTTAGGTGGATTACACCATCCTTAGCCCTGATTAAGTTGGATCTTTCATGTTTTAAACTTTGGCAAAGATCTGCAGATAAATGGAAGCGCATCTTATATGCACACTTGCGTTCCAAGCTAAACAAAATGGCGTCGATTTGGAACGCACAGCGTTCCTTGCCTTCTAAATCGTATGGCTCACTCCTACTTATGCCTTTGCTGCAAGACACTATTATAGTTTTTGCTATGACAAACCCCTAGTGACATTATAAATGCCCCATTAGTTAACATCAGGGTGATAAAATAAAAACAAGTTTTTTCCCAATAGAAATTTAAACAGGAAGTGACGTTTTCCATTCAGCCCTATATATAGCCTTGGATACATGCTAGCAGTCATTCAGCTGCTGGATATACTAGAGTGAGCACCTTGGTCATTTTGTCCTATGTAAGTACTCATTTTTGGTTTTGTTTTTTTTTGGTATTATTATTGCTCCTTTTATTTAATTGCTGTCTCATAACTAATTATGTCTGTATGCATACTCAATGGAATTATTTTGACTTATTTTTTAAGTTTCTGGTTGATCCTTGATGCTTACACCAATTTACAAAGGTGTGGAGATACGGAATATCTGGGGATTTACCTGTTTGTTGTCTATTTCCACCAACACTTTAAGTGTATTGACAATATGTAAGTCTTTTGAATTTCAAGGGTGATGGTGATGGTTCAATCTGATAGGTTTTGAGAAAACCTTTGACATTGCCACTATATATATATATATCTCTTTATTCAGATATACATCTGTACAATTCTTGTTTTGGATGTTCTGACAAACGTCGTATTTTTGGGATTTAACATTTGCCGCTCTAAGAAGGTACCGATTTTAAATTTTTTTTTTTTTTAATTGATTTATTATGAAAGAGATACATTTTGTATATTAATGAATTGTCTTCTCCCTTTTGTATAGAGATTATTGTGCACCCCCAAATATTTTTTGCCCTGTAATAATAATTTTATATATTTTAAATATCAGTCTGGATTATATATATATGAATGCAAACTATGTCCTATCAATTACGTGTTCTCTCCATTGTCCTTCTCTCCTCCTCCAACTCTTTCATTTTTCTCAGATTTAGTACAAATTAGTATTTTATTATATGTATGTTCATCATTTTTTAGTGTTCTCACACGAGTTTTCAATCAACATATCAAACGCCCCTGATGAAGTCACGTGGTTGACGAAACGCGTTGGGCCTATCTTCAGATTGTTAAACACATTGTGTGATATAATGATGTAAATTCGCTTGTTTTCTATTTTAGCCATATTTGTGGCATTGTTTATTAAATATTTGTACTTTTAAATTATTACCTGTTGTTTGATTCACCTTAGCGCACCCTGAATCTTTCTGTATATATATATATATATATATATATATATATATATATATATATATATATATATATATATATATATATATATATATAGCCGTTTCAACTGACTGTTTCAACAGTCTTCCTCAGGGACTGTGAATATCAGTTGAAACGGCTGTTGGGCGGTGTCTGTATACAGGGCCGCCGAGAGGCAGGGGGGGGGGGGGGCGGGTACATTTTACCTGGGCCCGGGCCAGGGGATACACAGACCCACTTTATAAAAAAAAAAATGTAATGCAGCGGCAGCGCGGGGGGAGGTGGCTGGCCGGGCGCCGGGGAGAGCGGGTCAGCAGCGGCAGCCTGTGTCACTCACTTACTCTGTGCAGATCTGCAGTCTGCATACAGTGACAGAGGCTGGCATGCTGCGGAGCGTCAACAGAGAATAGAGAAACTCTGTGTCTGCAGAGTACAACACTGGACGTGAGAGGGGAAGGTCGTAAGGTCACGTGCAGGACGTGCATGTGACAGGGGAAGATGAAGTGGAGGCTGGAGCCGGGGGAGTCTCTCGGTCTCTGTCTCTCTCTCTCTCTCTGTATCTCTCTCTCTGTCTCTCTCTCTCTCTGTCTCTCTCTCTCTGTCTCTCTCTCTGTCTCTCTCTCTCTCTCTGTCTCTCTCTCTCTCTCTGTCTCTCTCTCTCTCTCTGTCTCTCTCTCTCTCTCTGTCTCTCTCTCTCTCTCTGTCTCTCTCTCTCTGTCTCTCTTCTCGACAGTGGTGGAAGTGGGATTTTAGAAGTGGGGGTATAGAAGGAAACTGGAGTACATGGTGGAATACCACACAAATATGGGTATGGGTAAAAACCGGACCAGGACAAACCCCCCGTACTGCTGGACTGGACATCAAAACTCTGCATTTTGGAGCTTGTAGCGTCCGGTCCAGGGGGTGTCCTGTCTGGGGGGCTGCCTATGACACCCTTCACCAGGTAGAGGAGGAGGGGTAGAATAAAGCCTCCCTGTATGGTCCGGGCATGTAGCAAAAATCGGACGGTCCGGACCACACGGGGAGGCTGTAATCTCCCCTCCCCCATGTCCCTGGTGATAGCTATCACAGGGACCCCCCCGGACAAGACACCCCCCGGACAGGACACCCGCCGGACTGGACCCTGCAAGCTCCGGACTGCAGATTTTGATGTCCTGTCCGAAGTCTGGTCCGGCATCGGTTTTTTCATAGTCCCCACAAATATTTGGGTCTTTCTTGCGCCCTTTAAGTGCATTCCAAAATAGGGGCTGGGAGCTGAGGGGAGGCCTGGTGGGGGGGGAGAATAAAGCCTCCCTGTATGGTCCGGGCATGTAGCCAAAACCAGACCACAGGCGAGGCTGTAATCTCCCCTTCCCCATATTCCTGATGATAGCTATCACAGGGACTCCCCGGACGTGACACCCCCTGTACCGTACACTAAAAGACCCGGACTGCAGATTTTGATGTCCAGTTCGGTAGTCCGGGGTTTAGTCCGGGTCCGGTTTTTACATAGTTCTCACAAGCAATTATGCAGAAATGACTGCATTAGCACCTAGCACTTGCAGGGTCTCCCCCGTCCTCAGGGTGATATAGCATAAATATACACTCAAAAAGACATTCACTTTCCCATATAAATACCCCCACTGTAGCCCGGGTCCATCCTCCCAAAACTGCTCGGCACCCTACTTCCCCTATCACGCACAGTAGGAAGTCAGGGCACACTCACGTGCATTCCACTGCTCCCCCTCTGTGTTCCACTGTCTGGCAGTACCCAGCTCATGACAGGCGGATCCATGGCACCCAGCTGTAACAGAAAAGGCGATTTTAGATCCCTGTGAATGGGTGCCGAGGATCTGCCTTTATGATGTAGCTGGATACTGCCGGCCAGTGGAACGTGGAGGGAGATTAGTGCGCACGTGAGTGTGCCCTGATTTTCTACTGGAAGTATGGTGCAAAGCACTTCCGGTAGGACAAACCCGGGCACCCGGCGGGGATGGAGAGATGGGACTACAGTGGTGGTATTTATATGGGAAAGTGAATGTCTTTTTGTGTGTATATTTGGGCTGCCATGCTCCTGCGAGTGGGTTCTTCTCATGTGCTAAACACGCCCTTAACATGCTGTGGTCACCCCCATGAGGGCCCCTGGAAGTTGATGTACCGGGGCCCAGGATTTCTCTTGGCAGCCCTGTCTGTATACCATCTCATGCCTTAAATAAATCTACATTGGACTTCTACAAGTGTGTGCCGGTTCTTCCCAAAACCTTCTGCAAGGAGGGTGAGTGCTTCTGTATCTTTACATTACAGGACTGTAGAAACATAGAATTTGATGGCAGATAAGAACCACTTGGCCCATCTAGTCTGCCCCTTTTTTAAACATGTTACCTCAAACCATATTTGATCCATATTTTTTGTAAGGATATCAATATGCTTATCCCAAGCATTTTTAAATTGTACTACTGTATTTGCCTCTACCACCTCTGATGGGAGGCTATTCCACTTATCTACTACTCTTTCTGTGAAGTAATTATTCCTCAAGTTTCCCCTGAATCTTCCTCCCTCTAGTTTCAGTGCATGTCCTCGTGTTCTGCTGCTCCTCTTCCTGTGAAGAATGTCTCCCACCTGTACCTTGTTAAAACCCTTGATATATTTGAAAGTTTCTATCATGTCCCCCCTTTCCCTTCTCTGCTCTAAAGTATACATATTAAGATCTTTTAGTCTTTCCTGGTACGTTTTGTGATGTAGGCCATGCACCATTTTAGTTGCTCTTCTTTGTACAGTCTCTAATGTATTTATATCCTTCTGGAGATATGGCCTCCAGAACTGAACACAATACTCTAGGTGAGGTCGTACCAATGACCTATACAGTGGCATTATTACTTCTTTCTTTCTCCTGCTGATACCATTTATACTATATTGAGTCTTATACTACAGTATACTGTGCACCACAAAACGTGAGTTCTATTATTTTCAAAATTGAGTGCGGTCTTACATGACACACACACACATATATATATATATATATATATATATATATATATATATATATATATATATATATATATATATATATATATATATATATATATATATATATATATATATATATATATATATAAAATTAGGTTTGCCATTAGCACAGGAGCATTTTTTTGTGCATAATAGACCACTATATTCTTAGACTGAGAATTACATTTTAAATACAGATTATTTTACAGCTCCAGAATGAACATAATTTTAGCTATAATCTTTACTTAGGAGTACAAATGTAGCAATATATTACCATACATTAGCATTCAATTCCCACGTACAACCCTACAAAAGTTACAGGCAGGAAGCACATTATAGTAAGGGGTTCATTTTACCTTATATATGAATAGACAACAGATAAAAGCTTTTAATGTGTCACATCCATTTATCATTGTTGGAAGTTTAAACTTCCATGCTTAACACTATACACTTGGTTTATTGTAATTCCTTTAGCAGTGTTTGCTTTTCTTGTAAACCCACTGTGCAATTTATTACTGAATGCAATAATTTGTCATTTATTTTTACACACTTTTTTTTTTTTTTTTTACTACATTTATCTGCTAAATTCTGTAATTAAACAATGTAAGGTACTTGTAATAGCACTGCGCCCGGCTACGCTATGTTTTCAGCATAGCCTAAGCTACGCTGTCAGCGTAGCTCAACAGCTACCTAGCGTAGTGACTCCGCGGAAGCCCGGAACTGTCCCCGGCGTCCATAGATCTGTCCCCGGCGTCCATGGCTCTGTCCCCGTCATCCATGGCAAGCCTAGTGAGCGCCTCTCACTCAGTGCCGCTAACCGCCAGATCCCCCTGCGATGGCGGACGCCGGCGGATAGAGGGGATCATGCGGGCGCCGGCGGAGAGGCGCTCCAGCTGTCTGTGACGCAGATGCATCTCAGATGTATGGGCAACCCTGACCTTGTCCGCAACTGCATCTTATGCACAATAAAGGAGGCATTTGCCAGTGCTCCATATTACATATTGACAAATGCCCCCTTTTCACTATCCACACCAGCCCAAAGCGTGTCAAGCGCACCAGCTAGTGAACCGCAATGGCGATGATGTTAGCCATGCAGTCCCAGGTAGCATCTTTACAGACAGCAAGAGATAGGATCAGATTGCAAACAATGCCAGTTACTAACAAATAGACTTACGGGACAGGACTGCAGAGCAGCATTGCTTCAGGCAGGCAGAAGTACAAGACTGGACCATGGAGCTGCACCCATTAGGGCAAACAAAGACAGGGCCGGACAGTGGAGCAGCACTGATTATGGACACACTAACAAGCAGGACCGGAATGCAGAGATATAAGCTAATAGCAACACAGTACCGGTTACAAACAGGCAGACAGTTAAACAGATTACAGGATCCACATAGCGCATTAGACACTAATAGGCGACATAGACTGTACATGAATGACATTGATACTTGCAACAGGATACAAACATAATCTAAAATTACAGTAAGAGCAGGTATAGGCAGGATGTAAATGGGAACCATGGCTGCAGCTAGGTTACTACAGAAAGCAATACTAATTACACCGGACTCAGCAGTGGTAAATAGAAATAAACAGGCACAGTGGTGTAAACTTCTGAGGGTACACAGGGTGCAGCTGCTATGGGGCCTGAGCTGCTTCTAAGGCCCACAGCTCCCCCTTCACCTCTGACACACCACTGATAGCTCAGATGTGGAGATGTGCCGTAGCATATTTGCTGCAGAGCAATGGAAGCAAACTCCTTGAGCTTGGCGCCATCAACAGGACAATTTAATACAGTCAAACTATGATTGCTTGTGCCAGTCTCACATGCATCTCTCTCCTTTACACTACATTGTCACAGTGCGCTGCATGCAATGTGCCATGTGCATAGAGAGGAGCCATTATGTTTAGGTGCTACCCCATGCACACAACTCTACTAACTTGGAAAGCAAACTACTGTGATATCGATCACCTTTGTTATATGTTTCCACATATGTCCAGCTTTAACATATACAGTACATTGTATACCTTTTATTTTAGTTTGCATTGCTGGGGGCCATTATTTGGAGCATGGTTTGTACTTTTATGGTAAACTATGGGAATCTTCTTACTACGTCACCTTTGATTAAACATGTTGCATAAAAATATTTTTGCTTACTGCTCTGAGAAAGGAGAGGTAACCAGGGTACACTGAAGCTATTGCCGTGTTACAGCACATTGGGGCAGATGTATGAACCAGCATTAAGTGCAAAAATGCACTTAACGCTGGTTAACTGGGGGGGATTACGAGTTTGCCAATGTATTACTAGCGCACCTAACGTGCGCTAGTGACAGCCCGCCGAGTTACGCTCGGCGGGGCTGTCCCTGCAATCCCCCCCAGGGATTAACGGCCGGGGCAATGTATTAACAGCCTTCAAGGCGTTAATTCACCCCGGCCGCTTCGCCAGCTCAGGGCTAGCGTTGTCCTATCCCCCACTATGGGGACAACGCTAGCCCTGCGTCTGGCTTGGGCTGCGCTGGAGATCTCGCGGTTTTAGCGAGATCTCGCGCATGCCCAGTAAGCCGGGCAGGGGGGGCGACGGCGACTGCGCATGTGCGGGGCGGCGAGGGAGCCGATAAGGAGAGCCGTTAACGATGGGGATAACGGCTCTCCTTATCGGCTTTGGGGGGGTTAATACATCTCCCCATAACGAGTGCCCGCTTCTCCACGTTATGCTGGCTAAGCGGGAATCGTTATTCGCCAAACGTTATAGGCAGATTAATACATCTGCCCCATTGTCCTTACACTGTATCTTCAAAGAAAAATCTCCCTAACACTCCTCTCCCTCCTCCCTCTGATGCAGTCTCTCCTCTCTGACATGCTCCACCTTTCTCTGATACCCCGTTCTCACTGCAGGCAAATTCCCGGGTCTATCATTCTTTTTACCCGTGTTTAAGATCCGGGTATGCAGACACGGTTGACCCGTTCACACTGCAGAAAAATCTGTGGTAAAAGGCAAATTACCGGGTAGAACTTCTTCACCCAGGAATTTGCCTTGCAGTGAGAACAGGGGTCTGTCCCTGCAGTCCCCGGCATTTTTATGCTGGGGAAAAGCCGTGTTTTTCTCATTGGCAGTGAGAACACGGCATTACTAACAGTCTCTCTCCCTAATGCCATGTACACATATTTTGATCTGTGTACCTCATTTCATGCTCACACATTTCTTAACAGCCACACTGTTGGTTTTATTTGTCAGGATGGCAGAGTTAATGGACCATTTAAAATAAACAAAAACAACAATATTATGACACCAACATTGGCTCACTAATGACTGGGCAACATATTTGGCCTTTGCCACCCTGCCCAGGGGCAAATGCAGGATTTGTAAAGAGAGGTTATATAATACTACATATATATCAGCATGTAACAGGCAGCACTCAGGGGCTCTGAAAACGGTGACTCAAACAGATTTATTGTATCAATGTTTTGGCAATCCAGTCCCCTTCATCAGGATAACCAGTGTAACACAAAAAAGTGACTATATAGGAAAAGTTTACCTAGATCAGCCTGCCCTCCTTGCTTTGCACCACCTGTCCCCTCTGGTTGTCGACTTCTGATATCAGAACTCACTTCTGATTAAAGTGACACATCTGGTTCCTGGCCATGCATCAGGATCAGTCCATGGGGCCACAGTAATGGAATAGATCCATACAGGACCTTCCCTAAACTTGGCGGCAGCAGTCTCTGGGCGGGATGTACTCAAGGAAAAATGCTGTAAAACAGGGGGTTTTACCGCATTTTCCTATGTACCATTACCCGTCCGCCCTGTCTCCGCCAGGCAGGGTATCGCCACCTCTGGGTTGCAATACCCTATAGAAGCCTATGGGCTTCTATCGCCGACCCCTGCCAGCTGTCCGCACAACCCCCCCTCCCGTCCTCCAACAATCTCCTCCTCCCCCAGCAGGTGTCACAGCCGGAAGGACATCCGGCTGCAGGGAGTGGAGGAGACGCAGGGGACACTGACAGCCACCAGGATGTGATGGAGACCCCCGCACACCACATTACAGGTATCGGGGGGGGGTCTCCGCCACTGCACCCCGATGCTAGCCGTATTTGTTCGTACATATGCGGTAGCATCGTGGCGGCTGGGCGGTGATGTATATTAATACATCCCGCCCTCTCTGTGCTTTACTCTCTTCCATGGATGCTGTAGGAGGAAGCAGCTCTGAGGCAGAGACAAGGTGGAGCCACCAGTGCTGTGACTGGGCTTGGAAATAAGCATGGATGTGAAGCCTGAGTGAAGAAGGGCCAGCGAGGACATAGTCCAGGCAGATGTGACTGGCATCAGTGAAGCCAGCAGTCTTGTATTCAGACACTATTTGGAGCTTATGCAAGCCGGCCTTAGCCAGTAAGAGATTGGGGGAGTGGCCAAGCTGAAGAACGATGACCAGAAAGCCAGTATAGCCTGTGTGTGTGTGGTGCTATATTAGAGCTGCTATCTCTGGCATATGATGTGATGCTAATTTCCATTGTTTTATGAACACAGTGACTATCACTATAAACATCTTAAATACGGACAGCTTCTACTATATATGGCAGGCCTGAAGTGGCTAGGACAAATTGCATGTTTAATAGGAAGTGAGATTAGTCTCAGTATAAGCACCAGAGGAGCAATTTCAGGAATTAAAGTAAAACTGTATACACAGACAATCTGACCTGAAGTTAATAGACTAAGCGGAAGACATCGATACACACTTTCATTTTAAGGCCCAAACACACTGGGCATTTTTGGCCAGCATGTATGGATAACGATTATGAGGGAAATATCTGGGCTGAAAAAGGCTCAGTGCATACACACGGAGCCTTTTTCACCCATTTTAGCAATTGTCTTCGTGGTGGACAGCTTTCCATAGCGGGACATTATGGTATGCCATCCACTTCCTCAAACATCTGCTGGTAATTCCAGCAAATGAGCGGCTGGGCCAGCGATGATGCAGGGGCACGCATCACCACTCATTACTGTCCCGTATACACTGGGTGCCTATTCAAACCGAGAAAACTGAGGAGCTTTCATATGAAAGTCACCCAGTGTGTATGCACCTTTAATTTTACATTTCAAGAGATACAAGTTATTTGCTAGCCATAGCAACTCTAACATTTCCCTTCCTAGGCTGTGGTACAACTGCAGGACTGTGCTCAGGTGAGCACATATGCAGCTGACTCAGTTACATTAAAGGAAGAACTTCTATTGTTCATGATTGGACAGTAGTATATTTCTCAGGGTGTGATTCAGTACAAGTATAGTTTGGATGTCACTGTGGCAAAGGACAAGAGTCTGAGATAAAATATGTAAAAGGAGAACATAGTGGAATTGAAACATCTATTAGACTACAAAAATGTTATCCAGTAAGGAGCTACACTGGATTTTATATGGGCTCCAACTGTGCACAAATGAGGATAACAAAAGCTTGGGTGGAGGCACAAGATATTAGCTAAGCAAGTAAATTAGGGGTTACATATACAGATGGAGTGCCTCTCAGCCAGTGCTGGGGCTCGCTAGAATGCCCCCGCTGGTGATCACCAGTGGATAGGCACTCCATCTGACTGGGACACGCGAGCATCTCACACACATGCATGCCCCAGTTTTCAGGTGGCGGGGGATGCGACCCCTGCCCGTCTCCACTTTTAGGGAGACGGGCAGGGGTTAGGGGGATGTGGGGAGGCAGTGGGGACTGCGAGAAAGCAATGGGAGGCGGCGGGGACCAATGGGGAGCATCTTGTGCACGTGCGTCCCCTTCCGTCGGCTGGCGGTTGGCAATAAGACCGCCAGACGCTTGCTGAATGACAGTGGCTCCGTCTGTAGATAGATAGACAGACAGACAGACACAGACAGACAGTGTTGAATGTTCAGTAACTTTGGGGCAGTTGTACAGTAGCTAACTTACGGACTATTAAAATTGGCAGTAGTAAAGTTAAATGTGGGTTTATCCTATCAGCCCCAATAAGTCCTCGAGAGCAAAGAACTGCCGCCTCCAGTTACTGGACACCTCCAACTTGGAAGATTTGTTATAACCCATGTTGTAATCCTGGAACACAGTTTATGCCAATTCTGATAATATTATACGGCAATATATTAACTATATCACAGTCTAAATATTACACATTATTGTGCCATTGGAGGTTTCAATTTTTCCTCCTGAACTTTAGGAAAATGGACATTTGAAAGAACATTTTTTTTTATTATACAAATATGAATATTTAACCATTTTATTAGGTATTAAATGACATTGGATTCATGTTGTGCTAGTATATGAATTTGTACTAAATGAAGCATAACATTTCCTCTAATGTGCTAATTGAGACATCATTTGGCCTTCTCTGTATAGTTCTGATTGAACCTACAATTCATCTTGAGAACCTTTTTCTGGTGTCTAGCCCATCAATCAAGGGTCCATTTCTTCTCCAGCTATACATTATTTATCAAAAGGTGAAAATCCATCATAAATTGTGAGGAGCATTGACATTTATATTGCACCAATTACTTGCGTTTCACATCAATAGCCAAATCCAAAACCCATCATCAATATTAGACATCACTGGAGGATGGGGGGGACTCTTTTTCTTTCTAAACCTTTTGAAATACTGTACATTAAAATAGAGTATTTATTTGTAAAAAATCCACCAAATTCTCTAATTCTTTCCACGGTCACTAAAGTAGTATAATTTAATTGTGTTACTTTCTTCCGAATCAGGAAATAGCTGCTTAGTCAATGTAACAACTTATGGTTGTTTGGTTGGTATTGTAATCCTCTTAATATGTCATTTTACACACCAATGGTTTTGATTTGTTTTTATTTGCAATAAATGTGTTCAACATATTCCCACTATGGCCCTTATTCTGGTTGGTGCGGTAATATCCGCGTGCGTTCGTGCCGCCGATGTTTTGTGTCTGCGCATGTGCAGAGGCGTCTCTGCGCATGTGCGAGCGGGGCGTACGGCCAAATCCCGCATGAAATGTGAACACTCCGACCAGGGGGTGGAGAGGGGCGTGAAGGGCTATTTGGGCTCATTACCATATGCGTACGCCCAGCGTTTCATTGGCTTTCCCATGCAAACGCTGGGCGTACGTATGGTAATGCGGCCGTGACGCACGTGTAGGGGGCGGACATATGACATCGCCGGATGTCAGCTGCCCGCCCAGATCCCTGCTTTTGCACGGAAAAATGTCCATGTGGTCTGAGGTTGCGGGTGCTGGTGGAACACTCGGTCCTGCATTCGATGGTCTGCGACCATCGAATGATGGGGGAGGTTCCCTGAGATGGAGGAGGCGTATTCCATGAAAAATACACGTGCGTTCCGTTCGGCCAGCTTCTTGCCGCGTACGGACGGAGTTGGCGATCCGTATGGAAGGCGGGGTTTCGCACGCAAGGTCCTGGCCGCATATTCGGATCCGGCCGCACCGATCAGAATAAGGGCCTATATGACTTTCATATTGTTTCTTCATATGTCCACTACCTTTACATATGTTGTGTAGCTAAAAAAAGGTTAAGATTTTGATACCTAAATAAGGAAAGTACAGTCTCGCTTTGTTTAAAAAATGTTTTGGGTCACATCTCTATTTTTAAAGTGCACATTTGATTTTAATATACCATCAGTGGTTGTTTTAGCATCATTTGCAGCCATAACGCACCTTTGAGTCTATTTCTCACAACTGCATCCCTACACTTGTTGTCTGTACATATTATTTGTGAGTCAATAAGCCAAGACTGCAGCAGCACCAATACATACATGGATGCATAGCCCCTGGGCACACTTCCCCACATTCATATATGGGGGATAAGTGCACATAACCCTGCTAATACTGCTTCTCCCCCATAATGACCTGTCTTATACAGTATCTACCCCACAGTCCTATCTTGGAAATCACTCTTTATGTTATATACTGTATCTGGATCCATCTCCTCTTTACTTAGTCTATCAGATGGCTTACCACAAGTCTCAGTTTTAGGGCATCTGCTTTTCTCAGTGTATAGCATACCATGGCTATCATCAAACTTTTTGACTTCTTTCTCATCTGTGTGCAGTGTATACGCAAACCAACTTATACTCTCCAGGTTTCACACTCTGTGTTGGCTTACATTACAAAGTGTCATCTACCACTTTTCTTATAGATCATCTTATCACGGAAAACATACATTAAGTTTTTTATTTTTTTTAGCCAAAATAATAATATTCCCACCATCTAATAGTAGTTACTTTACCTGACTTTTCCACTTTTGGTTGATAACCTGAAACTAAGGGGGGTATTCAATGTCAGGGTCACGGCAGTCGAGCTTGCTCGACCGCCGTGACCCAGTCCCGTTCTCGGTCAGCTCGACCGAGAACACACAGGCGGGATTCAATGTCCCGCCTGCCGGGGAGTGAAAAGGGGGCGTGGCTGCGAGTTGCGGCCGGGAAGAGGCGAGCTGCAGCCGGCAGCTCGTCACTTCCCGGCTGTTCTCGGCAGAACGAGCCCGACAGCTAGTGATGTCGGGCTCGTTCTGCCGAGATACCCTGCTCAATGCTGTCGGGGAAGACAGCATTGAATAGGGCCCGGCGGGCATCGATGGGAGGTGCTCGCAGGAGATTGAATATCCCCCTAACTCTTTTTCTCAAGCTAATTTCCTAGGCAACATCCTCGAATTTATACTGTCCATTGTTTCCCCAATTTCAATCTGTTTTAGACAGGGACGTGCAGTGAGGTAAATGGCTCAAGAGTCCCTGGAAAGAAAGAGAGCTAGATATGCACACAATACATGGGCCATGGGGTACATGCCAGCATTAGACACATGTGCAGCAGTATATGCTGGAGATTCGCTTTTTTCGAGTTTTGATAAGAGATGTGCAGAAAAGGTAGCCAGGTAAGGCACTGCCTCACCTGCCATTGACTTTTTACTCCACAGTTTTGACTATAAAAATGATTAGAATAATAAAAATATATATTTTTAAATATATTCTTTGTATTTTTGACATACTTTATAAATTTTAAACTCCGGCATATACGCTAGTATGACAGGAAAGGCTGTGCCTCACCCTACTGTATCCAGAGTAAGCTCACATCTCAAATACCACTTCACACATTTAGACTTTCAGAGTGATTATTGCAAAAGGCTTCTTACTTGTCTTCCACTAACCAGACTTTCACCTCTACAATGTATTGTGATCGCAGCATCTTGACGGATCTTCACTGCAAAAAGTTCACCTTCTGCCACTCTTAGGTCTGTGTTTTTTCTTTTACAAAATTCAACATAAATAACTTGCACATGTAGTGCTAATAACCAAACTAAACCAACATACAACTCTTCACTTCTATCATTCACAATTTTGAACTATTCCCATTCTTAGTTACAAGATTTCCTTTGGGCTGCCACCACTCAGTACAATGCCTCCCATGCGCAATAAAGCTTTCCATAAGTCTCCAAAGCTTCGGGCACACCCTGAAACCATCCTCTTCAGGAAATCACAGAACCACTCACATTATGGGTCTGAACCAGAATTAATGCCTATTGTGCAAATCCAGAATCTGTTTGATTATCAAATGACTACATGTGCATGGATCATAGCGCGCATTAGTGAACCATAATAGAACAGAAACAGAAAGTGTGAAACTATCTAATTGCAATCCTCTTGCAATTTGAGGGACAAGAAGTCATCATTTGAAAAAACTCAGGCTTTCCCAGGCATTTTAAGGGAGGGTCTGTGACATCAGCTACAAGCCTTGATTGGCCCATATTTGTCACAGAGTTGTGGAAGGGTCAGACTTACTAACATTTGCACAGACTGGGAAAATCATTACAAGGTGAGTGAATTGCATATGGATACACCACGAGATACCGAATAGCAATATATTCGCAATCCACTCGCAGATTTACAGGTTTAAAGGTTTTTACTCTGCTTGTGCGGTGACGAACTACTCGCATTCATCTGCAAATTTGAGGTCTACACAACTTTTCATATTGTAATGTTGATATTACTCAGTCTTGTTTTACTACGGCTTAGTTCTTGGTTGCAAAACTCAATGGGAATTGCTTGCAATAAAGAAGTAATGTTAATAAAGAAATGCTATTAAACAGTGATTGTCCAACATTACGGAATGTAACAATTTTGGTGATATGTTGTATTAGCTTTGAGGAGTTGTTACATTGTGTAACAGTAGTTAGGATATAGGGGGTCATTCAGACTTGATTGAATGTGTGTGAATTCACAGTGGCCAGTGTTTATGTAGATGCCCTGTAGATGCCACCCGGTCAGAGTGAAATCCCACCTTGCAGATTAATGTGTTTGCTGTGTTAATAAATGCGTATTGTTTTATATCTATCCACAAATCTGTTGCTAAATCTACTGATGTTACATGCTGCATGAAAGATCAGAAGATTTAACAAAAGATCCATAGGAATGCACATGGGATGTTAAGAGAATTCTTTGGTAAAGTACGCTTGCCTGAAATCTTTTGTCCAGGGCCGACAAAAGATTTCAAGGCTAATTTATGATGTGCACATCTTAAGATTGCAGATCTTTCTAGTGTGTGGGCACCTTTAGGCTTCCTCTGTTTCACATCTGCTTAAACAGAAACCAAACACAGAGAAGAGTAAATATTAGCTTAGAAACGGTGTGACTATTTTCCTATTCTCAAGAGAGAGAAAAATATGTTCTCAGTCTCTGAAACTCATTTATTTTTAATTATTTGCTATTTTCTCGTTCATGAATTAAAGATATGAGAACTATGGTATGGCCACAGACAAGGCACATTTCTAATACAACAGATTGATATTGGTACCAGGCCCGGTCTATCTGTATCGACTTGTAACCTCAGGAACTATGCTACAGAGCATTTCCTGGCAGCAGATCCAGCTTCTGGCTGCTTTCATCCTCTCTCCAGCTTCAGACTGAGCAGTGAATATATACACAACTAGAATTTACGCAACTGAACACCAGCCAATGGAGTCAGCAGAGGAATCACCCAAGATCTACAAATCAAGTATTGTTTTTTGTTATAATAAATAAGTCAATTAATTAATCTGTTCTCTGCTGCAACAATATAGACATGAGTGCTGGATTATTAGACGATAATCAGCAGCAAATTTTTAAAATCATATTAAATAGGTTATGTACAAAGATCCCATTATAAATAATCACATTGAGCCTTATTTTGGTTCATTCTTTCTGACAAAATCCTTCTTAGATGGGCAAAACCATGTGCACTGCAGGTGGGGCAGGTGTTACTTGTGCAGAGAGAATTAGATTTGGGTGGGGTTTTACTTCAAAGTGAGATCTATATTGCAGTGTAAAAATAAAGCAGTCAGTATTTACCCTGCACAGAAACAAAATTACTCACCAAATCTAATTCTATCTGCACATGTTACATTTGCCCCCCCCTGCAGTGCACATGATTTTGTCAGAAAGAATGAACCAAAATAAGGCCCATTGTTATGTCCAATATCATGGGCAGGGTCATGTGTGGCTACAATGATGCCCAAGGGTATAGGGGAGCTCAGTCGGAACTGGTTCATCTATACCATTGACCGATTCTCCCCCAACAGTTCCAACAGAGTTTTAGAAAATTAATTGTTACAACATGGCTGACAATAGAACTTTGTCATTTATATGCCAAAGAAGGATTCAATGTGCACGAGGATATTTGGAATATCCCTACAACCTTCTAACTTGTTCAAAAACACACCTTTAAGTGCTTCATTGCCTCTTTCAAAAAATGTTTGCAAGAATATTTTTAGTCTATAGTTGTAATAAAAAAAATACATTAATGTTACCAAAGCATTGATTCTAAGCCCTGGAAACATTTGATGATAAAAGAAAAAGTAGCACCTCCATTCACCTTATTTTACTGTTGAACTAATGAAATTACTGTATTAGATTTTTATAAAACTAAAATCCACCCAGGAACATTACTGGAAAAGTTTGTTTTACACAATATATAGGTTTGTTGTTTTTGTTAATTTGTTGTATGGAAAATTCATAGAAAATAGTAATTAATACAAGTTCGTAAAATCCGCACCACTCACAGATTTCTTAATCTATTCTGTAAATATGTATTTAAGATCTCATCACTGAGGATTTTCAGAATCTTCCTTATAATAAACAAATAAGATTGGTTTTCTGACTAGACAAAAGTTAAGTGAAATTGATGATTCTTTGTATGTTTAATGCCATTCATCTGTACTACTCTTCCATTTCCTATTTGGAGAAACTGAGATATGTATCACTAATGAATTGTTTTTGGAAAAACGTATTTTAATTAAATAAATTAACTGAAGTGGGTGGCGTTTTTTTATAACCAAATAGTGAACTATTTTATTTCCGACATTTATTTTCTTCATCAAAAGTATGTCTGGAGCCTACACACATTTGAGTCATTCTGAATATAACTTAAAAAACAATTGTACTTCAAAAGTACACCTAACTAAACCTGTACATTTATTGTTTTTGCATAGTTTAAAACTGAGACGAGGCAACATAAGCAGTATAAATGAAATATGAATTAATATGGCAATTGGAAAACATTAATGATGGTTTTTTAATTTAAAGGAAATTCTGCATGAAAATAATTTCTCATGGTATAAAACAATTTCTAAGTAATACTTTACTGTAGGAAATGGTTGTACAGGAGAGTAGGATGAGAACATGTAATAAAAAGCATCCTCGGTTGGTGTAATTAATTAGTTAGAGTACAAGGAAACATTCTGGATGCTGGCTGATTGGATTCTGATTCATATACACAACACTATATTGCTTCAAATTATTAATGGATGACTGCAGTTTTTAATTTGCTTTGCTTTATTATCCAATAAAGTCTTCATTTTTTTATAAAAAATAAAATCTTGTAAATTCCTGGCAGTTAATAAAAAGTGGTCAGTGATAACTATGATTATTTAAGTACTAAAAATATACTTGCATATTGTATCTAAGACTTGATAAGCATAGTAATTTGACAACGTGTTGGCACTGTAGTACAGTATGATAAAAAAAATGAACACAGGTTTGCTACTGTAGGCAGAAACTACTGTACTGTAGCATTAGTTTTTTGTATATTGGTAAGCAAAAACTCCCATAACAAATATACACAAACGGCACATATGAGAGTATATAACTATTATTATCTGGCAATAGAAATGAAAAACATAATACAATGAAAATGTTGAACCCTGTGAGAGATCCTCAAAATATTCCTAAAAAATGCCAGTGCCTCTCACATCGGCTGTTCTTTTTTTGGGTGCAATGTTTAACTAAACTTTTATTGACTTGGCTGTATTTGTATTTTTTTTTTTTTTTATGTTTAAATGTTTTTATTAAAACACCATTCAATACATCAGAATTCAGAAATATGATTCTAAAATTTCAGAGAGCATATAATCAAAGATTACAGAAATATTGTTCTTGAGGATAAACAGGGTATCTTAAATCAATAAAGATGTTATATAGATAATCCAGCATGTAACCGATTACTTTCAGTCAAACAGTTCTCGCAAAGTGTCCATGTTTTTATACACAACAGGAGTCATATATAGATCTGACAATTCAGAAAGTCAAACCCCGTGTATTAAAAGAGCGTCCCAAAGAAGGGGTCCCATTTCCCTACAGCACCCTTATGAGACAATATCAATGGGGGGGTCCCACGCGATCACTCTCATAGTATACCATTGAGTGCGTTCAAAGGAGTTATGTAGTTTCACTCTTATCTCGACAGAGTTGTAATGTAGCTCTCCCATGTGTTAAAAATTTTTGCTACACGCTGATCCCTTTCCATGAGACACTCAATCCAGTCCATATTAAATACATGGTACAATTTCTCTTGAAAAAGCTTCAATGTAGGGGGTGTGGTGTCGATCCATGCCTGCAACACAGCCTTCCGCGCCACAGCACTGATAATAAATATTAGTCTCTTGCATCCCTTAGTTATTCTCTGACCCTCAGGCAAGATACCAAAAATGGCCCAGTGGTCTGTAAAAGGGATGTAGTTTACCAAGTGGTCGAGGGCAAACTTCCTGACCTTGAGCCAGAAATTTTTTAGAAGGGGACAGCTCCAAAAATAGTGGTAGAGACCCGCTTCCCCCTCATGGCAACGCGGACAGGATGCTGACCCCGTCATTCCAGCCAGGAATTGACGATGTGGGGAGAAATAGGCTTTGTGAAAGATGTTTAGAAACATCTCTTGGTATTGCATGGCCGAAATTAGTTTCCTAGGTGTTTGCAAGGTCCTAACCAACTGGCTGCATGTCAACGAGGGCATAACTAAAGTCCATGCTTTCATCCCTGAACGTATGTCATCGTAATCTATAATTTGGCGTAAATAGTTATAGTGGATGGATATGGCTTTGCTCTCTACAACGCCTGAGGAGAGCATGGTGTCAAGCGTGTTACCCCAATCATATTCTGAGAAGTCACGGATGACCATGGCCACATAGTGTTTAGCCTGCATATAGGCAAAAGGAAATTTTTTGAAGGTCGGAAACGTGTCTGATGCTTGTGTATAGGATATTGGTTTTCTAGATCCTGTATCAATTAGGTCATGGATTTTTAATAAGCCTTCTTTTTTGAGGTCAAGAAAAGGCTGGGAGGCACTACCGCCCTGGAATTCCGGGTTATTTAACAACGGAAGAAACAGTGATTTATGTGCATTTAGGTTATTCTTATGTCTAAGTATATGACAGACTTTCCGAGTCGACCACAACAAGGGGTTGTTTCTGATCTTCTCCGGCACTTCCCCGTCATGCATATGCAGGAAACCCACCAGCCCGCAGTTTTCCAAAAAGTCACCCTCAATTTCCGTATTAGCATAGGTCTCACTGTTGTGAATCCAATCTCTAAGACATCTCAATATCGCTGCATGATTATAATTCAGGATATGTGGAAAATTTATACCCCCATTAAACATCGGTTGTTGAAGTTTAACCAATCCAATGCGCAGACGTTTTGAGCCCCATATAAATTTCCGAAACAGCATGTTAAGTAATCTTAAATCTTTTTTAGATAATAAAAGGGGGAGGGCCTGTAATATATGTAGTATTCGGGGGAAGGTCACCATCTTGATGAGGTTGGCTCTGCCAACATAGGAGAGTCTCAAATGCTTCCAACCGTCTAGTTCCCTAGCGGTTGCATTCATTGCCTCTGTGACATTGGCCCTGTATAGATCGGAGGGACGTTTTGGAAGGTGAATTCCCAGATAGTCGATCATCCCGGGTTCCCATTTAACTGGGATGTGTCTGCCCCAATGTGGGACAGACATATGGGGGTGCAGATATAAGCCTGAAGATTTGGACAGATTGACCGTGTAGCCCGATATCTCTCCAAAATCGCTGAGTCTGGCCAAAATTTGTTCCAGCGCCTGTTCCGGGTTCCCTATGTATAAAAGTAGATCATCTGCGAATGCCGACAATTTTAATTCCGACCCACCAACCCTAATGCCTTTAAAGGTCTGCCAAGACTGTAAAATCCGAAACAAAGGATCGATACATAAATTAAATAACAGGGGGGAGAGGGGGTAACCCTGACGTGTGCCTCTGAACATCTGTATTTGCTCCCCTTTCTTTCCATTTATTAACAGCGTCGTTAACGGTGTGGAATAGAAATATGTAATTAGGTCGATAAAGGAGTCATTAAAGTTTATTTTCTCCAATACCGCAAAGAGGTATGGCCAGGCCACCGAATCAAAAGCTTTGTTTGTGTCTAGGCTCAGTAACATTCCCCTAGGGTGTTGTTTTTGGGTCTCCGCTATCACCGCAGCTATGGCCATCCGTATGGCGCTATCACCGCAGCTATGGCCATCCGTATGGCCTTTACTGAGTGGCGACCCTTTACAAATGAAGTTTGATGAGGGGTAAGCAGGGCTGGGGATAGTAATTGCAATCTATTGGCCATTAATTTAGTGAGAATTTTAAAATCTACGTTCAGCAAAGAAATTGGCCTATATGATTCCGCCAATTGGGGGTCCCTTCCCGGCTTAGGGATTAGGGAGGTATATGCCTCTTTGAATGAAGGGAATAGGGGCCTTTCTTTCATTATGGTGTTATACAACTCCAACAGTGCCGGGGTGACCTCTACCTCCAACATCTTAAAGTACATTCCGGAGAACCCATCCGGGCCCGGGGCTTTGTGGGAATGCAAGTTCTTTATTACTAAATGGAGTTCTTCAGCGGTTATATCCTTCATAAGGCTATCCCTATGTTCTTGACTTAGAGTGGGCAGGTGGGCAGAATTTAGGAGGGATTCCTGTTTGGCGCCCTGTACCGGTATTTCCCTATATTTGTATTTATTTTTACTAAAAGAACAGTCATTGTGAGTGATGCTGGTGGATATTTTGAGGATCACTCACAGAAACATTGACACTCAAAGGGTTAAGTCAATGATAAGGGGTGCATATGCCCTTGGTAGGTTAACCTTGATACTCCAGCAGGTTATTGAACTATGCATCCCGCGCATGCACTGCTTTAGTTTTGCTATTTGGTCCTTAAATCTAATGCAGAGAATGCTGGGATGTGTAGTTCAACAACAGCTGGAGTGTCAAGGTTAGCCATCAAGGGTATATGCCATACTTACCTGTTTTCCAGAAAGTTAAGGGAGACTCCCGATATTTTGGGAATTTCCCCATACACCCAGCAGGATGGCCCTCTGTCCCACATTCTGCCTGCTTCTTAGTGAAGTGGGAAGGATGGGAAGAGTAGGATCGGAATTCCAGCACCCTAAGGAAGGGCTACCTTATCTTTTAACCCCATCCTCTCACCACAGACCTGCGAATCAAAATGTTTTCACATTTTGAGGACATGACTAAAGAAAGTAAACACCCTGCCCTGCCCCCCAAAGTCTTTTTGAGTGCCTCGTCTCCAGGCTCCTCCTGGAAATGAGTAATACAAAGTAAGTATGTACTCGCTCATCTCTTAAATACATTAAGGACCTTATTCTGGTACATGTGCTCCCATGCGAATTTGAAGTGTGGCATAATGTTTTTGTTTTGCACATGCACATTTATTTGCATGTGCGAGCACCCATGGAGAACAGAGTGTTCGCTTGGCACTCGCACGCAACAGTGTGAACGGGGGGTGCGTGGGGTGGTGAGTTGGGGGATGCGCCCATGGGAACGCCCATATGCTAGGCATTCTCATGCTGAGGCCCCGATGACGTGTGTGCCAGGGGCGGGTAGCTGACATCCCCGGATGTCATCTGCCCTCCCTGTCCTCTTACGGGACACACGCAATGGGTGGCAATCCAAGCAGCGAATGGGCTTACAAAACATGCAGCAATGCGTGTCAACCAGCAGGTCCTCAGTGAACAGAGATAAAGTACCAATGGTCATATTTTAAACAGAGGGCCTTCTTCAGCATAGATTGGATTTTGTGAAACACTGTGGTAAAAATACATGACAACATACTGTAAATAAATGTGTTACTTTGTGTGGCCGGAGACCCCATCCAACATAAACAAAAAGGATGCCACTGCACGGGATAATCCCTGTGCTGCAGCATTATCTTTACACGAAAGTGGGCCCTTAACATTTTTACAATTTGTTTCAACATTTTATATGTGTTGCTGTAGTACCTAGATATGGGAAGCCTGCTGCTAAATAGCAGTGTCCTGTTTGCTATACCTGCTGCACTTAAGCAGTGTGCACTATTACCTAATTTATCATCTATGATGACCCCTTAGTCCTTCTCCACTGTAGAATTCCCTATATTTACTCCAATTAGCCTATACGTAGCTTGTTCATTTTTGTTCCCATAATTAATTACTTTAAATTTTTCAACATTAAACCGCATTTTCCACCTTTCTGCCCAACTTTCCAGTTTAATTAAGTAGCTTTGTAGTGTATCCACTATGGCTCAAGACCACTGGTAATAACTCTAAGGTTGATAGATAGATTTGAGTATCATCCGCATATAAATGATCCTGAAATCCGAAAGAGCAGATGAGTTTGCCAAGAGATGAGGTATAGATTGAGAAAAGCAGAGGACCTAAGACTGAGCCTTGCGGAACAGAGGTAGTGAAGAGGTGGTAGAGTCAGAGAAGTTAACACTGAAAGAGCGATCAGATAGGTAAGATATGAACCAGGAAAGGGCTGTATCACTAAGACCTAGGCAATGTAGCATTTGTATGAGAAGAGTATGATCAACAGTGTCAAATGTGGCAGAAAGATGTAGAAGAATAAGTAGAGAGTAATGGCCTTCAGACTTGGAAGTTACCAAATCATTCACCACTTTATTCAGTGCTGTCTCAGTGGAGTGTTGGGAAGGAAAGCCTGACTGAAGCGGGTCGATTAGGGCATGAGAGTTAAGAAAGTGAGTGAGGCAAGCATAGACAAGTCTCTTGAGTAGCTTGGAGAGGCATAGGAGCTGAGAGATAGGACAATAGTTAGAGAGAGATAGGGTCAGAATTGTGTTTTTTCAGAATGGGAGTAATCAGTAGCAAGAGAGAGATTGCAGTTTTTAGTTAAGGTTGGGACAAGCACAGGAGACATAATTTTAATGACTTGTGCAGGTGGTAGAGTCAGTAGAGTAGGAGTATGGAAACTTTTGTGAGCTCAAATGAAGAGAAAGTGCCAGCGAGTTCAGGTGGGGAAGAAAGAGGGTTAGAGGTTGTGGAAGAGCATACCATTTAATCTTGAATGTTAGCAATTTTGTCCTTAAAGGCAAGTTCTGTGCACTGATGGTAGCCAGAGAAGGAGGAGAGGGAGGGTACAGTAGAGACTTAAATGTGTTAAAAAGTTGCTTTGGGTTGGTGGCCTGAGAAGAGATAAGATATTGGAAGTACATTTGTTTGACAGTGTCCAAAGCATTGCAGTAGGATTAGTAGATATGTGAGGGAATCAAACCAGATGGCGCTGGACTGACGAAGCCTACCGGCGAAACATGTTTCCGCGTCCTCCGCAGGCTTAACTCCCTCCGTTTGTCCTGAACTCCGGCTGCCAGGCTTAGAGTGACATGCCAGTAGCATATAACAGACGCTACACCTCTTGATGTGAACTGAACAGCCGGCTACCTCGGACCCCCTCCCGACACGGCTATCCAGCCTGCCGGGTCAGGTACCACGCAACTGATCGCTGATTACAGAGTCAGTAGACATTCTGAGGCAGGAATCGTTTATATGCTTGTGGTTAGATAAATAGCCTGGTGGAATATGCACACCATATCCATGTGTACACAGCACCTTTTTCGCTCTGTAGATAATTAGTTTTTCTATGTGAATTTGTCCCAAACAGCTGATGTCAAACAGCAATATTTGATAGGAGACTACAGGTTGTAGCCTGAATACAGCAAAGCTAACTGTTTGATGTGACAGCCCAGTGGTGGATATCTGTATATGGCACAGGTGGCTGTATGGTTATAGCACCATTTCTGTGCAAATTGACATATACAGAGTATTTGACTTCTGGTGCTGCTTTATTTCTTAAAGTGGCAATATTGATCCAATCATCTCGTGATGTGTATGCGCTGCAAGTAACCAACCTTGTATGTTAAATCTACCCTAACAGCTGCAACCAATAGCAGTAGTTGGTAGGGGATCACAGGCTGTAGCCTGACACAGTGGAGCTATCTGTGTACCATTTCTGTGCAAATTGACATATACAGAGTATTTGACTTCTGGTGCTTCTTTATTTCTTAAAGTGGCAATATTGATCCAATCATCTCATGATGTGTATGCGCTGCAAGTAACCAACCTTGTATGTAAATCTACCCTAACAGCTGCAATCAAATAGCAGTAGTTGGTAGGGGATCACAGGCTGTAGCCTGACACAGTGGAGCTATCTGTGTACCATTTCTGTGCAAATTGACATATACAGAGTATTTGACTTCTGGTGCTGCTTTATTTCTTAAAGTGGCAATATTGATCCAATCATCTCGTGATGTGTATGCGCTGTAAGTAAACCAACCTTGTATGTTAAATCTACCCTAACAGCTGCAATCAAATAGCAGTAGTTGGTAGGGGATCACAGGCTGTAGCCTGACACAGTGGAGCTATCTGTGTAGTGTGATAGCCCAGCAGTGAATAGACGTATATGATACAGGTGGCTGTAAGGCTATAGCACTAATCAGTACAACGTATGTTTGCAGAGCGTTTTATTACAGGTGCTGTTTGATCTCCAAAAGGTGGTGACATCGATCTAATCATCTTTTTATGTGCACAGAGGAGTTATAAGGCAGCTTCAAATAAGGAATACGTATTATTGTGGTAAAAGACTGTTATGACAAACGATTAAGTTTACTAAAAAATCTATGTGCACATTGGGAATATACCCAAAAAAATTACCCATGTATGTATGTGCACTGTTTGAGAGTATCTAATAATTCCCGGGATCAGCAGGTGACCAGCAACAGGCTCTCTCTCATTGGGGATTCGATGTATTAATACAGATCCTCAAAAGCAGAAGCCTTGGTACACAAGCTACCCGACTATACTCCAGTAAACTGTGATCTCTTCAACACTCTCTCATCCGGCCAGGTTATATGAATAGTTTCCCTGCACTGCTAGACGCATCAGGGATGACATATATCTGACCCGACAGCAGAAGTGTTCTATTTTTTCCCCACAGCAGTCAACCTGACATCGTATAACGGTGACTACAACACACAGTGTACCTGTATACCCCTAAATACTTCTATATAACAATAGAATATATAGGGGGCCAGACAAGTAATCAGAGGCCAAGTCCCTGGTGAACACCTGGTATGGTACACGCATGGTTGGTCATGACATGATGCCAAGGAGAAACCTACTGCAGGGGAATATTCCCATCTGTGTGTGAGATTCCTTTAATGAATGCGAGCCAAGACTCCCACATGGCTATTTTGATTGTCCGTTGCACAGCGAATAATTAAACTAATGGTTCAAATACTTAGACCTATTAGACCATCAATACATAACCACAAGCGTTGAACACAAGGAGCAACCTGACAGTGACCACAATAGGACATATATTCCACTATTAGTCACAATAAAATTGTCAGCACTTGCCCTGAAAAATAATCAGAGGGAGTGAGTAATCACGGTTACACAACGCCTCAATAAATAGGCAGCGTTACAAAAGGAATGCCTATGACCAGTAACGTTAACTGCATGCCTGACCAATTTATGCTCTGACTCATTCATAGCAGAGCAAAAACTGGCATTTGCGGACATTTTAATCTTTTTCTCTTTCAAGTGAGAATCTTTCTTTTCAAAGAAGAGTTAGATAGTCATCCTTCTTTTAGGTAAAGTCTTAATAAAAGTTACGTTTTAATGAATCAATACTACATTACATAATCATATACAAAGAGTGCGCCCAAAAAGCACATTTTGCTTTTTTGTGACCTGCGTCTTTGCAAGTCAATCCCCTTCTATGTGAGGAAATCAGTCAGATTACGAGATTTACACCATTGGCATTCTACTTTACGTGACTGAGTTCGTAGTTGTCTTGTTATTTTGTTCTGCATGGCTGGCAACCAAGCCTGCAGGGGTGGGGAGGGTATAATGGGTAGCTGGAGTCATTTCATCAAGGGCTGTTTCAAGAGTATGGTACAGATGGGAAACATCCAAAAAAGGGGGGGAAAGGGACAGGGTTTTTTTGAGAGTATAACCGCACTGGTCAGTGGTATGAAGCCACATGAAAAATGTCAAGAAATAGTTGGGTTAGTCTGTGTGAAAACGGACATAAACCTTACTCTAAGGTATGTTTGTCATAGTGTACACTTAGCCAATATGGTTGGGTTTTGTGCCTGGTGCACCCCTGAGTAAGTCAAATAGTATGGTTATGACCAAAGGAGGTAAAAGGAAAAAAGAAAACTCTTAGTAGGTTAATACCTGTTTAAGGACAATTTTTAATAGATATGCATTAACAGCAAAATTTAAGTGAGATCCTAGTAGCACTGTTTTTTCAATTGGAAAAGGTATTGCAAAAATATAGAAGATTATAGTAGGAGATGGTTTTCCTTCAGTGTACCAATATTGTGATCCTGATTTGTATTTATATACCCATATATAGGTAATATAGTGAGGTTTAAAATCATAGGTCACTTGTACCATGAAGGAAACCGTTTTTTTTTATCTCCAAGCAGGCTGGAAGGTAAGTTTGAATAGCAGTTAGTAAGAATATATTAATTTATAGCAGATTGTTAGCTGGTATATGTCCTGTTATTCTAGAATATAGATGATTGATGTAGGTACATCACTATTTGATATGCATAGTAGGAGTGGGCGATAGGCTCCTGCAAGTACTCTATAGTGGGGCTGTGGTATCAATGATTGTAGGATCAGAGCGTCAGTGGCACCCTATAATATGAATAAGTTGCACCGTATGACTGTGGAAAAATACAGACTGCCGCTGTGGGTACAGAGATCTGCTGGATGAGTCCAGCGGTTACCTGGGCAGCGTGTATGGAACGTCGTAGTAAGCCGCAAAGTAGTGACCATCTGTGCTGATTGGTGCGCTGAAACTCCTGCGACTTCCTCGCCTGCTGGAAGCCGGTCACGTCGGTGCACCACGTGCCCCGGCAATCCCAACATATGTTTCGCAATAGCTTGATCACGGGAGGTGT
Organism: Crinia signifera; assembly: GCF_055691185.1. Classification (NCBI taxonomy): domain Eukaryota; kingdom Metazoa; phylum Chordata; class Amphibia; order Anura; family Myobatrachidae; genus Crinia; species Crinia signifera. The sequence continues at coordinate 79,151,122 of NC_139222.1, forward strand.
GATTTAAGAGTGCCCCCCCCCCAAATGGAGTTTTCTTTTTTCCTTTTACCTCCCTTGGTCATAACAATACAGATGCGAAACAGCAGACAACAGAGTCGGGAGAGGTAAGGAATTAGAAAGGGCTGTTGTGGAAAATTCTATGGGTTAGAGTAGGCAGCCATGATTTTTGTGTCAGTGAGCTTGAAGTAATGGAGAAGAGCAAGAGGGTAATGAGATTGTGATCAGAGAGCACCACTACTAGCTTTGTGTGCTCCAACTACCCTGCATCAATGCACATAGAAAAAGTATAAAAATATCCCAAACAGAGAAGGAGCACAACAATACACACAGATGGAATATAGTAATAACCACACAGACCAGGAGTGCACTTGCACTTGGATGCCACTTCCTGGCAATGGACCAGACACCTGGCTATGGACCCCAAACCCCCACCTGCTACAAAAGGCCATGACACCTGGGCCACACTAGTATATTTGTGCCGGAAGTCCAGCCTCACTGGCCTCATAACACCCATGCAAGCCTGCATATTGCATATGAAATGTCTGGGCATGCATGCGTTTTCCCTGACACTCACAGAAAAATTCTGGTTGCCACCCACGAATGCCATCATTCTGTCAATTAACTTGCATATGGCCAGTAATACAAAAGTAGCAGGGCTTTGTTTAGGACAGATAGCCTTGTGCATGTGTACTATGGGTCCTACAGATGCGAAGTCTATCGATAATTACCCAGCCTGCAAATTCACAGCCGTGGGCTCAGGTCTGAATTACAGCAGACCTATATGCTATGCCACAACTTACATTCTGAGAAACAAGACTGCTTAGTTTACAGAATCACAAGTTACAGTATATAAAGAAATTTGTTTCAGAACAAAACTACGCTTACTAACACAATAAAGACAACAGAAAGTGTAATTCATTATTAATTCACTTTAATTCCACTTTAAGATCATAATATACCACTTCTTTCATATTTAATATAATTGTTCTAGTGTCCTGTTCCATAAAACATTTGGAGGGTTTAGGATCAATTTCATTATACTTGATTAATTGCAATATTGGGAATCGCTCTGAAATAATAAATGATTTTCAGTTTGCTTAAACTAATTTTAAAGAATTTCCTGGACTGTTGGTTTAGGAAAACCAAATAAAAAACTTTTTTGTGTTCAAATGCCTTTCCGTTGAATATGCTTTGATAATGACTTCTCTCCATTATATTTCATTGAAATAATTATATATTTATTTATGAATGGAGAATTATCGAGTTTTTTTATTACAGAATATTTTTAAGGTCCTTAAAATGTGGATAGTCAAAATGCATTTACAGTTACAGTATTAAAGGTACACAATATAGCCTATGAGCAAATGGTTTTGTAGTGCCTACTGCATATACAGTAAATTAGGCAAAACAGAAAATGGACAAAACATATCAAACAATAAAAACAACCTTCTAATGGCATAACCGAGTAATCTATGAACTATGCCATTGTATTTAATTATGTACTGTATATATATATATATATATATATATATATATATATATATTTACAAATGTAGGACAGATTACTGGGCAGTGTAACGTGCGTGGGTGTACACAGCGATGGTGGTGGGCTGAGCCCTCAGCCAGGACCGCTGTTTAGAACGGCCACGGCAACGCCCTACGCTGACTCTGTTGGCCGTCCTGGGCAAGTGACCGCAGGCTGCAAGGTGCTAGGCTTCTCCTTTAGTCGCCGCGTCCGAAGGAGCGAGTTAAGCCCGCTCCAGCCCCGATGCAACCAGGTTTTATGTGGGGACAAACCCACGGTGACTGTCAGGGACGGGACCAAAAGGAGAATCTGACTTCAAGGGCCTAACTGAAGTAACACCCTGGCTAACGGCACCTGGCCAAGGACGGGGAGGGTGACCGAGTCACAGGCACCAAAGCAAACAATAATGGGGTGCCACCACACAAAACACGCCAATACCAGATGGTACACTAATAATAATGGTACCCCAAAGCAGGTGTGAACCCACAGCCGTGGGTCTCTCTGATACACGGAGAGCTAGATGCGGACAATGATGATAATACAAACAGAGGATAAGGGCAGCTTGCCCGCAGAAATAAAAGAGATACGGAACCAGGCTCCAATGGAGCACTTACGTGACCGGACCCGACCCACTGGCAGCAATGGATGGTATCGTGCACACCAGGGACGACTCGTCAGGGCAAGATGGAAATGGTGCTGAACAATAAGGAGCCGGACGTGGACTGGACCCCGACAGGAACCTGACTGGACCACAACAGGACGGAGACCGAACCAGGACTGGACACAGAAAGCAACCAGGAGACCACAGGACACTGTCTAAAGGCACTAGAGGACCGGGACAGCAGAATGTAACAAGCACTCTGTGGGAAACAATATCACCGGCGGGGCTGAGCTGAGCCAGATCCCTTAAAAGGGATCCTCTGGCCAACCAGCCGCCGCCGCCTGACCCGGCCCCTATAAATATACATTACTTTCAGGTGGCCGAGCGTGCGACGCGGCCTGTTCTGTGTTATCGTCCCCCGGCCGGCCGCCGCGCGGTAGTGAGAGCGCTGCCCTACTAAGGGTGCCGGGACGCCACAGCAGCGAGATTGTCAGCGCTGCTGACAGGCAGTCTGCCGATGCCCAAACCATTGAAAGCCCACTCATGATGTACAGCATATTAGATTGGAAATAAAATTTAGAAAAGGAATATCGAGAGGTACAGCCACAGGAGGGGTCCTACAAGCCTTAACCCCAGGAAGGGACTTAACAGACAAAGCCCAAGTAGGGGTTCCAGAAGTAGTTACTTCAGGAGGGGTCTCAAGAGGCACAGCCCCAGAAAGGGTCCTAAAGGCCACTGCCCCAGGAGGGGTCCTAAAGGTCATTGCCCCAGAAGAGGTCTCAAAGGTCAAAATCCCAGGAGGAGCACCGAAGGTGAGAACTCCAATGGGGGATCCCAAAAGTCACAGCCTCGGGAAAGGTTTTCAGTGACTTTGCTTCAGCAAAGTAGATTCTGACTGCGTGAAAGTATCATTGGCTGAATCTACCCAGTCTCTTGAGAAGTTGGCTTCTGATTCTGTCTTTGGCTCCTTTAGATGTCTCTACATCAATAATCTTTGGTGAGGATTTATTTCTTGCCTTGGTAAATCATTTTGTCACCATTATGGAGTCAAGACTATATTTATGTATCACTTCAGACAATATAGTGCTCTATCTTACCAATTATTTCAGGGGGAAGCCTTTGGAATGACCTTGTGTGCTAATTAATTCTGAAGATCCTTTACTTTAAAATTTCTGGGCATTCTGTGATGCCGTTATCAAGGAATTTGGTCCCAAAGATCCCCTGGATTTTTCTAAGTTGCCTGTCTTACCTGCCGAGAATCCTCTGATTGCAACAGTCAGCTCAAAGATCTCAGCCAATAGTCTTGAGCACTGGATGTGCTCAACTGTCTTCTCCCTAAAGGAATTATAAAAAAGTTTCAATTCCTAGGGGAATGGAACCAATCTAAGGTCTATTCTCAGAATCTAATTGATCTGGTCTTGTTGTGTCCAGTGGCCACTTCAAGAGGGGTCAGGGTGCACTGTTACAAGCTGCAGCCACAACTTGTTCCTGTTTGTCTTGTCTTTGTTGTTTGTACAAGCATGCCAGGTTTTCTGATGGTCCCTTGTTGTGGAAAACCTGTATATTGGTTTCACATGACCTCTGTTATGAGCTGTCTCTGGTGGATTTGGGTAACTGCAGCCTGAATCCTGTGTGTGTTTTATGAGCAATCTCAGCTGCCACATAATTAGCCCATTACCTTTGTGTCAGCTGTAGTTAATCTGGTTATCAGGAGGCTTGTCCTTTCCCAACCATACAGATTGGGACTTGCTTTCTATATAATCCAGTCTTACCTGATGCCGGTTATAGGTTCTTGTCCTTGATGTTCTAGTTCCTGTTACACCTGGTTCTGGTCCTTGCTTGTACCCTGAGTCTGTTGATTAATCCAGCTTTTTACAACCCCCCCCCGTGACCAAGCGCATCGCGAAACGTACGTCAGGAGGGATTGCCGATCACGTGGTGCACTCACGTGACCGGCAGGCAGGAACTCACCGGGGAACCCGCCTCTGTGAGATGGCTACAGGACCTGACACCAGTCCTCCACCTCAGGCAGGTCAGGTCGACAGGTAACCACAGGTACAGTCCAGTGAATTCCCTCTTTACCATCCATCTGTCCTGATTAGGATAGCAATTGCAATATATGTCTTCCAGGGCAATTTCTCCCTGAGTATATTGATCTGTGGCACCATACTGCCCTCTTGTGAGCTCTAATTATATTACAGCATAAGAGCAATTTTGGTCTTGTGCAAAACCCTGCCTGATAGGTGAAAACCGTTTTTTAGGAAAATGGTCCAATGATTTAAATCCTTATATATCTATACCAGTACTATGGTGACAACATAGGACAAATGAGGATCAACAATCACTGGAAACCGGCTGTCTCCTTTCCCCCAAGAGGCAAGACTTGCCCTCTAATAAACTATATATTTTTGCGGCGCTCAAACACATAGGTGACACCTAACAAGGAACACATCTTTTAGAGCATATTTATTAAAGATTTACTGTTTAAAGTGTATTTAAAACACCCCATATACAACAGTGATATAATGGTGCCCCCACCCAGAGTTTTCTTTCTTTTTCTTCCTCTCTTGGCAAAATCTATAGATTAATCCAGTTTACAAGCTCCCTGTCAGAGTCCCAGTTCCAGCTTCCAGGCTTCTGCAGACTGTTAAACTAAGTCATGGAATTTTGATACCCATCTGTTTATACCAGTCTAAAACCTGTCCTGCTGTAGTCCTTACAGTGTATGTTTATCTAGTTTGAACCGTTGTCCTCCTGTAGTTTTGAACCTTGAATTCAAATTCTGCTTTAATACCATCCTATGCATTGTTGCATTAACCCTTGCATTTATTTATATGTTACACTTTGTGTAAAGTAGCAGTCATACTTTTTAGTGTCAGCACCTGTTTGGTGTTCTGCTCTTTCAGTGTCCTTTCTAACTTCTACTGCACCTTTGTACTGGGACACTGATCGTTAATAGTGCTGCTTGTCAGAAATGGGATTCTCTGTTATTCTTTTTAGTTTGCCTGTGTTAGTTTTTCCTGTATTATTTTGGGGGTTTCAGCTTGTTTTATCCTGTTTGTTGGTACCCTTCCCTGGTATTCCTTATTACCTTGCCCAGTCTTCAATAGCCACCTTGTCCCCTAGTAAGTCTTGGCAGCACCCCAGTACCTGGTGAACCTAATCTGCTGAGGAAAAATGTCTCTAGCTAGCAGGAGGCTAGAGGACTCCTGGCCAAGCCTACTCATAACATTCAGCAGCGCCACCTAGTACCACCTGGTGGTGCTCCTAACACCATGCTTTGGACAAGGTGCCTTGCTCCGCTACTGCTGATCAGTGCACACTTTACCATTTTCAATAAGAGTCCTTGTAGATGACCAAGTACTGTATGAAAAAGCTAAAAAAAAAAAAAAAAACTTGTGTTAATCTTTTCATGTTGAACTTTGCCACACTGACTTTTTGCCTGTGTTGACATTCTAACCTTTTAAATTCTGATCTATTGACTGCTAACTTAGACACTGTTGGCGAATACCAATTGGACCAATTAACAGATAAAATAATTAAAGAGCTATAAGACATATATAATTATTTTAATGAACAAAAAAGAGCAGCCAATAATACATATGTTCCATATTTAAACATAAGAAAACTAGTCTTATGTTTATGGTGATAAAATACCACAAATCTATGTATGATAATATATGAGAAAATTTGAATGAACCTTTAGAAATGTTTCTTACTACTATCGTACCTTTACTATGTGGCTTTTTGAAGCATTGTTCTGTAAAATTTATTTTTAATAATATTGTTATTATAATTCACTACATTTCATATTTTCTTCTACATATATAGTTAATTGAACCAACTGTTTACTCTATACTTTTGCATTGGCTTCATTAGCATAATACTACAGTCATCCACCCAGAAAAACACGATTTAATGATCAAAATCTTCTACATCAGCTGTAATGGTTGAATTGTAACCAAGGCTAGCTATTTTATTTAATTGTCTTCTAATGATCATGCATTCTTCAATTTAATAGCATACTCATGCATATCTTGTAAATATTTTAATTCCTTGTCGGTATTTTCTACAGTGGAAACAAAATACCTTTGGTTCTTGATAAAATATGCGCACTATGGGCAATATTTTAAAGAAAGCAGTACATGAGGAAAAAATAAATTTGGTTTAATTTAGGGCAGCAAAGAGCTATTCTTCTCAGTGACCTAAATGAATGCAGTGCCTCCTGTATTGTATACATGTGTGTGTTAGCAACAATTAGGTAATAGTATGCGGTGTTGCAGTATTATTAAATCATAAATCTACTGAATGTCTTTTAACCCCTTGCGGCAGGACAAACCTACTTGGGGCTGGACAAACCTACTAAAGAAGGTTTGTCCTGCCCCCGAAATATTCACCACTGCAGCCGCTACCTTAAGCAGCAATCCCCTGGAGCTGTTGCTTCTGGCTTTGGCTGTCTGCGGCCGCTCAGGATCAGATCAGAGCTGCCAGGGGGTACAGGGCCAATTTGGGGCCCTCCAGCATGCTCGACTGCTCAAGCGCTCAGACATTCGTGTGTTCAGGCTCCAGAACACATGAACACCCAAGTGCTTTGGGGAGGATCAGAGGCGGGCACTGGTTGCAGAGTGTAAGCGATGTGAGTGCTGGGGTGATGGGTTGGGTGATGGACAGTATCTATAAAATATGTTTCTGTAAAAAAATTATTTCTTCATGTTTGAGTGAAGTGTATACATTTTGTGCAATTCTGCTCATCCAATAACTTTGGGGGATATTCAATACTGGGTCACGACTGTTGGGCTGGTCTGACAGCTGTGACCCTGTCCCGTTCACGACCGGCTTGATTTGAAATTGACAAGCGGGATTCAATGTCCCGCCTGCTGAGATACGGCCATGGATCGTCAAACTGCAGCCAGGAGCTCGATAATCCATGGCCGTTCTTGCCAGAATGGGTCCAACTGCTTCTAAATTCGGGCCTGTTCTGCTGAGATCCCTGTTCAATGCTGTCAGGGAAAACAGCATTGCATAGGGCCCTGCCGCTATTTCCCCCACGTCGGGAATAGCGGCAGGAGATTGATTACCCCCCTTAGTCTGCAGAATCCATAATACCCTTGATTGAATCCCAGTTATAAACATCTCTCCTATACTGTATGAACCTTTAATTATCTAGAAAAACATAATTGTCATAGCTGTATTGTTTAGAACTATAACATCAGTGAAAATTTAATCAAATTTAACAAAGAGAAGACAGAAAAATATTTTACTAATATAATTCCATGTAAATGTTTGTTAAATGCAAGTGGTCAGAATATAGGCAGACATACTGAGATTGCTTTCAGGGACTCACAGCTTAGTCACAGTAAGAATTGGAGAAGCAAGCTGTTTTTGCCTTTGTGTGGGTAAAAGATTCAGCAATCGTCTTCATTGGCTTTTGCATACTGTAGCATTATATGTTAAGTTCAATTCTGCCTTTTTAACAGTGGAAAGATTTAGGAGTCTTCTTCTAAACTATATGATAAATGGGTATTTGATATTGACAAGTCACTACTGGAAACCGCTCCAGTTGAATGTGCCACTGTTAACAGGCAGATTTGAACAGCGTCCAAAGAGAAACATCTGATTAACCAGAACTCTTCTGACAATTGTAGGGCTTATAAAATGAAATAGGTTGAGTAAGGAAGATAAAATAACACTCGAATGATCAAGTGAATTTTTCATTATAGATACTTTTTACAAAATGTCACTTAGAATAATTTGAAATGGAAAATGCATTGAGTATTTCAGAAGACTGCTTCCTACTAAAATACTTATCCGGAATAATATATATGTATATATATATATATATATATATATATATATATACTCTGTCAATAATAGGCGTCACTCCGGGGCTTACGTGAAAAAAACTTAGTGGAAGTTTATTATTCCTTACGGTCTACGCCGTTTCGGGATAAACCCTTCGTCAGGACCAAAAGTATGGAACAAAAGTGCAAACAACAATGTGATACAAACAAATCAACTTACATATAGGGGACCCGCCGTGTAGCGTCCTCCTCCGTCCTGGACTCCCGATGACGACTTCCGGGTACTCCCGGAAGTGACCTGGCCGACCTGGCAGCGGAGGAGGCCACACTGTGGGAAAAGTGTACAGTGCCATTAGTTGAAAATTCATCTTAAGGTGCCTTGTGCTTACAGTACAGTTAATGATCATTGATTAGTGCTATAATAGAAGTGTCGAGAACACAAAACAATATACAATACAAAAAATACAAGTTAAAATGCTGCACTCTCCCTGAACCTCTTTATATTCGCCACAAGATGTCACTGTGGCGCAACATATACCTGTCTCCTATGGTAAAATAGGCATAAATGCTGACTACCTGTATGATTATATACCTGTCATGTCAGCTTTTATAAATACATTTTTAATTTGTAGCAGGGAATATTATTGTTCCTGTCTGAAATCCTGTTCATTATACTTTAACATGAAAAACTCTGCACATAATTCATAATTTTTACAAGAAACTACCTAAATTCATGGTTTCATTAAGACCCCCCGGTTTGAGGGTCCCCAAGGTGTGGATCCACCTACTCTCTATTTGTAAGAGGTGTTTACCCCTATCTCCCCCTCTTGCAGATTCTGGTGCTTGGTCAATTAGTTGGAATCTTAAATTGGCCACTCCATGCTTCGCTTCCAAGAAATGTCTGGCCACAGTCTGTTCGCTGTGACCTTTTTCAATTGCCATGCGGATGGAAGTCCTGTGATTTGCCATCCGTTCTTTGATGGTCCCTATTGTTTTGCCAACATAATTCAACCCACACGGACACGTCAAAAGATAAATAACGTATTTAGACGTACACAATAAAACTGGCTTGATGTTAAAGCTTTTGCCCGTGTGGGGGTGGCGAAACGTGGAACCAGAGCTCATATAGCTACAGGTGACACAGCCGGTACACCTGTAACAACCCCCTTTGCGTGACAGGAAATGTGTTACTTCAGTTTTTAATTTTGATATGTCGGTTTTAACGACTCTATCGCCTATACTCCTCCCCCTAATGAACCCTGTTTGTAATCTGGTGTTTTTCAGACTGGGTATGTGGGGGTCAGTAGCTACTATAGGCCATAGTGATTTCGCCTGTTTCACTAATCCTGGGCTCTTGTCTGAGTAATGTTTAACCCAGGTAAATATCTTTTGATCTTGTTTTTTGGGGTTACTTTTTAGAAGTTCGGCTCTTCTGATACTGATGGCTTTTATCTGTGCATCTTTCAGCAATTGATATGGGTACCCCCTTTCCAGAAACCTGTTGAACATGCTTTCTAATTGGATGTTCCTAATGTTCTCATCACTATTGACCCTACATACTCTAATAAATTGCGAGTAGGGCAGACTCGCTGTAGTGGCCTTTGGATGGAAACTGTGATATTGCAACATCATGTTGCGGTCGGTTGGCTTAGTAAATAGGCGGGTACTTAATTTATTGCCTTCTTTAGTGATGCGGACATCGAGGAAATCAAGCTGGGTTGAACTTATTGTGTAAGTCAGTTTTACTGGACTGTCTGACTGGTTATGTTGTTCAAGCATGGTGACTAGGGTCTCTTGGGGACCAGTCCAGAGCAGGATCAGGTCATCTATATATCTATAGTAAAACCTGGCAAACTGCATAAACACCGAATTTTGCAAAAAGATCTTATTCTGAACACAATACATATATGCATTTGCATATACTGGAGCGGAAGGAGAACCCATGGCACACCCTGACAGCTGGTTATAGAATTTTTTGTCATGCATGAATACATTGTGGGTGAGGGTAAACTTCAGAAGTTGTAAAATGAAGCTAGCCTCCGGTCCTACATAGTGAGGATTGTGGGCCATGAGTTCTCCCACCGCTTGCAGCCCCTGCTGGTGGGGGATGCAGGTATAAAGGCTGGTTACATCAATACCAACCAAAAGAGTGTGGTCGGGGATTTCTCCCAGCTCCTGCAATTTTATCAATAATGAGGTGGTGTCCTTGAGATATGTGCTGGTGTTCTGCACACAATTCTGCAAGAACGCATCCACATATCTCGCCACCGGTTCGCACAGAGACCCCCTGGCTGAGATGATAGGTCTACCAGGAGGCCTCTGTGCGTTCTTGTGCAGCTTCGGTATAATGTAAAATACCGGAGTTATCGGGTACTGGCGTAACAGACTCTTTTTCACGTCAGGTGACGCTAAGTTTTCTCTAATGGCATTGTCCAGAATGGCTTCCAATTCTTGCCGATGAATCAATATTGGATCCATGGAGAGTCTCTCATAAGTCAAACCATCGGACAGGAGGCGGTCGCATTCTTCTTTGTAATCGGACAAGTTCATCACCACTACCGCACCCCCTTTGTCCGCCGAGCGGATAACAATATCTGTTCTGTCCCCCAGACTCTTCAAGGCCTGGTGTTCCTCCTTTGTAAGATTATTAGATTTAGTGCTAGGTACCGTTTTGCCACTATTCTCCAATACTCTGGCAAAGGTTTTCAGAGATGGGTTGTTGGACAGGGGGTCGAATGTGCTGGTTGGTTTTAATTGTTGTAATATCTTGTCTTCCAGGGAAGGAGTTATAGGTGGGGTTACATTTTTGTTTTTATCTTTGTCAAAATGTTCTTTTAAACGGAGTTTTCTTTGGAGGCGGTAATTATCTACTTTCCATTTAAAGTCATTATGCATGACTGTAGGCACGAAATTTAAGCCCTTGTTTAAAACAGATACCTCAGCTGGAGTTAATACCGCACTCGACAAATTGAAAACTACGTCTACCGTCCCCTTCTTGGCTGTCGCCTTCCTCTCCCTTTCACCTTGGCCACCTCGTCTCGATCGCTTCTGATCGTGTCGGCATCCCTGGCCCTGGTGCCTACGGCACCAGGGCCACACACACACACACACACACACACACACACACACACACACACACACACACATACATACATACATACATACATACATACACACTAAACATCGGCACTCACCTTTCCTAGTTTTGGGGTGCCCTATGGCTTGTGACCACATTGTTTAAACAGACATTGTAGGGGCTCTGCACACACTAAATTAACTGATAATAAACAGTGGAGATTTAGTTCATGGATTGATTGATTAATGCATTTAAGCCTGCAGCCCCCTTCAATTCATGAACTAAATCTCCACTGTTTATTAATATCAGTTAATTTAGTGAGCGCAGAGCCCCTACAATTTCTTTATATAGTTTTCCACAGGCCTCAAAAACAATCAGACATGTTTCTACAGGTAATATGATTGTCATAATATATTTGCATAGTATATTCCAATAACACCTACAGTATAAGCCTATTATAATGCACACAAAACACTGTATATAATACAGGCAGGCACTAAGGTATATGGGATTACATACGGGAGACTGGTGGTGATTCCTGTGGTCATTACACTGACAACAGTATCCAAAGGATTAGAATCCCTGAGGCTGGGTAAGTAAAGTTACCCTCACCCACTAACTCTCCCTACCCTAACCCCCCCCCCATCTTATTGCCGAACCCGAACCTCAGCTTTATAGTTAAAAGTTGACCATAACCCTCCATCCCTAACATTTTCTCCCCTTAGTGTCTAAACCTTACACCCTGCTCACACAGTCTAACACTAAGAGACCCCATGATGCCAGATGTAGGGATTTTGGTATTCTGGTGCAGGTGTTGTGGCTGCTTTTTGGGAGTATTTCAATGGGATTCCAACTGCCAGCGTCTTGATCACTGGCATGTTGCCATATACTGGTAAATTGGTGGTAAAATCAAAACATTCCTCTTTTTTTGTACAGAAGAGAGTTTATCTCTGTATATATATATATATATATATATAGTAACTGATATGATGCTGCAGTAACCCTATAATATAACACTGAATATTGATACTCTAAAATATTGCAATACATCATTATATCTCTTGGAATTCTATTTTACTTTTAAAGGGGCATACACACGCAGATATGTGTGCTAATTGCTAAGCTATTTAGGGTAGGCGATTTACATAGTTACATAGTAGGTGAGGCTGAATAAAGACTTATGTCCATCTAGTTCAACCTATGTTTATAGTAGCTAATCCCTTGTTGTATAGTATGTTCTAATATTTTAAAGACAGATTGTTACTTATTCGTACCCGTGGATGTTTTTAACCAATAAATGTTTATCCAACCTTATTTTAAATGTATTTATAGTGTCTGCCGACACCACTTCTTCAGGAAGAGAGTTCCAAAGTTTGACTGCTCTGACTGTAAAGAATTTTTTTCGTCTAGATGAACAAAATCTTTTTTTCTTCTAATCTAAACTCGTGCCCTCTCGTCCTAGATTCCTGTCTAGCAGAAAAAAGGGTGTTTGACAGTTTCTTATATTGGCCCCTGATATATTTGTACATGTTGAGCATGTCCCCCCTTAAATGTCTATTCTCTAGTGTAAATAGTCCCAGTGTGCTTAATCTCTCCTTGTAGCTTAAAGTCTCCATTCCCCTAATAAGCTTAGTTGCTCTTCTTTGGATTTTTTCTAATTCTATGATGTCCTTTTTATAGAGTGGGGCCCAGAATTGTACTCCGTATTCGAGGTGTGGTCTAACCAATGATTTGTACAGAGGCATAATTACTTTTGAATCCCTAGTTTCCATGCCCCTTTTAATACATGCTAGAGTTTTGTTGGCCTTTTAGTTGCTATATTACATTGAGCACTACACCCTAGTTTGTTGTCTATTTGGACTCCTAGATCCTTTTCGAGTACTGAATTACCCAATTCATCCCTGCTTAGGTTATAACTAGCACACTGGTTATGTCTCCCAAGATGTATGACCTTGCATTTGTCCACATTGAACCTCATCTTGACCACTTTTTTGCCCACTCATCTAGATTGTCAAGATCATTTTGAAGTGTGGTGACATCTTCTGATGATTTTGTATCGTCCGCAAAGATGGATACATTGCTGAGTAACCCTATCCCAATATAGTTAATAAAAATGTTAAACAAAATGGGCCCTAGAACCGAACCCTGTGGCACTCCACTTAGTACTGGTATCATATTAGATACGGCACTGTTCACAACCACTCTTTGTTCTCTATTACACAGCCAGTTCCCTACCCATCTGCAGATATTTGCCCTTAATCCCAGGTCCTCCATTTTATTTATCAACCTCTCGTGTGGTACTGTGTCGAAGGCTTTAGAAAAATCTAGGAAAATCACATCTACAGCATTTCCATTATCAAGGTTTTTGCTAACCTGTTCATAGGAACCAAGTAGATTAGTTTGACGTGAAGGATTTTTCACGAACCCCTGTGAATTTTTCACGATTTCCTTGTGTCCAGATCTCCCATGGGGAACACATAAACATGCAAAGACTTGTGCTAACCAATTTTGCTTAAGCAAAACAAAGGCGGGTAGTGGTTCAGAATGAGAGATTGCGATCAGTATCTCTCATTCTTTACACACAAAGAGATTTGCAGTCACTTGCTAAGCAATTTGACTGGATTTCGACTGCATGCACTGACTTAGTTAGCAAGAGATAATTAATCTCTCGGGGCATACACACGGAGAGATGCTTACTTTTCTAAGCAATCTAGTCAGACCGCTTAGAAAGTAGCACAAATTCGCTCCGTGTGTATGCCCCTTAAAAGGTCTAGTATGGTATGTTTATATTTAAGCATCCTTACCATTTGACCAACACATGGGATACCAGAGGAACAAAAAATCCTTTCATTTTTTAAAATAACTAGATGCAACATACTATGCAAATTTAGTTCAGAGAGGACGAGATTTGAATGCTATTTTTTTCACATTTGTGCCAATCGTTCTTTGATGTAGTGCCAAAAAAATGTTTTTGTTTTGTTTTTCAAATGAAGTTAATGTATCCTTCAGATCTGATTTCTGTGGTTAATGCTGCTGGCTGGAAGATACATCAGAGACTAAACAGTAGTTCAGCACATTATTAGATTTGAAGTGATTATACAACTCTTTTCCAGCTCAAAACCACTCACATGCTACCTTTTTTTTGCATCTCATACAGCCAGCTGTTTTGAGTCATTCAAGTATTTTCTGTCTAGTCATATAAAAATCAATAAACTCTATAATGTCACCAGAGGTACATAAAACGATTCTCTGCTCAGATGTCTTAGCATCTTTATTTTTGACTTAGTTCCCAGGGTACCATACAATATACAGTAGCTAAGGCCAATGAGGACAGGCAGTGACCCCCTATTGCCTACTGCCTCGCCCTGTAGCGCTAGCCAGCTTCTTTGGGCTGCAGCTGATGCAGCCCATAAAAGCCAGGGATATGTATATATGCAGTACCATCACCAATACTGTGAACGTGCCAGGCTGGGATAAGAACGTGGCCAACAGCAGCTCCCCTTTTACAGAAAAGTGAGAATCATTGCTGTCCAGAACTGATTTTTCTTTCAATACTGCCATGTGGATATGTCACCCTTGTCAATTAACTTCATTTTTCCAGTGTAGAGATTTTAGCTGTTTTACATTTTTTTTATTCCCATCCTGAAATTGACATTTTAAAAAAAATTCACTAAAATCCATAATTAACAGCAAAGTATTATAAACTTTATTTTATAAAAGTGTTCAAAACATACAGTATAACTAATTTTATATATAGGCCAGAACTAGTTATTTTTTTTAAGTTGTAGGTGATAAAACATACCGAACATGCTGTAGTACTTTGTACTGTAGCAGTTAGCACTCTTACTGTATCTCAAATAAAAGGACAATAGTGGCCTCAGAGCTCATAGATTTTTTCAAGAAACACAGAATCGATTATTTTTTAACATGTCACAGAAGCATTTAGAATTTCAGTGCACAATGGTATAAGATAGCCACAACAGTTATTCATATACTGTACAAAAACACAGGCTTAATTTTATTTGCTGGGAAAAAAAATTGGGAAAAAAAATCACGATAAATCATGAATTTTTTTCACTGTAATATTTACCACGACCAATTTACTTCCCATTTACAGATTCTCATTTTGGCCACCAGCATGCCATCTACAGGTTTCTGGCGGATGGCACACCTCAAATTCTCCTGCGTCCATTGGCTAGAATGGGGCCCATACTGATGGACAGTGCATGGCGGTAGTAACGATGGTAGCCACTCTGATGAGATTGGCCCCATCTGTAGGTATTCTCCGCTACTGCCATGGGAGCGGTGTTGTTTCTTAGATCATCTGTAAGATGGTATGAGCAAAAGTTTGTGAGAAAATGCACTGCTAGCCAATGGTCTGCGGAGGATAGATTGTTATGTCGACAGTGTCTAGGTCTACAGTCATTAGGCCAACACATGAAAAATGTCAACATGGTTTAAAAAAAAAAGGTTTGACTTGGTCAAAAGGTCACAAGCAAAAGGTCAACGTGCGAAAGGGCCACTGGAAAAAAGGTTGACATTGATTGTAGTTTTATTTAGTTACTATATCGATGTACTGTAGGTCAACATGGACACTGCATAAGTGTACCGCTCCCACTTGCCATGCTTTGGGCACAGTCCCTCGCTGTGCTTGGTACACTATTATTGTTATGATAACCTGGGGTGAACTCGGGGTTAACCCTTGCTCTGACTGGCAGGTCTGCAAGATGTTGATTATAGCTTAAATTGTGCTTCTGTAGCTGAGGTGGTGAAGCCACAGCAGCACCCGAGCCTGACCCTGACTCTATTACTATACCCCAAGTTGACTGGCACTTGCGCAGTTCTTAGACTTCGCCACTAATAGCTGCCTTTCCAGGGCAGATTAGTTCCACCCTGTACTCAGATGCCACCTGGTCTTTCGTGGTGACACAAAGTCCCAACTGAGACAGGGTACTAGTAAGAGGATAAACTGACTAGATAACACAAAGATAACCTAGGCTCTGCACATGAACATGGACTAGAATATGCAACCTTGCAGACAAGGACTGAACACAAGATTTGCGGCTCTTACCACTATAATGCAAATGCGTTGCAATAAACCAAGCAAGAACTAGAACCAAGATAATGCGGATAGGTTTGCAACCTACCCACCTAAGTGACACCGTCGCAAAGTTAGACCAATATCTCTGGCACCTGCAGTGAGACAAACAAACAAGAAACAAAAACAAGACCAGTCATCATGCGGTTAGGCCTGTGCCCTAACCTCCGCCATGTCTCTGTCTCAGGACTATAGCTATGGCTCCAGCTGGTGCTGTGAGAATACCAACAGCAGATTGCATACATAACACCTATGGGTAGAAGCTGGTCACAGACAAGATCTCACATGCTGGATGTAGTTGTTCTCTGACACAGGCAGGATCTCACAGCACAGGCAGGCAGGTGTGCTTGCTGGAATACTGGAGCAAACTAGGACAAAGCTGCTGCACTGAGGTCTTACATACACATGCGGAAATACACTGAATTCTGGAATAATCTCAGACAGGAGTTTGCTAGGAACTCAGAATCATTTGGAACATAGAAATCACCAGGAACGAGGAATATCATAGGAGTAAGACATGAATATAACCGGCAATGTTTATTGCTTGGAGCATACCTATATACCCGGTGGCTTAGGAGGCAGCCACACCCAAAGACTAAAGGCCCATACACACTTGACGATTTTCAGCTGAAAATCGCTCAAAACAGCCGTTTTGAGCGATTTTCCGATGAAAATCGCCTGGTGTGTATGCCCCCCAGATTGCCGACTAGCGAGGATGCGCGCTCCCGCATCCTCGCTAACGAGGTGGGCAATCTGCTGGTTTTACCAGCACACCTAGCGATGATGGCTGGTTTTTCAGCCATCATCGCCAAGTGTGTACAGCAGCCGGACTGAAAGCTGAAAGTCTTTCAGTCCAGCTGACAGCCCGCTCCCTCCCCCTGTTCATACTCACCCCTCCCCGCTCCCCACGCTGCCTGTCTCTTCTCCTGGCTCCAACGCTGCTGCTGCTGCTGCTGCACAGTGACAGGTTCTCCTCCACTCCCCTGGCCGGACATACAGCTCGGCAGGACGCCCCGCCCCCAGCAGAAATCCCCCCACCCCCAGGCTCACAGGCTTGCTCCCTGCTCCTGCTGTGTGGAGCATAACCCCACTGACCACCAATGAAGGTTTTTTAAGGCAGTGATATAAACATTGCTGGCACATGCCAGCAATGTATATATTACTGCACCACTGGGCACCAATGATTTTGTTTTAAGGCAGTGATATATACATTGCTGGCACATGCCAGCAATGTATATGTTACTGCACCACTGGGCACCAATTATTTTGTTTTAAGGCAGTGATATATACATTGCTGGCACTTGCCAGCAATGTATATGTTACTGCACCACTGGGCACCAATGATTTTGTTTTAAGGCAGTGATATATACATTGCTGGCACATGCCAGCAATGTATATATTACTGCACCACTGGGCACCAATGATTTTGTTTTAAGGCAGTGATATATACATTGCTGGCACATGCCAGCAATGTATATATTACTGCACCACTGGGCACCAATGATGTTGTTTTAAGGCAGTGATATATACATTGCTGACACATGCCAGCAATGTATATATTACTGTACCACTGGGCACCAATGACACATAAGCCAGTAATATATACATTGCTGGCACATGCCAGCAATGTATATATTAGCACCACTGGCCACCAATGATACTTATAATGCAATATATATATATATATATATATATATATATATATATATATATATATATATATATATGGCTAAGAGCCGGCACTCAAACCAATCAAGGGGGTGGTAATATGCCTTTGGGTGCCTTCCGCAAAGTTGAGGTAGTAGGCGAAAAAGCAGCGTCACTCCAAAGGGCTTCAATCAAGAGAATTTATTATAACATGTGGTCGACACGTCAAGGTCGACGTTTCAATGCAACAGCATTTTTATCAAGACAGCGTGTGACCAGATACATATGTATCTGGTCACACGCTGTCTTGATAAAAATGCTGTTGCATTGAAACGTCGACCTGGACGTGTCGACCACATGTTAAAATAAATTCTCTTGATTGAAGCCCTTTGGAGTGACGCTGCTTTTTCGTATATATATATATATATATATATATATATATATATATATATATATATATATATATATATATATATATATATATTGCAGTAATATATACACAGCTCTTAAACTCCCCCGTGGCAACGAGCACTTCACCCCCACCCATGGCATCGATCATGAAGGGCCCTGGGATCGAGCATGAAGCCCCTGGCATTATGGTATGTGCTCTTAATGGGCATCATGGTGTGTGGCATAATGTGTAATGGGCATTGCGGTGTGTGACATAAGGTGTACTGGTGTGTATAACATGTAATGGGCATTATGATGTGTGGCATAACGTGTAAGGGGCAATACGGCTGCAAGTAAAATCGTAGCTATGCACATGGGCGGGATTTCCCTGGGCAGGACAGCATTTACCTGATCGCTGGGCTATGAATATACGCAGCCCAGCAATCAGTTATGAATCAGGCCCCAAGAAAAGAAATCTACTGAATAAAATGGCCCCTGCTCTCACCCTTGGAATTTTAACCCCTCCCATTATGTAAATATCCTTTTATATGAAAGATTTTCAGCAAAGTCTTTCGCCTCCTGAAAATCTCTTGCTCTTTGGGGGAAAATAGCTCAGTGTGTACGCACTACTTTGGTGATAGATAAATCCATCAGAGATTTTGGCAAAGTCTTTGGAAACGAAAATCTTCTAGTGTGTATGGGCCTTAAGGTATGCATGGAAACAAGGCAAGATGGATCAGCCAAAACCCGGAGCACTTATCCAGTGAACACATTAAACGCACACAGAATATGAAAAATAATGGCTGCTGCAGTCGCAGCCCATGACAATTATATTCTCCCTCCACATTCACTGGGATGGTAAATAATGAACATGTCCTTATTTTTATAGGTGAAACCGTTCTGGAATGAAATCATTGAAACTTGTGATTAATACTCTGATAGCGACCCTTCAGAATTAAAAGTAATTTGAAAGTTACTACGTCCTAGAAAAGCACTAAGCAGCAGCTGAAAGCACTATTTTGAACCTCACGCCAGCTGACATCTGGTATATAGGAAGGGATGGAATTCTAAAAGAGAACACTTGGTAAGGAGGGATTATACACATATAGATGAAAACAGGGAGTGATTGATGTGGAAGATGATTGCAGATTGAGAAAACAGCACAGTTGAAGGAGTACAAAAGAAATTACCATGAATAAGAAAATCCAATCATACTACTGTAAGAGTGAATGGATAATAAAATGTAATTAGACATACAGGAAACCATTAACCACTTATTAGACTATTTTTTTTTACCTAAACTGTTATTATTAATATATACTTTGTAAAGATGAAAAGCCCTGTGTCCATTGGACACAAACGCCTCCCGCCTCCAATCACAAATAACCCCTCATGGCATAAGATTCCCTAAATTGTCATCTCCATTACCGAATAGTGGGGACATATTCCCTGGTAGAACCTCCACCCTCACCCCCAGTGCCAAGGGACTACCACAAAGTAACCCCATGCCCCTGTGTGTCACTATATTTTGCTATATTATTAATATTTGTTCCCTGCATTATGAAATCCACTAAGCCATGGGGTTTTCTGCACTGGAAATATCTGTAGTTCACGTCCAGACTTATTGAATATACTGTAACTGTTTTTTCAGCCTGCAAACCCAGGGATTCCCCATAGTGGAATTATATGTGGTTCCTCAGGCTTTAAATGACAATTGGTGCCTTATTGCAGATCCTGAAGCTGCAGGGAAAATCTGCATAACGGGGGGGGGGGGGGGGATATTGGTTGGGTCACTAAGCAGCAATAATTTTCTGCTTAGCGAGCCTTCTAACACCACCTGCCGGGCATGCAATTACCCACCCCCCACTGTCGTGTTAATATCCCTGCAGCTTTGCAAAAGGATGTTTTGCATAACGATCGCCGACAATCAAACGGTTTCTGCCCTGCTCGCAAATTCAGTGTGGGCTGACTTAAACTTGCAGCATCCGGGTTGAGAACTAGACAGGCGGCTGACAAACTGCAACAACAGCTGCTCGCCCCTGGCAGGCAGCTGCCTGACTGTCTTTACATGTGATCATCCACCGTTTTCCTGGGTGCACCGATCATTTTTACATGCAAATGACCCCTGCCCACCTCCACTCCCCGCCAGTGCGAGCACCATGGCAACTATGCCGGTAAATTAGCTTGCACAGCAGTGCTGCACATGCCCATGCGCAGCAAGAAACATCTGTCCCTTGTGTGATCATGCCGGGAACAGGGTCAAGTAGAATAAGGGCCAATGTGAGAGCTTGAGTAAATCCAAAAATGTAAATCAGACAATAAAGGTCATTAGACATGTGGTAAACCCTTAGCGGATCGGATTACTCCGTAGACAAGAAATTAATGAATATTGCTTACGTCCCAACATTTTATACGGGAGGATTGCCTTGGGTGAATGGGGTGTGGTCTTACTGGGATGCCATGTCTGCAAGCCACACCCCATTTCACATGACTATGGAGGCATGTCCAGTACTTTGTGAGCTGCTGGCCTGCCCCCAGTCCATCTGCCTCTCTCAATAGATGCTATGTACATGCAGCGACAGACAGGGGGAGTCCGACCTGATCCCCGACGTGCGGGTTTTGCTGCATATCAAAATGCGGTAAAAACCCTGATAACGGGGTTTTTAACGCATTTCTGTTTTAGAGAATATCCCCCAGAAGATGCAGTCGTGAAAGTGTTATACAGTTAAGTCATTGCCGAACAGTTTACTTTGGGTACAAAGTCCCAATAATACATTCTTCAAATGATGCTTTTGCTCCCGTACTCCGGTAATCTGTAATCTTTTTTTTTGACATTCCGAAACCTCTGAGTGTGATGACATTAGCCGATTCATTCCATTGTGCAAAGGGGATACGGTCGGTTGGTCGACAGTCATTAGGTCGACACCGTTGGGTCCACATACTGCAAGATCGACAGGTGTCTAGGTCGACATGGCTCAAACATTAAACATGAATATTTTGCTCACCGCTAATGATGCCGACACAAAAGTATCATTGAGAGAGAGAGAGAGAGAGAGAGAGAGAGTGTGTGTGTGAGAGAGCGTGAGAGGTTATTTAAAGCTGCCCCTCCCATAATTGCAGGCTAACTTTTATAAATGTTATTGTACATTAAATAAACACTGTTTTGTATATATGAATATTAAAAGGATTCTATAACATTTTAATAACATTTTGACTTTTAACTTTAAGCTAGGCTAAAATGCATCTTCTAAGAATCTTTAGTATTTTTCCATTACTTATATTTCTCCATAAAACATCTTACTCAGATTTATTACACCTTTCAAGCTTGTGAACATGTTGCCTATCAAATCTGTTGCACTGGCTCCTCCAGACTTCGTTAATTCCCAGAACCATTGTCTAGGAACAGAATGTCCTTAGGCACCGCTAGCATTTTGTGTAAACATGCAGAAGGTTCCGCTGAGTTCCAACTGTCTGAGTCCTCTGTATCTGCATTTGTTTTTGATAAATCCTCTAGTGTTGATATGTTTTTAGCAGGGATAGATTGCCAATTCTTCCTGAAGATTCTATTTCCTAAGGCTTCAAAACTGAAATCAGTCTATTTCTGCATTTCAGGTTCTCTCCCCGGCTGTGTGTCATGCCTGCTTCCCGAGATCGTCCTTTATAGTGTTGATATGTCTGGCAGATGATGCTCTGATGCTGCAGTGACTTCAGATGCCCCAAAATGTGTCCATATAAGTATGCAGTTTTACAGGTCATTTATTAAGTTCTGAACTTATGAGAGAAAACGGGAAACCAGCAGAATAAGAGTCATTATGAGAAGCAAACAGCAAATGTTTATCATTTATTTGTAGAATGAAAACGTAATAAGACAGCCTGGAGTCTGCTTATGCTGGCAGCAGTGTTCAGCACAATCTACATGGTAATATCATCTAGTACATAAAGTGATCTGTTCTAACGTGACAGTCTTACATTACGGTGCACCAGTGTTATGAACTCATATGACAATTATTTCTGCTAATATATTATGTATTTAAGATCATTTTCTCTGACCTGCTGAATGTTACTACTGCTTTTGGAGAGGATGTACTAACATCTGCCGACCCACATCACCTCACAAAGCAGGCCACCGCATCAATAATAATTGCATAATGCACTAAGGTACGCGATTATTATCAATAAGGGCAGCAATTGCATTAAGCGCTGCTGGTCCGATCACCGACTCAGGTACCATGCATCAGACCTGAGGTGACATCAAACTGACCCGATTTGGGCCGATTAGACAGCCCGATTCATCGGAATCGGACAAAATCAGTCCAAATTGGCTCAGTGTATGGGCACCTTAAGGGGAGAGCTGAGTGAGTTGAGGGCAATGCAAAAAGTACAATTAACTGTGTACCTTAGTAAAACCTTGCAGCACTACAGGTGAGATACTGTAGATGTAACATGTGCATATAGATTTAAGGTGCCCAAACATGTTGATATGGTGCTGTACTTTTGTGCTTTAAAATGTGCCATGCAATTCTGGAACTTGTAGGGAGATGCAATGCGATGCAATTTAAAAAAAAATATATATATATATTTTTTTTTAAGTTGATAGCTACTAATGGACATCGCATCGCATGTACTCCTGTACTGATGTGATGCAATGAAGCACAAAAAGTACTGCATGCAGATACTTTTTGTGCTTTACAATATTGTACCTGCGGGGACGCGCATTGCATCGCATCGCATCCCCGCAGATACACGGTGCGATTATCGCAATGTGTATGGGCACCTTTAGATTTGGTATGGTATGTCCAAGCTCCGATCTAAATTGCAGTGTAAAAACAAAGCTGCACAGTGGGCTGCATGCAAAATCAGCCAGCATTTACCTTGCATGAGAAATTATAGTACAGTTGTACATGTACTTGTGCTCCTTGCATCGTGGCTTGGTTTGTTCCACAACCATGGTTACTTCCTTTTTTTGCTTTGCTCCCACCTCAGAATAAGTCTTTATGCTGTTTGCTTTACCATCTCTTGGCTGTCGATTTATAGGCCATGTTTCCTGAGTGCTCCACTTTGTGTATCTATATATATATAGAGAGGTATTATGATTGCTTGTGTCATTTGTTTTCTTCCTACATATTCCTGAGAGGACTGGGAAACTGTGTAAAGAAGATTAAGCCTGAAGACTAACAACTATTTGATACTGGGATTTGTTTTATTTGGACCAGGAAATCGCAGCCGGTTACATAAGTGCCTTTGACACCGAACACAGAAAGACTTGTAAACTGACACCGACATAAGTTTCCGCACATTTTTTTACCTATTAAGAAATCCGTACAGACCCTCCAATCTTTTGCTTTTCCTGTTTTTCAAATATACTAGAAGATCTTTCCGGTAAAAAAAATGAAATAACCATTTAATCTAGTTAATCGCACGCTGGAAGCTTGAAAGCAAATCTGAAAAACCTATGCACATCCTTCAGCCTATGCGCAGGATATTAAGTCCATATAGTATACAGAACTAAGCTCATATGTTTTATTAAACCAAATGCAATAGCCATGGCACATGAATATCTAGATTTGTATTCGTATCAGCTACACAAAGTCCCTTGGCAGTTCCCTCTATAAACATTAGAGCACTAAGGATTTATTTGACCAACCTGCAGGGATATTAGATCAACAAGCCACATAATTTACTTCCATTTTAGCAGCTTTATCTGTTTAACTTTAATTTCCATGAAGGATTTATGAATACAACCTACACTGCATGTTACACCAAATGTAGATACAAGCACCTTCTTTAAATATCTTGTGTTTGTTCAGCCATGTTGGAATTACTGCTCTGCATAAATCTGGGTGTCATGAATCGGTAATGGAAAACTTACTTTGAGATGTTGATTCTTTTATTAGCAACAGTGCAAAAACAGCAAAACATTTTTACAGTTATAATTACTCACCAAAGTAATTGACAACTATTCATGCGAATCATTACCAATGTGCTGGACTTCGTTGCACTGCAGAGCTAAATGTAAGATTTTGCTTTGAAAATTTCCTACTTTAAACCTGTTCAATGCGAAGAAGCGCCGTTCACTGTGATGTTCCAGCCGCACTTTAGAGATGTGTTTTTTGAGCAATCACTCAAACCTGTCAGAGACTGTGGGACTTTGTTATTATACGTACTGTATAAGTCTGAAGACTTAACTGGCATTAAATAAGCATTATAAAAATAAATTACTTTGTAATGTAACTGACAGCAACATCTTTTTTCTGATGCGTGTACAGGTAGTTTTTCTTTAGCAATTGTAGCGCATTACGTTTTTCAATTTATTGGTAAGCTTAGTAAACAGAAAAAGGTTCTTAAAAATCCCTGATTAAGAGAATAGAAATGTGGATAGGGAGATACAGATGGAGCCCCTCTCATGCCGAAGAATTGCCAGCCGTCTTAAGCGGGTGCATGTGCACGAGATGCTCGCGTGCCCCTTTCCAATGGAGCTCCTCGTCGGCCCGCTGACTCGCCACCAGTCCCCATCAGTCTCCAGCAGTGTTCCCTCTAAGCTGTGCGCGTGTGCGCGCGCACACAACTCGCCGAGCCCGCGCACAGACATTACAATTGAGCGCACAAAGGTTAAAATCTTGTTTTAGTGTGCCACGAGTTTAATAAGGTTGAAAATCACTGCTATAGCCTATATGTGCGGTGTGTGAAGTCTGTAAACATTCAAATTGCTTTATTAACTCAACAGAACTCGAAACCTAGGCCTGTATACGTTATGTGACGCACAAAAATGTACATTTCCTTCCAAAGTTGCACAGCCAATATCTTTTTCTGCACAAAGCCTTCGTAAAATTAGAGGGAACATTGGTCTCCACCACCCCCTTCACCCCCCCTAACCCTGACTGTCTCCCTGAAGTGGAGACCGGCAGGGTCCCACCGTCCAGCCACCAACTGACTGGGACGCGCGTGCGTGTGAGACGCTCTCGCGTCCCAGCCTAATTGAGTCCCTCTTCGCCAGTGGGGACATTCTGGCGCACGCTGTCAGTGAATGAGAGGGGCTCCATCTGTGGAATATACAGATGTAGCCTGGCTCATCCTTGCAGGGGATGGTGATTCTATCGACATCCCCTGCCAGCGGCCGGCTACCGCCAGGGGAGCGTGCGCACAAGACGCTCGCACGCCCCGTGACAACGGAGCTTTGCGGGGGTCCCCGCTGCTTCCCCCACTGTCGCCACTGGTCCCCCTCGCCTCTCCGACCCCCCCCCAAACTGGGCAGAGTCTGCCTGAAGCGGAGACGGGCAGGGAGACGCTGCCCAGCCGCCGTGATACTGGGACGCGCATGCGTGTCCCAGTCTCTATCGCCGGCGCTCGCCAGTGAAAGGGATCTGGTGAGCACCGGCCAAGGATGAGCCCGTCTCCATCTGTTATCTGTTTGAACAATGACAAATCTCACTCTGTATCTCCTGACACGTTCCAGTTAGTAGAAACTGATACAAAACAAACAAATATTTTCATAAACACTATGCTCATATTACTTTTAAATGACTTATTATAATAATATTTATTCATATCTACTTTGACTATTATATGTTGTGTGCAAGTAGTCTTGGAAATGTATAATTAAAATTACTATACATGTACAAATCATCAAGAACTTTAAAATGATATTTACAGTATAATTACTAGGTTATTATTATTTCAGACATGCAGTGATTTCAATTGAATAGAATGTGATTATTTTTAATTACGATTTAAAAAAATCTCTAACATAACCCAAATTCTCAACTACTTACTGTAACTATTTAATTTAGCATTTACTTTTTGTTGTTAAAGGCAAAAATGTGTTTTAAAAACTATTTCAATATGTTGGGATTTTCCCCTAGTGTCCGTAAAATCCCAACGAAACATCGAACGATTGTGCATAGATACCGATCAAATCGCACAATCCGAAATAGTGAAAGAGAATATGCATATGGGTTGTAATCAAACTCTGCTTGTAGTTTGACTGAAAGGAAACCGGGGTGTGGAGGTGGTAAAATGCCGTTTTCAGTGTTTGTCACCAAGCCCTTCTGCTGCTGGGAGTAGCATGATCAAGATGGCGCTGCAAATGGCTGCCTAGGAAGGATTCAGTATGAAATCCCGGCGGTCGTGATCCCGGCGTTCAAAATCCAGACGCCGGAATCCCAACCGCCGAAATCCCGACAAGGGGGGGGACGTGGATCGCCCCCCCTTGCGGGCACGCTGCGCTCGCCACGCAGCGGGTCCGGTGCCTAGCTACGCTCGGCACGCTAATTTATTCTCCCTCCAGGGGTGTCGTGGACACCCACGGAGGGAGAAAGTGTCAGGATTTCGGCGGTCGGGATTCTGAACGCCGGGATCCCGGCAGCCGGGATTTTAACTGCATCCCCCTAGGAACTGTGCACTCAGCCATATGTAACCCTGTGTCTCCCCTGTCTTGTTGTTGCCTGCCTGGCTGTTGTGGCGACCAGCGACGCCGCTGATGGCTGCCTAGGCGCTGGGCTGCTCGGTGGGTATATGCTTCCTGTGTGATAACTGTACTGTCCCTGCTTGCATTGTTTCCTGCCTGGCTGTTGCCACGACTAGTGGTGCCGCTGATAGCTGCCTACCTACCAGCTGTTGCGCAGCAATCCAAATCAAATTCCTAGTACGCGCAAGTACACCTGGCCAATAAAGCAGATTCTGATTCAGAACTGAAGGTGAAATATGTTAGTAGGTGGATTGTATATCAAAGAGCCTTTGATTGGTGGTAGAATGATTAATAGCTGGTTAAGACTCCCAATGGGGAACATAGATATTCTAAACAGGTACCAAATATTGTAAAAGCTGTAGTTGGCACTAAATTCCAACAGCGGTGCAGCAATAGGATGTAATGGTGTCCCCAGGAAGAGGTTAGTACCTGTTTGCTGATAACAACAGAGGTAAGTGTACTGGTGGGTGAATGAAGTGGCAGATTAAGTGGCAGTGATTCTCACCACATATCATGGCTCAATGTCCTGGTTCACCAGATGAATGCCGTATGTGTGGCGGTGTCAGATTGTGATTGGTATGTGCATGCCATGGTGTGCTATGTCCTGCTCCTCACTATGCTGTGAGGAAGGCACATCGCAGCATGGATGTAAGAGGAAATATCTGTATGTGAATTATTAGTGGCAAAACAATCTCTCCACAACATACAGTGCAACACTGACATCATGCACAACTATGAATTCGGCTCTTACTGCTGGCAATACTTAACGATGTAGAAATAGATAGAAATGTTTTAAGTATGCCATGGTACTGTTGGGACAAGGGGAGATGTACAAATCCTTGGAAAATAATAAAGTACCAACCAATTAGCTTTTAACTACCTTTTTACAGGCTGTTTTGAAAAATGACCATTAGGAGCTTATTGCTTGGTACCTTTTCTTCACGTTATCATTCTCCAAGGTTTAGTACACCATCTCCGTGTTCACTAAATGTAATACTCTCCACCATAGCAGATCCCCCACCTCACACACTGCATTTTTTTTTTATATACGTACACCTCTGGAATACTGCAACGATGGCAGCAGTGCTTTGGAAATTGCTGAAAAAATGGCTGCCAGGCCAATTTCCCAGAGATCAATAGAATCTGAGCCCTCTAGACATGAAACTCTATAATGCTAGGCGGCTGGCATCAGTGAGGATGGGGCCCAAATGGAGGAGGATGCACATAGGCCACCTTCTCTCTTAAAATGCCCCTTCAACTTACTGATACACAGTTTCAAAAAGAGGAATTATAACACTGTTAATATTCATAATTATAACTTGCATTCCAGATAGAATGTAAGCATATTGGCTTTGAGGGTATGATAGTGGCAGCTGCTACTTGCATTATTGATTTTCAAACCTGACCTCTAGTAATCTCTGTACTGCATGCTTTACAAATCCTCTCACAGTATGAGAGGTTTAATCGTGATAAACTACCCATTATATTACATCTGCTTTCTTGTTACAAAATCTACAAACATGCAGCTCTATACATATTTGAGAACTACAAATTTGCATCTTAAGGTTACTGGAATAATCTGTGCAAATAACAATTTTTTATTATTAAGTTTCTTATATTCTGCAATCAAAACGTGTTCAAGTACAGAGTAAAACACAAAACAATCAGCATGAATCCTCCTGGAATTACTGTAGATGAAGCTATATACCGACAAACCGTAAGTAAAAAAATAATAGGGAATCGGGATAAATA
Organism: Crinia signifera; assembly: GCF_055691185.1. Taxonomy (NCBI): domain Eukaryota; kingdom Metazoa; phylum Chordata; class Amphibia; order Anura; family Myobatrachidae; genus Crinia; species Crinia signifera. The sequence goes on from NC_139222.1 coordinate 79,179,476, forward strand.
TAGTCCATGTATTTTCACACTGTGCTGCTTCGGTACAACACACATTGGGACAGGGCCGGGCTGGCCATCTGGCACTGCAAATGCCTGAAGGGCCGATGGCCATGTGGGACAATTTTGTGCATACTGAGCGCAGTGCGGTAATTACATATTGATGTCATGATGCGACCGTGTCTGAGCCGCGCCAGTGGGGGTAGCTGAGGGGCCAGCCAATGGGTAATGGACATAATGTATTGTGTCATATTCTGTATTGGGCATTATGTTGTGTGCCACAATGTGTAATGGGCATTACGGTGTGTGCCATAATGTGTAATGGGCATAATGATGTGCCAATGCAAAAATGTATAATGGGCATAACTGATTGGGTCATAGTCTGTAATGGGCATTACAGTGTGTACCACAATGTGTAATGGGCATAATGCTGTGTTCCATAATGTGTAATGGGCATTACGGTGTGTTCCATAATGTGTAATGCCTCCTTTCCATGAGACTATGCCCCTTTTTGCAGTGCAAGCGTAACGCCTGCTGCAGGTGGGCCTGTGTGCTCAAAATGCCAGGGACAATTTCTGGTCCCAGTCTGGCCCTGAATTGGGACGATTAACAATAGAATGCAGGGCTGCAAAATCAAATCCCAGTCAATTATAAATACTGTAGATTGCACAATACACTGTTCACATACACAAGGTCCTCTTGAGAACAAAGCCTACGATGGCTAGCCATAGCTGGCCATTCACCGAAATGATGGAAAGTTACTGGCCATTTGTGGGTGGCACCCAGCATTTTACAGGACAATCTTAGATGTGCGTGTGCACTCTATAGGAAGTCCGGTGATGTTAGCTATGAGCCCCCCGCACCCAGGGCCGGCAGCAGAAATCTTGAGGCCCAGAACACTGATATCTCTGGTGCCCCCCCAAGACCTCACGTGTATTTTTTTACTTTGCATATTTAATGTATTTTTTTATTATTATAAACAGATAATTAATGTTTACTATGCAATATAATAGGGAAGGGCAGATGGGAGGGCACAGAATTGTGCGCCATGTGGTTTGGCGCGTTGTATGATATTACTAAACTCATTAGTACGAGTATCCAGACAGGTGACTAGGCAGCCATGTTTACAGCCCCTGAGTCCCTCAAAGCCTTGGGGCCCCTCAACTGGTCGGGGCCCGGTACGAATGTCCCCCTTGACCCCCCTGTCCGCACCCACGTCATCAGTCCATAAGCATGAGAACGCCCATGAAACACTGTCTGTTCCCATATGCAAATGGCCCAGCCTGCCACCCCACAGTGGCGGGTGTGTGTGCACACTATAGGAAGTCCGGTGATATTAGCTATCAGCCCCCCGCACCCACGTCATCAGTCAATAAGCATGAGAAGGCCCATGAAACACTGTCTGTTCCCATATGCAAATGGACCAGCCCGCCACCCCACGCCCCTCTCCTGCACACTCGGGTGTATGCAAACAATGTGTACACCGTGGATGCATGCACCCGGCGTATGCACATGTGCAGAAATAACCCTGCGCATGTGCCTCTGCCCACCATCAGTGGCGTAACTATGGAGGGTGCAGGGGATGCAGCTGCTATGGTGCCCCAAAAGCCCAGCAGGCATCCCTTGCACCCTTTTTCTTAAGTTTTTCAGCAGTGCCATTCTGTGCCCCCTCCAGTGGACATGCTCTACAAAATGAAAGGGATTGTGGTCCGGCTGTCTCTCTCCCCCCCCCCCCCCCCCCCCCCCGCCTGTGGCGGGGGGCCCTTTCAAGACTTTGCTATGCGGCCCGGAAGGTACTAGTTACAACCCTGCACACTATTGATGTCCTTGTTTCCACAGTGATCAATGAGAAGTTGCAAGTATCACAAAAATATGTCTTCTACCCTCTCAGTGGGCTGAAAAAAACATTAAAAAGCCATTAAATCAGAAAACTTACATAAGTTAACACTTAAGTCGGTCTTCCAACAAGCACAGTGTTGGTCTCAAGAAATATTTAAGCATCCCTGCTGTAGTTCATCATTTTTTTTTTTCCCCACAGAAAAATAAATTGTGTTCCTATTGTCGGATATACTCATTAATTTTATTGCCTATGGATAATTTAACAGACTAAAATAGAACCTTTTGTTCATTTTAACCAATTTACATGAGATTTTCCTTCGTGAAAGTATTAGTGAGAGTGCAAGATCAGGCAACAGAACATTTTGATAAAATAATAAGCAGCACTACCTGCTCCCTGTGTGCCATGTTATAATTCAGACCTCCAGAACATACTATGGATATATTCACACCTAATTATGGTTAAAAAAAATGGGATTTAAAATAAATATTTATATTTATTCCTCTATGCACAGTAGTCTATATTTGTAGTTAATACATTATGGTACAAAAATATTTCTACATGTTTGCTTGCTCATTATATTATTTTGTTCATAATTATACTAGTAAAAAACATGTCAAACTATTGACAGTCTATCTAGACCAGTGGTAGCCAACTCGTCCTCGAGAGCTACCAACAGTTCACATTTTACAGACAACCTAGCTGCTGCACAGGTGCACTCATTACTCTCTGACATATTTTAAAAGATCCACAGGTGGCGCTAAATACTTCACTTGTGCTTCTGTGAGGAGATCTGGAAAACATTAACTCTTGGTAACTCTTGAGGACTGGAGTGGGCTATCCCAGATCTAGACACTGTAGCACTATAAACCGGGTACATATTTTTCCTCTTTCAAACTAAATTAAAAAGGATTCCATGAGCCTAGCAGTGTGCTCAAATGCAGCCCTCATGTTGCTGATCTACACATACAGTATGAGCATGCCTTGACTCCATTTTAGGGTTTTCTTAAATCCAAAACTCTAGGAGAACCTGATGGTTTGTGTCAGTACAGCAGCTGAACGGCTGCAATTTGAGCATTCCCTGCTCTAGTCAGTCTGTACAGTAACCAGACAAAACTTCAGACACAAAAGGGGCTGATGTATAGCTCCTGGAAAGTCAGTCGCAATTGCATAAGCAGGACTAAAATAACGTATGGCTTTGTGTACTAAGTCCCTGATTACAGTTTCTTCGTCATTCACACAGTGGGCTGCTGTTTGTGCCCTGCACATGCACATAAATGGTTATGTGCATGTTCAGGGCTTCTGTACTAGTGCCCTCGCCAACATGCACTGTCTACGTGGCACTCGTATAGGGTGGGGGTTGGATGGGGGCGGTGGTGACACTCCAACATTTCATGGGCATCCCAATATAAATGCTGGGCATTCCCATGTCAATGCGGTGGTGACACAGTGTGCCAGGGGCGGGCAGCTGACTTCACATGATGTCAGCCACCCACCCTGTCTTTGGTCAGGGGCCTGCAAATATAAGTCAGTCTCCACTGATTTATATTTGTGAGCCCAGGAGAAATCATTCAATGGTCACCGACCATCGATTTATTTTCTCCGGCTGTGGGACATGCAAGGGGATGTGTTTTCAAAACTCATCCCCTCACATGGTGGGCACTCCGGAACTCAGTAAGATGAGAGCTTTGCAGATTACCGAGTCAACCACAGCCCTTAGTGTACTCCTGAGGAAGCCGCTGAGAGGAGTCTAAGGTGGAGAAACGCGTTGAGAGGGGACACTGAGGCTGCCAATAACATCGGGCTGATAATCGATTCTCGGATATGACCCATTTGCTAAAGGTCGGAGAAAAATCGCCACTGTTTACAAGCCACCCCAGGATTACAAAATAGGTATACCACAATAGAATGTGCACATTTCTGTGGGGACTGAACTCAGTACTAACCTACTAACTGGCTCTATATATGAGCAAAGCATCCGCAATTGCTTCTAACAAAGCCTAACCAGCACCAGTTAATTAAGGGGGAGTTTCTTTGTTCTATGTGTGTAAGTCTTGTTTGTCTATTATTGACTGTGATAATATGTAAAATTGCAATTCTAAATTAAATTTTTATATATTCAGTACAGCGCTGTTCCTATTTCTTCCTTGTTTCTCTGCATATTCTGTGAGGGTTTTTTGGTAATCCCCCTCAAGGTCCAGCAGCAGTACGGAATATTCAATCAGCGCTCAGTATCAACCTGTGGTGTTTTGTCCTTAGTGTACTAAGCAGCCTTTTGGAAAACTCAGCCCCAAATAAGAACTTCCAAATAATGCAATGACATTACCATGAACTGATATTAGAGGGGTGGGGATCTGCACATTTTGCACCAACCATGAAAGCCATAACCATTGATAAAAGTCTGCTGGCCATGTATGCAACTTGTAATGTAAAAGAGAATTGGTAGACCGCAAATTGCAGTAGCGACGGTCTCTCCCAGGCAGTCCCTCGGCATGGACAGGCACTGGCAGCACTGTCCTCATGTTTTTTTTGTAGCAATCCCTACATTAATTACAGGAACACACAGGAAAGCATCCACCTGAGGGCACTAATCTAAAGGTGCGATTTGGGTGGATTTCACCCGATCCTGATGGATTGGGCCGAGAACATCATCTCAAATCAGATGTGTTTGACATCCTATTCAGGCTCTACAGATTGAACCAGATGCAGGTTCAATCTGCCGGATTGGACCCATCAGCGGCACATCGCTTGTGCTTTTTAGCACACATGATGTGTTGGGTCCAATCAGCAGGTGTGTGGCGGGATGCGGTCAGTTTCCCGGCGGTCGGAATCCCAACGTTCAAAATCCCGACACCTGAATCCCGACCGCCGAAATCCTGACACTTTCTCCCTCCGTGGGTGTCCACGACACTCATAGAGGGAGAATCTATTAGTGTGCCGAGCGTAGCGAGGCACTGGGCCCGCTGCACGGCGAGCGCAGCGAGCCCGCAAGGGGGGTGATCCACGTCCCCCCTTGTCGGGATTTCGGCAGTCAGGATTTTGCCCGCCGGGATTACTACCGCCGGTATTCCATACCGAATCCGTTTGTGCCGATGGTGCTTCACCGCGGGCACACACCTATCTCAAGAGGTGGGCAGCATGGGGTCCGGGCTGCACTGAGCACCCTGGAAGTTTGGGTGCAGTGTGGCGGGCAGTCGGAGTATCCAGGAAGTGCTGAGCGGACACTGTGGACAGCGGCGGCAGAATAAAAAAAAAAAAACGCAAACGCCATGCCATGTAGACCAATTTCTGTTGGTGTAGTTTGCCTTTGCCAGATTAAGACACATTATTTTGGCCAACTTGTGAAATACTATAGAACCTGGTTTTAGATAAATTATTTTGATTTTGTGCTGCTTGCCCAAATCTAACTCTTTCTGCACGTTACATTCGTCCCACCTGCAGTGCACATGGTTTTGCTCATTTGAGAAGATTTGGCTTTGTGATCCATGCTGAATCAGGTCACATTGATATTTAATAGAAAAGGGTCAAGATGAGAATTATTGGGAAGATACGGAGATACACATATGTAATTATGTAACTTCATTTTCATTTTGTGAAGAGAGTATGCCAAATGTTTCAGTTAGTTAACAGATTACTAGCTGAGGAAGAGTATTTCATGTAGGATTTTATCATATGTAAAGAAGGAAGCAAAATCTTGGGCACTGATGGAGGGACAAGAAGAGATTTACTGTAAATATAATTAAAAAAATGTTTAGAATTAGAAGGTTGAGTAGAGGTGAGACATTGAATGTGTATTTGTTTGACAGTGTCCACAACCCTAGTAGGAGTAAAGAGCATATACAGAAGGCATGGAAGTCATTTGGACAAATATGTGATTCACACCTATCACGAAAGTAATTTTAACACTTTTAGGGGGTGATTTTGATTGACTAAGCAGTGAAAAGCCGTTGCTTAGAGAGCCATGTAATGCCGCCAGCACAATTGCCAGCCCCCCCATCACCACTGCCATTGCCCCTCGCAACCACGCGAGGGGATGCATTTTCATGGGGAAGCCCATAAAATTCTGGCCATTCCCATGGCCCAGCGCCACCACTGCCCCCATCCCTACCCACTGTTTATTTAACTAGAGAAAAAACAAGCTACATTACAAAATGGTTGCGGTTATGAGATGATATTGAAATAAGTATATAGATATAAAATTAATAGATATATATATCTTTGACACATGGTAACAAATTACATTTTGACTAAACAGATCATATGAAATATACATTTTTGAGCATGCGTTTTGAATTTTTTGTGCAAAGTGTTTGTGTGGTACATTATATGTTTTAATTTTGATGCAAAGATTGGCATCTTGATGTTTGATGTTTGGAGATAGAGGATTGAAAACTGGTAACAAACGTTACATGAAAAAGACAATGTTCATGACAGATAAAGATTTTTTCTGCTAATTGGTAAGGTCTGGAAATAAAAATACCTGTGTTTGTATTACATATCATATATTTTAAAACAAGGGTATTGAAAAAGTTATGATTGTTCATCTCTTTTCCCCAATTTTTTTTTACAGAAAAGCAACAAACATTACACACAAGTAACCAATGTTACACCATCAAATAAGAGGCATGTACAGCCCATTTTGTTAGGGGCTGCACCATGGGAGGGGCGTGTCTATCATCACCTACTGGGCATCAATGCAAACTAAATAGGTAGCTTAATTATATACACGGTCTTCAGAATGAATCATTCCTTCACACACACAAGAAATAGGAACAGAGTGCATCTAAGATGCACTGTAAAAATTTACACAGTAATGCCCATTAAACATAATTCCACACACTGTATTTCCCATGACACAATACCACAAACAGTATTGCCCATTACAGATAATGCCACACACACACTGTAATGCCCATAACACATAGGGGGTTATTCTGATTCACTCGGAAAGGCACAATCACTCTAATGGACAAAACCATATGCACTGCAGGTGGGGCTGATGTAACATGCAGAGAGAGTTAGATTTGAGTCTTTATTGTTTCTGTGCAGGCTAAATACTGTCAGCTTTATTTTTACACTGCAATATAGATATCAGTTTGAAGTACACCCCCCACCCAAATCTAACTCTCTCTGCACGTTACATCTGCCCAACCTGCAGTGCATATGGTTTTGTCCATTAGAGAGTGATTGTGCCTGAGTGAATCAGAATAACCCCCATAGTGCCACACACTAACGCCCATGACACATAACGCCACACACTAACGCCCATGACACATAATGCCACACACCATACTAATACACAATAAATATAATGCCATATTTCATAATGACCACACTGTAATGCCCAGTAAACATAAACCCATACACCGTAATGCGAATTAAACATAATGCCACACAAACTGTATATGCACACACCTATACTGTATATGCACACATTCCCCCCTCACACACTGTATATGCACACATTCCCCCCTCACACACTGTATATGCACACATTTTCCCCTCACACACTGTATATACACACATTTTACCCTCACACACTGTATATGCACACATTTTCCCCTCACACACTGTATATGCACACATTTTCCCCTCACACACTGTATATGCACACATTTTCCCCTCACACACTGTATATGCACACACACACCCACACAGACACTGTATATTCACAAAACTCTCATCCTCCCACCACACATGTCTCAATTTTATAGACTTCATGGCTCATCATGTGTGTCAGTGGCCTCAGGCTCCGGCTCCCTAAACAGCGGTTGCACAGGTGGGTACTGATGACCATGACATTGGAGTGGCTCGGTCTTATCTCCTGGTGGGGAGTAGACTGTGGCACACAGGATTACATTTACATCCTTAGCGGCTTCTCCCGAAGCTGTTGGAGTGCAGGAAGGTTCTGGTTTGCAGCAGCTCTGCAAGGCGGCTGGCCATCAATTGGTGTGAATGGATGGCCAAGTGGTCTATGGGATGGAGTTATGGGACCAGCCCACTAGTAAACTGTCCTGGCAAGCCAATCCACCACTGTTCTGTGTTGGACATTAGGGGGTGCCTGGACACCCCTGTGCACGTCTGTGAGTCAAATGAATTAAATAAATTTAAACTAAATAGAATAGTAAAGAAGGTCACTCAATTGTCACAGGAAGCCTTTGTGGTAAATAAATCTTTCCTTTAACTTTTCTTGGTTTTGCTAACTTTGCAACAACCATTGCGAATGAAACTTCATCTGCTTAGAGATTAACAAAATACAAATCTTTCCCCATCTTCTTTCTAAGGAATTGTATCTGGAGGACGCTAGAGTATACTACATACAGATGGAGCGGGTCCCATCTTTGGCCGGCGCTCACCAGATCCCTTGCACTGGCGAGCGCCGGTGATTGAGACTGGGACGCGCATGCGTCTCACACGCACGTGCGTCCCAGTTTCCGGTCGGCGGGTGGATGGGAACCCTGTCAGTCTCCGCTTCAGGGAGACGGACAGGGTTAGGGGGGGTGCGGCAAGGCGGCGGAACCTGGGGCGACAGTCAGCGAGGCAGCGGGGAGTACCATTGTAAGGGACGCGCGCGTCCCCTCTGGCGGCTGGCAGGGGATGGCGGCTGGCGAATCTACCGTCATCCCCTGCAAAGATGGGCAACGCTCCATCTGTACATTGTTTTCTCAAGAAACATTCATTTGAATTTCACTGGCAACTTTGACAAATCACCTTTATGTCCCTGTTTTCATGGAATGACCCCATTGGCAAAATATCAATCCACTAAGAGAGTCCAAAAGAGAATTAAAAAAACACGAGGAGATCCCAACTATTGTGGGTGGGACAGTCAGGATTCCGACGTCTGTGTAATGACTTTCAAATTCCTGACTGCCAGGAGGCCATCCGGCACACTATTACCCAGGATTAACATGAAGAATACTGATCTACAGGAAATCCACATAATGTATATATACATTTTCATTTACAGTACCAATATACTTACATTAACAAAATCATTTTGTGTAGGTTTACTTATTTTACAATATTTGTGAGTCTCCTTTTTTCTGAAGTTGTTATATTTCTTCTACTTTTTTTAGCAGATTTGCAACATCAACTAAAAATAGGTATGAAATTTACCAAATAAACATTTTTATTCATCATGACTTGTATTGTTTACCTTTGAATAGGAAATATAATCTGTTTTGCATTTTTAATTTGGATTTATATAACAAATGTGAGTGACATTTTTAGCGGATATTTTGTACATCACTCAGATGTTGGTACTCAAAGGGTTAAATCTAAATGTATTAATCAAAGAAAAAATCTAAAAACAATTTTCCATATGAAACAGGAAAAGCCAACATATTTTTTTAAAAATCAGTAACATGTGTAATTTACTAAAATTAGTTGAAATATTTTATACTATATAAATAGTAAAGTATTAAAGTATGAATATTATGCACAATCAAGCAATTATTTTATAGATGGTTCAACTCATATACAATCTATAATCTTGTTAAAGATTAAAAATCAGCTTTCTTCCTAAGCAATTTGGACAAGCACAGAAGCCTTACATACTAGCAGTTACTGTAGTTACAGAATTATCTGCTGCCAAATAGCAATCAGCACATCCTTCACAAATAAGGCAACATGCCAACCAACTCCTTAAAGGACAGATTTAAAAGTAAGTACTATAACTGAACATCAAATATACACACACACACACATTCTACTGATGGGCCGCTGGTGGGCGACGATCTAGCAGATGGGGACAGGACTTGGACGGGCGAGTGTCTCATACACTCTCACGACCATTGCCAAGAATAGGGGGCATGAGCGTCAACATGCGCGTGCCCCATTCTAGAGCAGGATGCCAGAAGGCACGATGGAAGATGCTCAGATTAGAGCTGCTAGATCTTTATATGTAAAAAAATTATTTCAATACCTGTTTGTTTTCAGAAATGTTCTTCTAGGCTTAATGCTACATCCATTTACAACTTATTAAGTTTGTTTTATGTATATTTTTGACATTTTCCATTATAAAATGTGAGCACACAAAGTTTTATTTTGTCTACAAAATATTCTGACATTTACAAGTATGGAACATTGGGCCTGATTCTAATAAAGGCTCATACACACATACACTAGAGGATATTCTAAAGGATATCGCTCAGAAAGGGCTTTTTGAGCAATACCTTTTACAATATCCTCTAGTGTGTACACTTAATACAGATGGGGCCAGCTCTTCTATGCTGGCGAATCGCCAGAACGTCACCGCTGGCGATCCGCCAGCAGCCCGGCTCGCCATCTGAGACGCATGTGCGGGGAGGAGGTGGGGACCCCGGGTGACCGCCAACAAGCCGGCGGTGACCCGGGGGAAGCGCCGTTGGAAGGGGACGCGTGCGCATCTCGTGCGCGCGCGTCCCCTTTCGCTGTATAGATGGTGGGGGATGGTGGCTAGCATCGCCATCGCCATCCCCTGCAATGATGAGACCTGCCCCATCTGTATAGTTAATGATTCATGCTATCACGCATCGTTAACATGAAGGTCAATTTGGCTATATTGCCAATGACCTACACACTCAGCAAGTCCCAGTGACTTCACTGAATGATATTGCATGCTGATATCATTCAGTGTGCATACTGAATGCTACTTGTCTGAAAGTTCAGGGGTAAACACTGCCAGTACAGCTCAGAGCAGATCGGCTAGTGATTGCATAGTGTGTATGGGCCTCAATTGGTATACAGAGGATAGATCTACAATGTCATCAATAGGTCGACACCATATGGTTGACATGCATGAAGTCAATAGGTGCAAAAGATCAATAGATGAAAAGTTGAGAAGGCTTACGTTTGACAGGTTTAATAATCTACATGACAATGGTTGACACAAAAGTAATTGAGAGGATTGATTTCAAGTTTTCCCAACATTTGTTTATTTGCTATTAACATTAACTAGGATTGGGAATAGTCCAGTGGCAGATGAGCAAGCCACCTTCCCTCAAGTGCACCTCTAAAGCATTGAAACCTCCAGATTGCTCCATATACCAGTTAACTGCATGTTCCATTCTGTATACAGTGGTACTGTATTTCTTTTTTTCTGTTTAAATTTGTCCTAAATCCAACTCTGATTAACACTAGATAAAAAGAACTGAATCAAACAAATGAGAAAAAAATTAGATGTGCTTTGGACATATATATTGAAATTTGAATTAAAATCTGTAAGATAACAATCTGTCTTTTTAAAAGTACAGGGATCTAGGAAATCTGATGTTCACAACATGTTTTACAAATTGTATCATGTCAAGAACAAAGGAGGATTCAGAGGACCTCAGAAGAAGAGCTGTTGATTCTTTTCAGACTGGAAAATGTAACAAAACCATCTCTAAAGATCAATCAACAGACAGATAGGAGGAAAGGCAACACCATGTTTGCCTTCCCCAGGAGTGGTTGACCAACAAAGCTTATGCCAAGAGCAAGGCAGTATAATAGTCCACAAGGTCACAAAGGAACCCAATCAACCACTAAGCAACTGAATGTCTCTCTCAAATTAGCTAAGGTTAATGTTTAGGAGCCCACCATCAGAATGACACTAAAAAGAAATGGTATTTGTGGCTGGATTGCACAGAGAAAGCAAGTGCTCTCCTAAAAGAACATTGCTGCTCTTCTGCAGTTTGCTAAATATCACATGGACAAGCCAGAAGGTATTATGTTTGGAGGAAGGAATACAGTGAATTCCAAAATAAAAATCTCATACCATTTGTGAAAATTAGTGATGATATCTTGGCCAAATTTGCTGCATCTGGCGCAGGACAACTTGCAATTATTGATGGGACAATTTGTTCTGAATTATACAACAATATTCTTGAAACAATGTCAGGACAGCTGTCCATAAGCTGCATCTCAAGAGAATATGGGCATGCAGCAAAGCACACAAGTCATTCAGCCAAATAATGATTTAAGAAGAATACATTTAATGTTTTGGAATGGGCAAGTAAAAAAGTTCTGACCATAATCCAATCAAAATGTTGTGGACTGAAGTGAGCAGTTCATGGGAGGAAAACTCACCAAACAGTTGAAGCAGTTTCATATGGAGGAATGGGATAATATTCCTCTGTTCAGGACTAAAACACAATTTCCTTAGTTTGCCCTGAACCACTTGTCCACATGTCCATGGTTAAGTGGACAGTGGGTGCAACTGCATTTTTCAGGGCACCAAGGACATTTTTTCGAACGTCTCGGTATCGTCTGCCTATTGAAGTGGAATCTAGATGGGATTTGGTACTGGGGACACAACACCTCCATCAACCGTCTAAATCCCACTCCACTGATGGCGGACACCGGACGCACATCTAACACTAACATAGCTGTCAAGGCCGCAGTTATCTGCTTTGCCATCGGATGACTGCTCTCATACTTTGTCCTCATGGCGAATGACTGTTGGATGGTCAATTGCTTACTGAAAGACATAGCGGTCTTACGACTTCCCCTCTGGGACGACGACTGACTCCCAGCAGCAACAGCAGCAGTGGCAGCAGTAGTAGGCGTACTGCTGCAGGTTCCTCTGGAGAAATCCCAGATGAAAGAGGAGTCATGCTGGTGAGATGGCCTGCAGGACTACCTCCATACCGGATGGAGGAGGAAATTGATGAGGGACTTGCTGGTGTGGTTTGCAGGTGCTTTGATATAACAGGATCAATTGATTTGTTGTCCCAGGACTGCTTATGGTCCTAGCCACAGTTTCTGAACTAAACAGTGACTTATGAACTAACTTCAGGTGACGCATAGGTGAGGATGTCCCTAGGTGGCCAATGGTCTTAGCCCTGCTTATTCCAGCTTTACATAAGCTACATATAGCGAGACAATTGTTGTCCAGATCTGGATAAAAATAATTCCAGACCAAAGAGGTGGATTTTTTGGTCTTCTGCCCAGGCATGATGATGGCCTTTTGCATCCCACAGACAACATCTGTCTCGCACAGTGCCTCATTTAAGCAAACCACATCACCATCAGCAGCATCCTCCTCCTCGTCAACTTCCTCCTCAGTGCCAGCTACATAAATTTCCTCCTCCTGGTGTACAACACTGACAACTGTGGGTGATCCTTCCAGCATATGCAGAGGGCGTGCTGCAAATGGTGGAAGGAGCCTCTTCCCATACAGTGATGGGAAGGTCAGGCATCGCAACCGCCAACACCCTTGGACTCTACTTGGGGATATGTGATATCATGACATAAGGCACAGTTGTTTGTTGTGGGGTTTTTTGGTGGACTCCTCCAAGTATTTACATTATTTTTTTTTCTTCAACGTACTGAACTTTGCAAATTTGGATTTGACATTCCCTCTACGATGACATTGGGCATCGGCCTTGGTAGACGATGTTGATGGCTTTTATATTTATTGACTAGTGGCAGCAGTTTCAGAACTCGGAGGAAGTTGTTCTTGTTCTTTTACTATTGGAGGCTCCATATTTTTGTTCTCCATTATCTTTCTGGAGTTATAAAATATGCGGCACAGGAGGGTAGTGTACCCCTAAATTACACACACACGGCAGAGACAGAAACAATTTAAGGTATTAGATTAATAATCCCTTTATTGGAAAAATATTATTCGGCCTTCACAGGAGAGTAGTGTACCCTTACACACACACACACACCCTAGACAAACACGGTTGAGACAGGAAAAAAAAAAATCAGAAAAATAAAGCTTTATTTTTTTATGGTGTACAGCTGTACCACTGGACTTAATCAGTGATATATATCAATATCAGTGTACTTAGTGGCAGTATGCACTTATGCAGCAGCAGTGACGTACTACCCAAATGGACTGATAGTGCCACTGGACTGGACTACAGAACTGTAGTAGTTAAAGCTACTACAGAACTATGAGACACAGGCACAGACTGTCAGTGCCACTGGACTAGAATACAAAAAACAGAAGGAAGGAAGGAGCTGTATTAGTTTGAACTACTACAGCTAAGCCTATATATGTGAGGCACAGGTACACAGGCAGTGGAAAGCAGGCAGGAGAGTGAGCGGGCGGGAAGATGGCCAGGATGTGCTCATCCTTCAATCTCCAAGGCTGGAGTGAAAATGGCGCCTGCCTGGCCACCCATTTATAGGGTTTGGATCTCGCGGGCTCCAGAAACACACGCTCTGAGCCTGGGAAAACCCGAACAGGCTCGGAAGCAGGCCCGAAATGGGGGTATTTGGGGGTGCTCGGATTCCCCAAATCCGAACGTGCTCATCTCATTTCACTGCACTCGAGACCCTTAAATCTTTATCAAGCAAACAATTCATTACCATAATCCCCCAAATAATTTACAAATATTCCCACCCCTACCCCAGTGGAACCCAAAGGCCTCCCCCAAAATAAGTAAAACCCCCTTCCAGATTGCATCCACTTCTGTCTCTTTCACAGCTGTCACAATGGATAGAGATGGAAGCCCGCCTTAGATCAGTATTGCAGCATTGTATAGTCTTTTTTGCTCTGTGAATCAGCACAGGTATGAGAGACAGTAAAGGGATGAGGCCACTACTATCTTTTACACATATGGGGCAGGAAGTAGGGAGTGAAAGATGGCTGGCCATGTGGGGTGTTAGCCAATCTTGGATGTTTTTGAAATGATGCAATCATTTACAAAGTATGGAAAAAGTGGATGAAATATTGTTCTTTTGGTATTTTGAAAATATAAGGTATTGTTCAATATTAGATCAAAACAGTACTAATGCATAAATGAGAATAATTGTAACAAATAACGATGCAATAACTAGCTAACTATAGCAATCATATTATTGTTATTATTTATGTTTTTATGTGATTACCGCAATGCATTTTATCTAAGGTGACGTCATGAACAAACAAAAATAAACCTAATACAGTGTACAGTATATAAAATATTTTTTTTTTTTATTATTGCTTTACCATACAAGAGGCTTATAATGAAGTGTCATGAAGATATCATCAATGTTTATTTTTATTCCATATTTATTTTAAATAAACTATTTTCTGGTCAAGTAATTCGAACACAGTTCTATACAAAATGAACAAGCATTACGGTGAAGTGTTTTTGATTATTTTCATCAATATTTTATGTTTATATGGCAGAAATGAAATATTCAGTGTTATAGTGGATTTGCAATAATCAGATTAAAATAAATGAAATAATGTATAGTGGTGAGAGAAATGGAAATGACTGGGGAAAATCCCTTCCAGATTGTACTCCACAAAAATGTTTTCAATAATGAAATGTTTTCTGACAACAGAGCAGAATCATTGCACTAAGGAAAAACTCCAAAAGACTTTGCTGTGGACTTCATGCTTGGAAACATGTTCATGGCTTATTGAAAACACAAACTTCCTTAGGGAACAGGTTTTACAGCAGGAAGAATGTAAATTAACAACAGTGTGAATCTATTTTGAGCACAACTGCCATATTAAATGATACAGCCTGATTTCCTTCTGTAACATATTTTTAATACTTCAGTGGCAAAAAATGAAAAATCACTAAATTAACAAGTTTGCAAGATTTTAATTGTTCCTTTAGATAACAAGAATCTCTTATTGGAAAGTAGCCAACTTTAAAAAGCAAGTTTGCTTTTGTGCATTTGTGAGCGGGGACCTGGAGGGGTGCCGTACTAGGGAGGAGGTGGAGGGCGCTTATCTCCATTTCCCTCCAGGCAGGGCCCCTTCATGGCAACAAGTTCGGCAGCGGGTCCTGGGCCTGGAGGAAGTTGCATCCGAAAGGATGCAACTTCCTCCAGTCGGCTTTCAGCATTTTGAATGGCACACCCAGCGCGAGCCAATCAGCGCTCGCGGCTGGGTGGCCAATAAGGAGAGGCTGGGGTGAGACAATCAGAGCTTGCAACATCATAGCTTTGCCCTCTCCTAGCATCTTATAATAGAGTAAGAACAGGCAGTTTGATGGTGGAGAGGGAGCAGGAAAGAGCTCAAGAAGAAGCCGAGTAGCAGATGTGGCGGCGGAAGAACAGGCGGCAGCAGCGATGGTGCCGGAAGAAGCCAGAGAAGTGCTGTGAGCAGCAGAAGAATCCCCTGTGGCTGTGGAGGACCCGGAACCAGCAACAGAGGTGCTAGAAGAGCCATCAGTAAGACCAGAAGCTCCCTGCTGCAGCCTCTCCCAGCACCCTGGGTAAGTGGCCGTGGGTGGCCGCCACCAATTTATAATCCCCCTAGACCACCAAGTGTCTGGGCACTATGCCCATGGGCATTGTCAGGCCTTCTTGGCCTGTGGGAAGTTCAGTCAAGCCCTGGACATTTACTTCTCAGGCTGTCCAGGCCCATTGCATGTTAGTCGGGCCCTCCAGGCCCGTGGACCTGTTAAATGGGTGTTTAGGCCCGATGCCCAGTACCCTGCCACAAGACCCGTAGGCTTGATTTAGTCAGGCTTAGGCCTGTTCCTCAATTCAGGCCCCTGTGCCTGTCCTCACCTCAGGCTTTAGGCCTGTGCCTGTACACTCCAAATAGGCCTATTAAGGCCTGCCAGCCATCTTAAGGCTTGTCTGTCATTTTAGGCCTCTTAAGGCCTAAACAAGTACTTGGGTAAATGGTGATCTTTACCCTCTCCTGAAGGGTCCTGCCTCTGGGAACATTGGGATTTGTGGCAGCTCTTCACAGGGCCAGGATTGAGTAATGAAAAGGGAACAGCTGTTCCTTATAAACTTCCACGAATGGCTGTTCGTGGGTGAGGCAGCCCTAGGTGAAGGGAAGGATAAGGTATTGGTAAGTAAGCTCACACTATACATCTGAACTTTGTCACCCCTTGTTAATGGTTACATGTTTGATGTTACTAATCATGCTTAAATGTGTTAGTTATTGATGGTCTGAGGTATTAGTTACCTAGAAATTTTATGTAGTAATGGTTAGTTGAGTGCAGGTTAGTCGGCACTGTGTTAGAGAAGGTTGTAGGACAGGTAGGTTGTGTTCTCCCCCTATAGGTGCAGACGAACGTCCATCAAGGTGACAAGAACTCTGGTGTGAGTACTCTTTGTTTGTTTTAGCTCTTCTCCCTCCCTATAGCACTGACTTGGGGACTGTACATGGATGTGTGAGTCCCCTCATCAAACACCTCAGTGTGTGAGTGCTCTATAGGTGATACTAGGTGGCTGAGGCACCGGACAATGATGACCATTCACCCAGCCTGTGAATGTCACGCCACCCATAATCCCCCACACTGAACCATTGGAGCTTTGAACCGTGGAACCTTGATAATTCCATTTTTGTTCCTATCAGAGCAGTCAAGGAATATCCAGGGAAGAATCCACACCTGGTTGCACATCCACAAAGTGTGAGTACAGCCTAAAAGGCTTTTTTTCACCCTTCACATATTGGTCCATAAACTACTGGGGCCATTTTGAGAAGCCATTGGAATCAAGGGGGTTATTCAGACCTGATGGACAACTGCAAATTTGCAGGCTTGGTGATAATCGATAGACTGCGCATTTGTACGGCTCACAGTACACAGGAACAAGGCCATAAAATCCAGCATTATTGTTCATCGCTGGCTGTATGCAAGTTAATGGACCCAGTCATTTACTGGGAGTGTCAGGAAAAATTAGATAAATGTGGATGCACTGTATACAGTACCTTACATAAAAACATTCATTAGAGAATGAACTACCATAGCATAATGGTTAAGAACAGATGTACTCAATATTTCCACCAGCTCGCTGTAGCAAAGGTTTTGGCGATCCACTTTTCTACTTTTGCTCCCTTCCACTAAGGGGAGTGGATGCTCACCATGCAATACAAATCACCATCTCTGGGTAGCTAATGCTCCACCAATCTAGTGGCGGATTAATATACCAATGGAACCCCACCATTAGGCCGAGTGGAGCACGCTTACATGTACTACAGTATGAGATGCTCCTGCGTCTCATCCCCGTGAACATCGCTGCAGCTCCAACTGTACTGTGCAATACAAGCCGTGTAATACCTTCACGTTCACATAGCGGATGCTGAATATTTCGAACACATGAACATTGGGACAGTAAAGAAATGTAGTAAAACAGTGAACATTGGGAGTGTCAGAGACGCTCCTGCGACTCCGGTTTCTCCAACAATGCTACGGCTGACTTTAAATGGGAGCACTCTACAGACTATACACATCATTTCCCTGTTAGTGGCCAGTGGTCTGTCTAACCAGGCCATGAGTATTTAGTTCCCCATGGCATTAGGGCCAAGCTCTTCTGGTTGAAGACATAGAGGGGAGTACGGAGAGACTAAAAATGGTAAGCCCACATGTATACTGCACAGAGCAAGCGTTGCATCCTGCGTGCCATTGAGTAGTGAAAACCAAAACAATGAGACGCATTAGCATCTGTGCCATGCAGAAGCATGTAAAGTTATATACAGTATGAAAGCAGGTTTTTTTTTGTGTATTAAATACGTATACTGTAACTGACCTACTGTACTGTAAATGTGTTATAAATAGTCCCTTTATGTATCGAACTCAGGCATACTGTGCAAAAGCCAGAAGGGCAGATGGCCTTGTGGGCCGATTTTGTGCAGAAAGATCTCAGTTCTGAGAACTTTCTGCAGTATTGCCGAGCCACTGCCCCCCCCCCCCCCCCCGCGCGTGTGCGTCACTCGCATATTGACGCGATTATGCTGCAGCATCAGGACACGGCTATTCTGAAGCCTGTCGCAGTGCACCGCATCCCCCGGTATAGCCGGCTCAGGGGATGTGTAGACAGGGCAGATAAGGGACGTCCCAGCTGCAGACCCGCGGCTGTTTGTCAGTATTAAAGATGGCGAAGTGGAAGGTATGGACCTCGGGTGGCGGGCAGGTGGGAGGGAACGGGAAGGAACGCAGTCATGTCGTTGTCATTGCCCCCAAGTACTTCCAGGAAGAGCCCAATGTTTGTAGTATTTTATTAGTACTGTGCTTCTGTTATGTACTGAGTATTTCTCCTGGCTGATCTGGAGGTTCCTGCTGCCCATACAGCACCTATGTAGCGTTCCTATGTCTGCCAGTATATCCCAAAAACTAATCCCCACAAGGAATGTGAAATGGGCATGATGGTGTGTTCCATAATGTGTAATGGGCATAATGGTGTGTTCCATATTGTGTAATGAGCGTAACGGTGTGTTCCATAATGTGGTAATGGGCATTATGTTGTGTTCCATATTGTGTAATGCCTCCTTTTTGTGAGGCCACGCCCCCTTTTAGCTGCGCAACAAACTTTCAATAAAATATTATAAATAATATTCTGAACCAGTGCTTTTTATATAAAAATGTGTCTATAGCCAAACTGCATTTAAGTTTGTAAGATAATATTAGCAAAACAAAGTTGACAAAGCCAGTGGGGGGGGGGGGATCAGGTAGAGAGACTTGTCCTGCTTTTCTCCATTTCTTTATGTAATAAG
This sequence comes from Crinia signifera, assembly GCF_055691185.1. NCBI lineage: Eukaryota > Metazoa > Chordata > Amphibia > Anura > Myobatrachidae > Crinia > Crinia signifera. The sequence continues at coordinate 79,198,663 of NC_139222.1, forward strand.
GCAAGTAACAACATCTAGAGATAGCATTGTTTCTGAGCGTCACTTCCTTCCTCTCTATATAAATACCATTCATGCACAACCAGTGGCATAACTAGAAATTTTGCGAATCCCTCATGTGCCTGTTCCCCAATTGAACTTACAGCTTACAGGAATTTCAGACCTGACACAGGATAGGAGTCAGAGTGCCAGGTTCTCCTGATGCCGATGGTGGTGGTGGCAGGCAGCAGGCTTTATGTCCAGGAGAAGGTGTCCGGACACAGCAGGGAAGTTCTTCTTTCAACACTCCGCTCACTCAGACTGTGGCAGACTTTATAATCAATCTAAAGCCTCACTTTAATGTGCTTTACTGTGAGAATTTTAGGTTAAATGTAAAGTTTGCTCCAGTCTATATAATTTAAGTGTGGAGAGGAGGGTGAATTCTTCATGATGCTGGTCCCGTTGCCTGTCACAGACCGACACAGGCTGCAGCAGCCAGCAGTCACAGGATACCTCATCTCATTAAGGGAGCAGAGTGCTTCACTTACCGGCATTCCCCTGCATCCTACAGGTACTATGCCATAACACTGCACCCATGTGGAGCTGGCACCCAACCAAACCCCCCCCCCCCCCCCACACACACACACACACACACACACACACACACACATATATGCCACTGTGCACAACCCCCAATTGGGGCTGCAGCATAAGAAAAAAGAAATGTAAACATTAAATAATTCCCTATTTCTCTGCATTTTTAACTTATTGCTGTGGAAAAAAGTAAAGCTTACTCCAGCTAGCAAAAAAAATTGTACATTCAAACAATAGTACATTGAATTTTAATTTTATACATAGACAAATTTTGCTTTATGATGTGGTTGGGTTCGACGTGGGAATAAGAGAAGCACGGTAAAATTTAAGATTCATGCAGCGGCCTTTGATTTGCTGTATTATAATCAATATTACTAGTATTGCCTATTAGCTTTTTTTATTTTCTGCTCTATAGTGGTTAATATACTTATTGATCAGTGTAAGAATTGTTCTGTCCTGTTTTAGTAAGTAATTGTTTTTCACAAACATAAAGATGTGCCCGTCACAAGTTTTGTAGTCACATTTACTATCTCATACTATGATCACAGTGTTCTGCACTGACTTTAAGTACTGTCAATTCAGAACAGTTTATACTGTATACAGCTTACAGTAAATACAAATTTAAAGAAAGAGACTATGGCTTTCACTGACTGAAAAATTATTATAGTAAATTTTAAGACCAACTTTTGCATGTTTAAGGATATAAATATCGTACATAGATTTGTTTGTGTTTGGTGGTGCTCCCTAGGTTTATGGATAACCATAGAAAAAAAAGAAAAAAAGATAACTCTCTTTTTAAGGGCACTAACTTATGCTGTTAAAATTTACATAGTTACATAATAGGTAAGGCTGAAAAAAGACTTGCGTCCATCTAGTTCAACCTGGTACAGATATCCATTGCTGAAAATTAAGTACTTGTTTCCTAGCACTCCGCCCATCTCGTTGATTGTATGTCTTAAGTTTAAGGCACTTAAGGCATACAATCAACGCGATGGACTCGATTTTGTGTCAATCACCAGCTAATTTGCCGGTGAAAGACAAAATCGGGTTGATCGCGTCCATCGCGGCCCCTAAGGGGCCGCAATGCGACTGACGCGATCAACGCGATTTTCCCATAGGGAACAATGTTAAATTATTTTTAAAGTGAAAATCGGGTTGATCGCGTCAGTCGCGGGCCATTATAATGGCCTGCGATGCGATCAACCCGATTTTACATAGGTGACAATGTGAAATGGGCCAATATGGCCCATTTCACATTGAATATGGTTAAAAAGTATGTTTAATGCACCCCCCCCCATTGTTAATGCCACCCCACTATTGACGTCAACCCGAAGCGTGGCGAGCGCAGCGAGTCCGCGAGGGGCGGCGGTACGCGTCCTCCGACCTTTTTTATACCCCTACTATCCACGTCGGCGTGGAGTTGACTTTATAAAGTGTGGCGAGCCACCGAGCCCGAAGCGTGGCGAGCACAGCGAGCGGACGCGGATACCTGTGAAGCCCGCGAGGGGAGGCGGATACCTTCACAGGTCTCGCCACGCTTTGGGCTCGGTGGCTGGCTGCGCTCACCACACTTTATAAAATCAACTCCATGCCGACGTGGATAGTAGGGGTATGAAAAGGTTTGAGGGCGCGTACCGCCGCCACGCTTCGGGTTGACGTCAATAGTGGGGTGGCGTTAACAATGGGGGGGGGGGCATTTCAAACATATGGGGGATTTGGTATTAAAATGATTCCAATGAAAAAATCGGGTCGATCGCATCGCATGCGATTTGGTTGGCATGCGATGGACGCAATTTTTCCGACCCGATGGATACAATCACGGTGGCGCCGTGCTAGGAAACAAGTACCGAAAATTGTATTCATATGTACGGTTGTGGTGGTTTTTTCTTCCGCCATTTTATCATATATATATATATATATATATATATATATATATATATATATATATATATATATATATATATATATATATATATATATATATATATATATATATATCTATATCCACAATAGTGTCAGGCGCCCTGTGTTACAATGATTATTTCTGCCTTTCCATACGCACAATACTATTCCATAAGAACCATACATAAATTTACGTGTATAAAAATGCTGTTTATTAAAACATGAATTGTTTAAAATCAGGTTCTTCTTATCATAGGAGTACACTCTTTGTTTTTACAGTTGAAACCCAACGCGTTTCGTCTTTAAGCAAGACTTCATCAGGGGTAAAGACATTTACACAGTAATCTATAAAGATAGAATACGACAGTAAGAACTTTACATGGGAAAGACATTACATACATTATATATATATATATATATATATATAGAGATCAAGAAGAAGCTCTAGGACACTGGCGCATTAGATTACCCTATGTAGAAAGTGTTAAATAAAACCTATTAGATTTCAGAGATCTAACTGTAAAATCTTTACTGTGGCTAGCCAATTCTCTGAGTGCCGGCTTGGTGAACCGGAGGGGTTTTTAGATGGAGAGTATGGGGAGAATCAAGGCGCCTTACAGTAGACTAATATTTCTCAACATCAAGTATGGACGTATATGCAAAAATATACTATAAAAATGTATTTATTAAACAGAAATAAAAGAATATGAATATAAAACAAAAGATTTTTTTGTATACACTTAATTCATACAATGCACAGAAACAAACATATGACACTTGTACAATGGGTTGGGATGGGCAGTGGGGATGGGAAAGGTAAAATGGAGATGACACGAGAGTGGGAGGTAAATGGCAAAAAAAGTATTAAAACAGTATGAACATATAAGAACAATAGGTCTATCCCCTTTGTTTAAAAAGTATGGTTAGTACTTAGCTGGATATGGGGTAAGTGAAAAAAAGGTTCAAAGTCTTTTTCGTGGTTGAAGACCTGGAGGTAGTGCTGCAGTCTCTTGGCTCAGTGGCAGAAAGGATTGGAGGGTAGTCCCGACGCGTTTCGTCCACTTAAGGACTTCTCCCCTTGAAGAAGTCCTTAAGTGGACGAAACGCGTCGGGACTACCCTCCAATCCTTTCTGCCACTGAGCCAAGAGACTGCAGCACTACCTCCAGGTCTTCAACCACGAAAAAGACTTTGAACCTTTTTTTCACTTACCCCATATCCAGCTAAGTACTAACCATACTTTTTAAACAAAGGGGATAGACCTATTGTTCTTATATGTTCATACTGTTTTAATACTTTTTTTGCCATTTACCTCCCACTCTCGTGTCATCTCCATTTTACCTTTCCCATCCCCACTGCCCATCCCAACCCATTGTACAAGTGTCATATGTTTGTTTCTGTGCATTGTATGAATTAAGTGTATACAAAAAAATCTTTTGTTTTATATTCATATTCTTTTATTTCTGTTTAATAAATACATTTTTATAGTATATTTTTGCATATACGTCCACACTTGATGTTGAGAAATATTAGTCTACTGTAAGGCGCCTTGATTCTCCCCATATATATATATATATATATATATATATATATATATATATATATATATATATATATATATATATATATATATATATATATATATATATATATATATAAAAATCCTAGGGAACAACTACTGTCAGTTATAGATAATTCCCAACTGGAGACACACATTATATATAAGAATATGTGGACTGGATTCATACAGAAAGACGAACTGATTGAACCTTATCAGCATTATATTCATATATAGGACCTACATTGGGCAATATTTACCACATCATAGTTGATCTGCAGATGCAGGGGATTTGCGATTTATTTAAATCACAATGCTTTAAGATCCAATAAAGGACCAGAGCATGCCAATAAATAAATAAGAACCAATAAGTATGGCCTGATAAGTACATGATTACTATCAGCAACCCAAAATAAACATTATAACACTTCATCGCTACCTACAACTAGGAACAATACAGCAATTTGTGAAACCAATTATGTGTATGATTCACATAAGTGGCTAATTAACGTCACATCACATTCAACAGTAGGGAAATGGTTAAACCTATCACAGTACATATTGACATTCAAAATTTGAAACTGAGGTCTGGGATTGGCTCTGGATAACCACCCCCAAGGGAGGACTTACTCCCATAAATATAGCAAATGATGGGCGCGCTGGACACTTAGATTGAGCCTTGACAATGCTTAAAGAGAGCGAAATGCGCATTGGCATATCGCTGTAAACTGTTTGTTATTGTATCATGTGTTTGCCTTAAATTGTATTGATAACCTACTATGTAATAGAAGGATATGCAGGGCAGGGGACTCAGTGTGAAGTGTAAGAAGCGTGAGCATCACGCTCACACTCGCAGCAAGTAGAGGGGAGTACATCCCTGTGCTGCGAAAGTACTCAAACAGAGACTCCACTACCTAGCCGAGCATTCAAGCCGGCACTCAGCGTCTAGAAGGAAACACCTTCCTAGGCTGTGACAGTGCAGTAACGCCGTCTCCTACACGGAGACCCCGCTACCGGGCAGTGCACTCAGGCCGGGATACAGCATCCAGAAGGGAGTACCTCCCTAGACTATGAGATTGCAGTAATGCCCACCTTGCACAAACCCCGTGCAGTGAAGCCGGGACGCAGCGTTCAGAAGGTAATAATTCCCCAGGCTGCGATAACACTTCTACGCCCGCTACCCTATCTGTAATTGTTAGCCCTCTACAAGTGCTTATAAGTGCGATCTGTGACTTACGGTTTGGTGACCACAACAGTAGCACCAACTACATAGTCTACTACTGTATGGGTACAAGGGATGCCATTCTGAGTATCACCAGTAAAAGCACTGTTGCACACTCCATATCAACAGACTCCTATCAGAAAAATGTATGAATAAAAGTGTATGCACCAATCATAGCTACTCACTACACAATATTTTCTGATAAACCCTGATCAGACATAAAAAACAGTATGATTTGCATTTACATCCTGACAGGCCAGTCAGACAGACTTCCTGTTAACTAGAAGAGTATTCTGATCTTTTTGCAACAGTGTATGTCAATTAATTTAAACCGCAACAGTTACTAAACTAGCTATATCGGCTGAATAAAGGCAGATCCAGCAGAAAATAGAGCACACAGAGCGGCCCTATATTGTTTATTAAAAAGGCACATACTGGCACAATATTACTGCTACTCATCAACAAAAGTACCAGAATAAACCCAAATCTGAAAACAGTTTACAGATTTTAATCTTCTTATTTTCTTTTCTAATCTATATTCATTACTTTGTTTTTATACTTCGCCATCAATATCCCTCATACAGGGACTCCATGTATCAGGTCGCAGACAATTAATACAATTGACAAACTTGAACAGCATAAGATGGCTTTTTACCTTTAAATTGCTTACTAATAAAGATATTATCAAAAAATTGTTTTTTTAAATTTCCTGTGGGACAACGTGGATGAGGAGTGCATCCTAGTTAAACTGATTTCTTTCCTTTTTCCTTTACAGTTTATATTTCAAATCAGTTGAGAGCACCCACATTAGGAGAGAAAAAATATATATAAAATGGTACTCTTTACCTAGAAGGGCACCCATCGCGGGCATCGCATGTACCAAAAATTTGCATGCGATGCGACCGACGCGATGACCGCGATTTGCCATAGGGAACAATGTTAAATGTCCCAATTGACCCGATTTTCCATAGGGAACAATGTTAAAAGGCCCACAGAGGCCAAATAGCCACCCTGAAGTGTGAAATGCCCCCCCCCAAGATCAACGTCAACCCGAAGCGTGGCGAGCGCAGCGCACGTCGGCGTGGAGTTGAGAATAGAAAGTGTGGCGAGTGCAGCGAGCCACCGAGCCCGAAGCATGGCGAGCACAGCGAGCCCCGCGAGGGGACGCGGACACCTGTGAAGCCCGCAAGGGGACGCGTATACCTGTGAAGGTGACCGCGTCTGCTCGCCACGATTCGGGCTCAGTGGCTTGCTGCGCTCGCCACACTTTCTATTCTCAACTCCACGCCGACGTGGATAGTGGGGGTATGAAAAGGTCGGAGGACGCGTACCGCCGCCGCTCGCCACGCTTCGGGTTGACGTTGATCGTGGGGTGGCGTTAACAATTGGGGGGGCCATTTCACACTTCAGGGTGCCTATTTGGCCTTTGTGGGCCATTTAACATTGTTCCCTATGGAAAATCAAAATCGTGGGCGCCCTTCTAGGTAAAGAGTATCTATAAAATTCCTCCCTTTTGAGAAATATCTACATCCACGAATCACCGATATCTCAGTAATCTGTATGGTGAGGGTAACTCTCTCTCTTTTTGTCCCTTTGGGGGGCTAACCTTGTCCGGTTCATTAAGGCGGCAGCAGGGGTCTGCGATGTGATGGTTGAAGACAGCGGGTGTAGCAGGATACCGGATACTGTCTCTGGAACTACTGTAGAAGTAGCAGGGCTACCAGCAGCAAGGAGAGTCAAATTAATGGCATAAGGACATCATTGTACTGACTGCTGGTTTGGCCCAGCAAGTCAGTATTTGAAGGGAGAGCTGCACTGTGATTGGTTGTATGGAAATTGCAGTGCAGCCTGATTGGAGAAACCAACAAGATGGCCGCCGCCGGGGGGGGAAGGGGGGGGGGACAGGTTTCTGGAACAGGAAATGTGCAGAATGCACCAGCCAGCGTGTCCAGCCAGGCCCAGAGAGATAAACAGAACACTATGGCAACTGAGGCCCCACACTGTCCAGGCCCCACATGTCACCGGCGCGCACGCTACCACTGTCACCATGAGATGACAGCGCGACATCACGCAACCCAGGAACAAGGGGTCTGAGTGGAGATGAGTGTCAGAGTCTGAACTACCCTGTTAGGAACCCCAGGGGCAGCCATGGCATGGGAGGCGTGAGTGGCAGACATGGTGGATGTGACACTTATTTCCTTATCATACAGTACTTATACAACCCCCACAATACACTGCTTAACAGCATGATAATAATGAGATTACTTACTTCCTAACAATAATGAATAAGCTATAATTAAAATGAATCACTATTTTTTAGAAGTGGTAAGTAGAAATAAGGTATACTCCTTACTTTACTGCATTTTGCTCTGTAAATGTTTTGTTCATTGTATGGCTTGTCATCTTTATATTAACAATGAATATAATGCGAGAAAGGTGATGACTATGTTGTCACTCATTAATGGTGAATTCGGGATATGATCAGCAGAGAAAATGTAGCTTTGAGGAATGCTATAGAAGAAACCTACAGTATGTGCAATCATGTTAAAAAGAAATCACAACAAGAATAAGATGAGTTTGGCTAGGAAATATGGGATGAGATTTAATAGGATGAGAGATTAAGAAAGTGAGAGATTTGGGAAGAAATCTCCAGTTTTTTTAAAGCGGCAATCATTTACACTGCAAATTCAAACTGGTTTTGCAGTGTAAATGATTGCCACTTCAAAAAAACTGGAGATTTCTTCCCAAATCTCTCACTTTCTGAATCTCTCATCCTATTAAATCTCACCCATGGCCTTTGCATAGGTGTGGGTGAATTCATGGGTGCTACGGTCAGGCTGGATTCATAAATATTTTAATTGAAATAAATAAATAAAAAGGAATGGAGCTTGATAACTATTGAAAGTATTGGTATTGCATAGTGTGGAAGTTTATTCACATAATAAAACAAATATAATAATAAAAATTGTTAGTGATAAATAAAAAAAATGACCATGTCAAAAGTTGAGTAAATGTACTATAAAATCAAACCTACCGTACATCCTTCTATAAAGAATATAATTTACTCCTGAATAAGCAGTTCTTTTCGGGGAAGGATAAAGTGTAATATATAACCTACAAATGAAAAAAAGAACCCGCAATATTTTATTTTGAAGAATGGGTCCCAATAATTTTTTATAGAACAATAAAAGTACTGAACCATCTTTTAGTGTAAAAAAAGTAGATTATATTGCGATTTCTCAACCTTTGACATGACAATTTCATTTAGACGTCACAAGACTTTTTATTGTATTGGTTTTTATTATATGAATACATTTTGTTATTTTTCTTGCTACACACAATGGCAGTTATAGTATTGTATAGTGTAGCTATACCCATTCATTCACTAATAATTATTACAATTTTGCAGTTTTTTCTTTCAATAGTTAAAGAGATCAAAGAAAAGCATTAAACTGCAATAGGGTGCGGTTCTTTGAGGGGTAAAAAATGACCAAAATTGCCCGTTTACGGATAAAAGCACATGTAGTAGGGCGTGATTTGTTGTAAAAATCACACTTTTTGCTTTGATCAAAAATCGCACATTCAAAAGTACATTATGAAAACATCAAAATCTAGCGTTGACTCTAGGATTTTTTTAGGGCAGGGTGCGGACCACTGAGCAGGGAACATTTTTTTTCAATTCGGAGGGCACATTTTACATGAGAAATTTACATTAGAAACAATTGCAAACTGGGCCTTATTCTAGTTCACTCTTTCTGACAAAATCCTTCTTAGATGGACAAAACCATGTGCACTGCAGGAGGGCAGAGCATTTAAGGTCCCCTATCCAAAATATGATCACCTGGTGAGCCCTGGTCGGAGTACCTGGGGAGTGAAAAAACTCCAGAACACTGAACTGGAGAAGCTCCCTGTGTCACAGTCACTGGCACTCCTCTCATCCAATGACCTCCAGGGGTGTTCCCAACCTGAGTAGATGTAGCCATCGCCATGGAGCTCAGCCCTGATTGGATTAGAGGAACAGGGGAGAACCACATATGAGTATACACACAGGCAGCTTCTCCTTCTACTGGAGAAAACAGAGCTGTGGGCGAATATGTGGCAAGGTGAGTCAATATGTTTGCCTGCGTGAATGGATGTATGTATGTACTGTATGTTAATAAACCTCTACTGTTCTGAGTTTGTGTGTGTGTGTGTGTGTGTGTGTGTGTGTGTGTAACAAAAAACGGCACACTACTGTTATAAAAAAACAAAAAAAAAACACACCCATTCCCATTACTAAAAATAGTACGGTACTTATGTAATATCTGGGCTCCCGTTTTTCTTATGAGACCGCGTCCCCTCGCCACGCTTCGGGCACGGTGGCTCGCTGCGCTCGCCACACTATATAAAATCAACTCCATGCGTAGTTGGATAGTAGGGGTATGAAAAAAGGGGGTGCATTTAACATGGGAGCCCAGATACTACATAAGTACCAATAGTACACTTGGTCTAAAAATTCTCAGCCTATTACAAGTGTGATTTTAGCCCAAAAATCACACATGCGCGTACGGTGTGATTTTTTAGCTGCCTACAATTCACTTTAATTTTACAGCACCAAAACTGGTTTAGTTTTTAACACAAATTAGATAGCAAATTAACGTTCCTTGTAATTGACCCTTTTTTAAATGAATGTATGTAATTACACTGGGAAATAAAGGGGAAACAATGAAGCTTATAAAAGTAATTTCAACTCAAACAAAGAACCCACATTGACCTGAGCCACATTAAGTGTGCTGGGAAATTACTGTTAATTGGGGTTGGTGGAAATGTATTAATTGACTATTTGATTACAACTACGTTACATAGGTGAGGAAAATATTTTTCATCAACAATGCCTAAAAGGCCCAAAAAAATATAAAAAAATATGGTAAATAAAGAGTTCTCTTCAGGAAAATTATGACTAGAAAAAAAAAAAAATTAACCCAAAAACAACAGCCAACGCTAGGCTACTATTAGCATGTGTGTGTGTGTATTTGAATTAATTTCTCACTTTGGGTATGTTTTAATAAGGTCAAAAAACAAATCTCCATTTATAGTAATGGGGTGCTAAAAATAAGATGAAATTAAAACCATAAAAACTTTCCTATTTTATTTTAAAATGACTAAACTATTTTCTATTAAGTCAAAACATAACTATATTTAATATACCCTTAAGTAAGATAAATGTGTAACTACAGATATGTCCTCATACATCTAGCCTCAATATGCCATGCAGCTTGAGATGCCTGGCACGCGTGGAACACGTGCTGATTAATTTGATAGAGTACTTGTATACAGATTGAGTATCCCTTATCCAAAATGGTCGGGACCAGAAGAATTTTGGATAATGGATAATTCCGTATTTTGGAATATTTTTATCTTTGAATGAGGTATCTTGCATTTATGTTGCACATCAAACACATGAAATACACACATATATATTTTACATGAAACAAAGTTTGTGTACTACTGTATATTAGCCACTGAATTTGAATGGCCAAGCAATCACTCTCACATATTTAGTGCCAGTTACATGTTATTTCCCCAGTAGTTCCAGTTACAGATGTAGCTAGTAGGTATTTAGTTAAAAAGTAAATAAAATATAAGTACATTTTGGAGACTATGATTTTTGGAATAATTTGGAAAATGGGTATTTGGATAAGGGATACTCAACCTGTATCATCAGGAAGAACTCTAGCTGTAAGAGGTTACTTTGCTTGGAATTCTCAATTTCTCCTCTAAAAAATATTTAATTACATTTGTTTCCAATAATAGTATCCAAAGTCTACCCTTTGAGAATCCTTTTATCCTTTAGCCCCACAGTTTACATTTACCAAATGAGGCTGCCTACATTCATATAAATCCTGCGGCACATGCAGTTACTTAGTATTTTGCAGTATTTTACTTACTGTATGGATAACTACAGGCTGGGGTCCTTATTTCTGAAATTATAAAAAATTTTGATTACTGACTGAGATTGCATTCCGATGGTTCAATGAACACAAACTGCTTCACATTATTAAAAATATTTGATCAAATAACCTTCAGGCTATTTGTAGAAGTTGTATATGAAACATATGCATCACCTGTTTAGATTTGGGTCAGAAGCCCAAAGATATCTCTAGCACCCACCAACTTTGAAAACCCATGCAGTTCCTCTTCCCTGCCTGGGGTGTTGCTGTCTGATGTAGTGCTTCTAGCACAGTGTGGTCTGTATATCGGCACTGATATGCAAACCAGACCTGTGCTAGAATCACCACAGAGCAAAACAAAGAAAACGTAAAGTCCTTTTATTTAGGTGCACCAATAGTTGTTAAAAATTAACCATGAGTGGATGTTTCATGTGAACACCTCCCCCATCTGTGGGAACCTCCCCCATTCTCCAATGGTCGCCAATCATCAAATGATGGACCAATCAGTCAGGCAGCCCCAAGTGCGTATGCATATAGTAATGAGCCAAAAAAGTCCTTCACGCCCCTCTCCACCTCAGTAGATGCACCAGTAGACTGGTATTATTTATACAGCAGTAGATTCGACTTGTATTATTTATACAGCAGTAGATGCACCAGTAGACTGGTAATATTTATTTATATGGCAGTACAGTAGATGCACCAGCAGAGAATACTATATATAGTTTACTAGTTATATAAGGCTGTAAATGCACCAGCAGGGAGGTATTAAAATATACAGCAGATGCACACGCACCTTGGTATACAAGCCGTTAATAACAACAGCGCACATATACTGATTGAAGTGGCCAGGTAGTACTGGCTGGGCTGGCAGCCACTGGCAGTGCAGAGCACACACCAGAGAGCAGAGCAGACGATGGCACTAGTAGGCACCGGCAGTCGCCCCAGCAGCAAAAGAAAGACTGCTTCCTAACCTACCTAAGCTAACAAAGCTCTGCACAGTCACAGACTCCTATCCCTACGCGTAACAACTCACGAGTGACAAATGGAGCCGGATTCTCACGGTTTATATAGAGGTTCGAATCTCACAAGAATCCGGCGGCGGGCAATGACGTTTTGTTCGCGCGCCCGGAACCGAGTCAGATGGGAAGCTCAGAGCGCCGCTCGGATCCGGGCTCGGATTAATGATGTTCGTGCGGGCTCGGATCTTGGAAATCCGAGCCCGCACATACTGTATATATATTTTGCCCATTACCAGATTTACCACTCACTTCCTTAATAAGTTCTTACATTTGTTATTACTAGGGATTCGCAATAACAGGTTTTTCTGCTTGTCTCTTTGATGTAATCTGTGCAACCTGCTCCCAAGTGTATGAGTTATTAGCTTTTCTGAATTTTACAAAGCAGACAAGTTGATATTTTCTACACAATTAATCTGTAAGTAGCCATAAAAGGTCTCAAAAATCAATTATACATTATCAGAACTGCATAAATCAGTAAACTGACATTCCTGAGCGTACAGTCAAGTTTCACAAAAGCACTAGTTTACAGCTGAATGAAGAAGTCTCCAAAACAGGAACCGATGAATGTAAATCCAATGGCATGCTGGATTTTTTAGGAGTTGATGGAAGTTTTTGTATTTCGTACTTAAAGCAGAGTAATATCATACGGACATGTCAAAGGGCTTTCTAGAAAAAAAATGCAATTTTTTTTAAATGTAATCTACAACACATTTAATATGAGCAGTTTGTTAGTTTATACAGATGGAGCCCCTCTCATTGAGGCTGGGGCTGGCATTTGAATTGCCAGCCGTAGTAAGGGGGCACGTGTGCATGATACGCGCACACACCACATTCCTATGGAGCTCCCCGTCGGCTCGTCACTGCCCCCCGCACACCCCTAACCCAGCTCATCTCCCTGAAGTGGAAATATGCAGGGTTTCCACTGCCGAGCCACCAAGTGACTGGGACGCGTGTGCATGTCCAAGTGACTGGGACGCGTGTGCATGTGAGATGCTCACACGTCCCTTTCTGATGAAGTCCCTCAGCCAGAGCTCTCCAGCAGGGACATTCTGGAGAGCGCTGGGGCTAAATGAGAGGGACTCCATCTGTATGTAATAGTATAATTTGACAGGGCTGCTTCATTTGTAAAAGGAACTTCAAAAAGCTACAGTATATACAGTACAGTAACACAAACACTCCTATTTTCTGACAATAGCAAATATTCCTCAGAAACCTACAGGTTGAGTATCCCTTATCCAAAAACTCTCATGCAAGTAGCATTTTGGATTATTCCGTATTTTAGATGAGGTATCTTGAGGACCATGTGTTCACACAAAATGCATTTATGTTGTATAAACACAGAAACTAGATGAAATTCACACACACTTATTTTATTTATAAAAGAAATTTATACATAAAACAAGGTTTCAAAACTCAGACACTGAATTTGAATGCTAAGCAAACATTCTATTTCACATATTCAGTGCTAGTTACAGCTCATGTCCCCAGTAGTTCCAGTTACAGATGTCCCCAGGAGTGCTTTAGCAACAAATAAAAGAAGTAAACAAAGATTTTTGTAAATATAAAAGTAAGCGTACAGTAAATAAAGAAAAAGTCATCATAAACCTATTCAAAATGAATGAGCCAGAAACATTCGATCAATAAAGATGCCTTATATGGAAACTACAAACATACAATAGTTTGAGGTAGTCAAACTGCAAGATAAAACATTTAAGTAAACAAATTGTGTAAATTATTAAGTACTACATAACATGTAATTTTAGGTCAGGTACTTATTATGTTTATGTGTTTATGTGCTTATTATGTTGAAGTAGTCACTTAATAGAGAAAAGGGGGTGCTACAAGGTGCATTAGAGTTTTAGGTTTAAATACAAATTTGCTATGAAAGTCTCCTATAATGAAATTTACATTGTGACAAAAAAAAACAACATATAACCACATGGGTCAATATATACAGGGCTGCATTCATCATGATGAAAGTTTTTTTCTGAGATTTGCTAGATTGCTTTGTAGGGAAGACCGTAGATGGGAGTAGAGGAGTCCTGTAGAAAAGATTCAAGACTACATAGATTGGGCTATTGTGATATGGAATAAGTGGCTTCTGAAAATGGAGAGGTGATTTTGCCAATAGCAACCCATCAGATTGTCTGTTTTCAAGGATTCAAAAGAGAAATCATAGACAGAATCTGATTGGTTGTTATGGGCAAAATCACCTCTCCATTTTCAGAAGCTACTTATTCCATATCACAATAGCCCAATCTATGTAGTCTTGAATCTATTCTACAGGACTCCTCTACTCCCATCTACGGTCTTCCCTACAAAGCAATCTAGCAAATCTCAGAAAAAAACTTTCATCATGATGAATGCATAATAGAAAACAACCCCATTTAAGGAATTCTGTTTGTGGCAAAATTTTGTAAATCTATATACTGTATACAGTATATAGCATTTGGGATTCAGCTTAATGTAACCTTCCTTCTGGTAATCTACCTAAACATAAGGGCCAGACCATATGCCCCATTGAAATATAGAAAATGCTCATCTGAACACACACACACACTCACACACATCGGGTTGCCCCATAACACGATGAATTATTTAAGTCATTTTTATTATATGATTCATTGACAACCATACAATATGTATGTATCTGGGGTGGTGTGTAATAGACTAGCTAGGAAATAAAGAAACCAAAAAGGTTCTTTATTAAGAAATCTATTTATATATACTGCATTTGCTTCTGATGCCAACAGCCTGCAATACACTAGAAAAATACTGCATAGGTAAAGCAAAAATATTAGACACTCCTAATACACTTGGTTGGTTTGCCATTGCGGTTTGTTTTTGGTCTTTACTTTACTTTTACTTATCGTTTAAGTTTTGAAAAAAACAAAACTTTAGTATATTATGGAGTAGGTTGCTCCGCATTTCATGAATATTCTTGTTAATAAGCCTAATTTGGTCAATGCTGGTTAAAGACTAGCTTATTAAACACAGTAGTTATTAGCAAAAAGCCAGATCCACCAGCCAACCAGCTCCTAAAAGCCATTTTTCAAACACAGTGTGTAACATGGCTGTTCGGAGCCAATTATCTGGTTCTTGAACTCCATCTACTTATCTCCCTAAAAGGCTTAGTGCACAGGGACCTATGATTGTTAATACATCACAGTGAAACATTTTCCCCCCCATGATCCTATCTCCATGTACACAAGAACCAAACATCTGGTATGCCACATACTGCTTTTACCATCTTAAACTCATTACTGGGTGGAATTATTTCCAGTTTATCATTTAACACTATTACCATGCTTACAGGAGAGATTCATTAGATGTCCCAAGCAGTGGCAGTTATCTGCCTGAGGCAAAGCTCATTGACAATGTTTGAGTTCAATGCATTTCTATCACACTGTGCACAACCGGCTGTACATACATTTAATCTGATTACTACATTGTTAATTACTAGATTCTTATTTGCGCATATCTCTCCAAGATATTTGGTAGGAGGGGGATACAGTTCCAACAGTAGAAGGCAGTTACTGTGTTGACACTCAAGCTGTTGACGGTCGGTCAAAATGTAAACAGCATCATGTCAACAGTGGAATGTCAACATAGTAGTTATATTATTTATAGCAATATACTCTCATATATATAGCGAATGGAGTGACCCGGCACTCCTAATAACAGCAATACACGCAGTATTAAATAGTAATAAAAACTATACTTGTTGGGTGCCTTCCTTTGTAGATCCCAACGATCCCACTGCACAGTACTACAGACAGGTGGCACTCACTCAGGCTTGTTAAAACGGATCCTTTATTGGTCCTCCTCCAGAGATAGATAGAATATATATATATATATATATATATATATATATATATATATATATATATATATATATATATATATATATATATATATATATATATATATATATATATATATATATATATCACCACTATCCCCCCTCCCCAACAATACAACAAAACGGGTCCATACATAATTACAACAGCAACTACCCCCATTACAGCATTAGTGTGGCTCCATATGTATATACAACTCCCCCCTTCCCTCCGCATTCTAACTGACACCACCTTCTCCGGGTGGGGACTTCATTCAGCCACTACTCCGGGGCGGGCCGCCTCAGTGTGCAAGATAGCGCCGTGTCCTTACCGCTGGGCTGACAGCCTGCTACCATCTCTCCCTGCTCATGGTGCTGCCGCATCTGCCGATGGGGCACTGCTCCGCAACCCTGCTGGCTTCCGGATCCAGCCTCCATAATCTCGCTGGTCTGCTTGTGCTCGGCGGTCCTGCTGCAGGTGTGGGGGCAGCAGTGGCTGTGTTGGGCAGGAAAGCATCTGCTCTCATTTGTTGATTCGCGGCTGATTCGGGCCGGCCCAAAAAGCTGGAAATGAGACTGGCCCCCGTCCCAGCCCGCCCCTGCTGATACCACTGTATGCTATTTGTTCATGAAAATGTTCATGAAATGTTGAACAAGACCCACAGTTTGGTGTGTTTTTCTTTATCATAAAGACCCGTGAGTGCCGCCACCCCCTACAACCTACCTACATGAGGTGTCCTTTGACACCTTTTGATGGCACTAGGGCCAGTACTATTTGATTTGCACAGCGTGGAGTGCCGGCCTGGCTTGACTGTATGTGCATTATATACAGTATATATATATATATATATATATATATATATATTTATATATTTATATATATCCACTGTGATTCCGACGTTGTGACTTCTATGCTGGTCCTTGTCGATTCGTTGGAGCTCTTTGGCTGGTTAGTATAGTGTTCACGGCTTTCTACACTATACTAACCAGCTGGAAATTTCTTTCTAAAGGTATGCGCTTATGCACAAGTGCTGCTGGTATACAATTAGTATTATGATTGGCTATGAGGAATTTCGGGAGGCTGTCTGTGGGTATTTAGCAGGCTCAGGGGGATCAGTGATGTTATGCTGTTTTCATGGTACAACTGGTTGCAGCGTCTTGAAAATGGGTCAGCTGTGGACCCGAAACTTCGACCACCTTTTAAAATGGACTATAAAAGTTTTGTGCTTTTAAAAAGGATCTTGATAAAGTCTTGCGAGTACGCTCTGTATCAGTGTATATATAGCGTTTACTTACCCACCAAATTTTATGTATACATTTTAATATTTTAATATAGTACTAGCAATTTATTTAAAAAACAAAACAAAAACAAAACAAGAAGTCCCTTCCACCTTCCATTCAATCTGACAGTTTAAACACTTTTCAGAAAAGCGTCCCTGGACAATTAATAAACCATTCTGTGTGACTATTTCAATGTGTAGTGACGAAACTATGTGATTTATAAATGTATTATATATGTATTTCTTACTTTCCACATCTCAATTTTAGAGTTCATTGCAGCTGGAAGTAATTAAATCTACTAACCTCATGTAGAATTATGTTTTCTCTGTATAGCAGGCTTTCCCAACCACGGTCCTCAAGGCACACCAACAGTGCAGGTTTTAGTGATATCCAGGCTTCAGCACAGATGGTTTAATCAGAATCACTCAGGTACTAATTAAGTCACCTGTGCTCAAGCCTGGATATCTACAAAACCTGCACTGTTGGCGTGCCTTGAGGACCGTGGTTGGGAATGTCTGCTGTATAGGATAATTGATGACACTCCTTTACATTCTGTCCATCCCCGTAACTCTTCCCTCCTCCAACCAAAACTTTCCTATTTTGTATTTTCCTTCCCCATCTACTACCCCTATCTCTCCCTCATCATCTCCTTTTTTCTCTTTAGTTTATTCAAAAATCTTATTTTCATATTAGCATATAAATAAATCATTTTTTAATTCTCTCCATCATGACTTCTGTCATAAGTGTCGGTTGACATTCACTCATGTTGTATCTTTGTGTATTACCTTTGGATGCCTGACTGTTTTCCCTCTGATAACTGTTATGATCTGTCATGCTTTGATTAACATATCTTATTATGTCCAATGCAACATTTTTATTTTTATTTATTGTATTCTCAACATTGTAAAACTCAATTAAAATTAATTTTAAAAAAGTGGGATCATCTTAACATAATGTCAGAGACAGTTTCTGTGTGCAAGGCAGTAGAGAGCGCCTGGTTGGGTCCATAGAGTGCGGGTTGGGGACCCTTTCTATTTCTTTTTTCATTCTTCTGTTAGTTACCCCATCCTGCTGCTATAGCGCATGTCTCTATTGAAAGATAGGACCAAAAGGTCTTTTAATGTTGGTTAACATTTTCGATCTGATAATTGCATTGCCATAATTCTAAAGCCTCGACATTGGTGGTTCACCGCTACTATTGAAGAAAACAACTCAATTGGAATGTGATCTGTATTCTTACTATTATGTTTTTTTTAAAAAAAATTAAAATTAATACATTTCTAAAACTGTCAATCCTGTTTAACAGAGGATTCTTTCAGAGGTGCTGCTTGCACTACAGTATGTACTAGTGTGGGTTGGGGTATATATATATATATATATATATATATATATATATATATATATATATATATATATATATATATATATATATATATATACAGGGGAAGAACTGTCACTCAGGTCTTATCTTAGCTGCAAACAGCTGTAGCTTGCTCCGTTGCCATAAGCTAGGAGACTGCACCAGGTACAGCCAACAATGTAGAGAATGGGGAGACAAAGGCACTCTGAGACTTCTTAGGTGAAGCAAACATGGACCAGTTTAATCCATATAGAGCAAAGCCTGTCTACGTTTCGGGGGTCAAGCCCCCGTCGTCAGGACAATAAGGCTGGTGTATAACACCAGCCTTATTGTCCTGATGACGGGGGCTTGACCCCCGAAACGTAGACAGGCTTTGCTCTATATGGATTAAACTGGTCCATGTTTGCTTCACCTAAGAAGTCTCCGAGCCTTTGTCTCCCCATTCTCTCTCTCTCTATATCTATCTATCTATCTATATATCTATATATATATATATATATATATATATATATATATATATATATATATATATATAGATATATAGATATATATATACGAAAACAAGTGCGCAAGTCCCACAAACGTCCAGTTTCCAACATGGTTAATACCCAAACTTCCAATCTCCTGCACTTTGGTCTGTAGTATGACCGGCAGCTCCTGACAACACCTGGATTCGAAGGGTCACTCAATCTAAAAAACAAACGAAGGAGCGCTCCATAGTGCAATATGCAAGGCCATTTATTTCATAAAAGAATCACATATAAGCAATGGGTAACGTACCCTAACTGACGGTTAACACAACTGCAGTGGAGAACAGCGTGGATCTGTGTCAACACACAGGGTGGCGGAGAGGTTACACTCACATGTCTCAGTAACAGCTTGATCGACGCTAGGCCCCGCCCCAATGCATTTCGTCATCAAAGGACTTCGTCAGAGGGCTATATATATATATTTTTTTTACATACATATACTGTACTGTATACATACACTGCATATCTACTGTACACACACACACACACAAATGAACAGTTACTATACTGTAGTTTTACAAATTCAATTTTAATCATTAAAAGCTCATTTTCAGCAAATTTACTCCCATCTGTTTACTAGAAAATCATCATCATCATCATCATCATAATAGCTTAAAATCTCATCATCTATCCGATTTCCTTACTATCACTCACAACATGAGCAATCTAACTTTGTGAAATGAGGTAGCGAATATTGTCTAATCAGTGAATGGCTAACATTTCACTCCAATTGGCTGCTTGCCTGTTACAGCTCTTGTGTGCTCTGTAAAAATCCCACTTCCAGTAAGAGATGCAATCTTCACTGTAAAGCAAACCGACCAAACTTGTGTAGATCTGCTGTATTTATGTCCCACTTTCAGAAGTACCTTTGGGTATATAATAGTTGGAAATACT
>NC_139222.1:79223765-79436265 GCF_055691185.1 Crinia signifera
CGGAATGAACACCGCCGAGAAGGCAAGAGAATGTCTTTCCGCCCATTGAACAATCGGGCGTACCTCCTGCATAGCCCCGCGACTGCGTGTTCCACCCTGATGGTTGACATATGCCACCGTCGTGGCATTGTCTGACTGAATTCGGATTGGCCGTCCTCTGATGAACAAATCTGCATTGAGTAACGCCAGACGAAATGCCCAAATCTCCAGAATATTTATCGGGAGTCTCGATTCTTGAGGGGACCAACGCCCTTGAAAGTGACGTCCCATCACAACCGCTCCCCAGCCCCTGAGGCTGGCATCCGTCGTGATGATCGTCCACTCCCAGACTCCGAACCGACGGCCTTCCAAAAGATTGGCTGTATGGAGCCACCATTAAAGAGACAGACGGCTGCAAGGCGACAGAATCACCGTCTTGTGCATGTGGACATGCGAACCCGACCACTGTCTTAGGAGGTCGAGTTGAAAGGTTCTCGAATGGTACCGGCCGAATGGAAGGGCCTCGAAAGAGGCCACCATTTTGCCCAGCAACCGAATGCAAAGGTGCACTGACACCCTCCGAGGACGAAGGACCCGTTTTACCAAGTCCTGGAGGGATAAAATCTTCTCCAGAGGAAGGAAAACCTTCCGTGCATCTGTGTCCAGTATCAATCCTAGAAACAAAATTCTTTGGGAAGGAACCAGCTGGGATTTCCCATAATTTAGAATCCAGCCATGATGTGTCAAAGTTTGACAAGTCACATGAATTGCTTGCTTCAGCTGATCCTTGGACCCGGCTTTGATCAACAAATCGTCCAAGTAATGAACAATCTTGACTCCTTGAGTGTGCAGCAAGGCGACCATGACCGCCATTACCTTCGTGAACAGGCGTGGCACCGATGACAGGCCAAAGGGCAGTGCCTGAAACTGAAAATGTTGGTCCTTGATTGCAAAACGAAGGAATCTCTGGTGAAGGTCGTAAATGGGAACATGCAGATAGGCATCTTTGATGTCCAAAGATGCCAAATATTCCCCCGGTTCCAGTCCTGCCACTACAGACCGTAGTGACTCCATCTTGAACTTGTGGTACGTTATGTACTCGTTTAATTTCTTTAAATTCAAAATTGGTCTTACCGAAAAGTCCGGCTTTGGAACGAGAAAAAGAGGAGAATAAAAACCCTCCTTGCGTTGATCGTCCGGAACCGGCATTACCACCCGGGCTGACAACAACTGCTGAATCGCCTGGAGCAGTAACTGACAGTCCTTTTCCGCGTGGGGAAGGCCCATCGTGAAAAATTGTTGAGGAGGAGAACCGGCAAATTCTAGTTTGTATCCCCGAGACACAACCGAGAGAACCCAATTGTCTTTGCAGGACTTTCCTCAGGCCTGCCGAAAATCCAGAAGTCGCGCTCCTACTCTGGGATCCCCAAGGTAGGAGGGAAGGGAGTCATGCTGTGGGTTTTTCTGGCTGCTTGGCGTCTGAATGATGGGAGCCAGGATTTGCGGAAGAAGTGGCGCCACCAAAACCTCTGCCTCTACCACGGGACGAGGTAAAGGAGCCTCTAGATTTCCCCCTAAATTTTGGTGCACCCCGAAAGGAACAAAAAGTCGGCCCCTGGTAGGGCTTTTTAGGAGGAGGTGCCGAGGAGGGAAGGAAAGTAGACTTCCCCCCTGTAGCTTGAGCAATTAACCTGTCCAGCTCTGGACCGAAAAGGACATTCCCCGTAAAGGGAAGGGCCTCCTCCGCTTTCTTGATATCCGCCTCCGCCTGCCAGGACTTGAGCCACAAGGAACATCTGGCTGTGATTGACAGGGCCGAAATTCTAGCTACAAGCGATGCCGAATCTTTGGCGGCCTCTCCTATGTACGCTGCGGATTCCCGCATCTGATCAGCCAACTGAGCTAATTCCTCAGGAGACCTCTGTTCCTCCAAATCCTTGGACAAATCCTCTGCCCATTTCTCCATGGCCCTACTGACCCAGGAGATAACAAAAATAGGGCGTAAGGAGACACCTGCCGTGGAAAAGATATGTTTAAGCCCAGCTTCCAAACTCCTGTCTGGAGCCTCCATAAGGGCCACCGCTCCGGGAATGGGAAGAGCTGCTTTCTTTGAAAGCTTAGACACCGAAGCATCTGCTAAAGGCAGGTTCTCCCATTTCGCCCTGGCTTCAGGTGCAAAAAGGTAAGATGCCTTAAAACGTATAGACAATTGAAACTTTTTCTCAGGTGATTTCCATATGTCCAAAAGAGGTTTCTCCAACTCTATGGACTCAGGAAAAGTTACCGCAGCCCTGATCGGACGGCCGAAAATAGAAACCGGAGATTCCTGCTCAGCAACATTAAGGGTGACCTTAATCGCCTGAATCAAGGCCTCTAAGCCTTGGGCCTCGTCCTGATTCCTCCCTTGCTCCTCCTCCACTGGAGCAAAAGTATCATCCTGACACTCTCCATCTTCTAGAGGATCAACTTCTCCATCATCTGAAGAGTCAACCTGCAATAGCAAAGGAGCACCCCTCTTTTTAGGGGAAGGAGGGGCACTGGACTGCGGAGGCATGCCGGATGACTACACCAATGAATCAACCGATTTAATTAAGTCCCTGGCCCACAAAGGCTCAGCAGAAGACATAGAAGCCAGGTGAGAGTGTAAAATCTCCATGTCCCTGCGGTACGTTGCCAGCTCAGATGCTAAGGTAGCTAACACACTTGTAACCCCTTCAGCATTAAAAAGAGCAGCAGGCTGCTGTGCAGTCCCCTTATAGCAATCTTTACATAGTGAAACCCCCTTCACATGCTGGGTAAACCGTAGGTTACACTGAGTGCAAACAAACAGCTTCTGGGAAGCCTTGGAGTGAGAACCCCGTGCAGCCATAATACACTGTGGCTTACAAACTTCCCACACTCACCACACAGCTAACACACACACACACAGGTAGCAGTGAGACCCCAAGCAGTGGAGAAGAGATATAATAGGGGGAGAGGAGCTCACCTTCCCCGAATTAGGCCCACCAGTAAACTCCAATAAGGGACTCCTATCAGGAGACCCTTCCACTCACCCAGCGCAGTGAAGCACCTCCAGACTGGGTGAAGAAACCGGGTTTGCTGTCCTGTTTTGGAAGGACCGTTGAGGCATAGCAAACAATTGAGAGGCAGCGTGGGCAAGAGAATGGCGCTGCTGCGCCGAGGACCTTTAAACCGGAAGAGACGCTTAGCCACGCCTCCTCCGTCCTCCGTCCCAGCGCGCACTGAGCACAGCGGCGCTGCGAGACTGTCTGCCTCTCTGCTGGACCAGCTCGCATTCCTGGTCCAGCCGTCACCTGGCGCACTGCGCCCTCCAGCCCTGATCTCTCCAGCGGGTGACAGAGCCATGGACCCATAACGCAAGCCGCAAGCTTGCGTTATGTGCCGATGTACCGATGTGCCGGCGGCTGGGGTCAGTAGCGTGCGCTGCAGGCAGTTCCGCTCTGACCCCCCAGAGAGCTTCTCCAACAAAGCAGGCAGCCAGCAAACAGCCCTGGCTGCCTGAAAACACTTTAAAATAAAAATAAAATAAAAATTTCAAAGACAAAGAGACACAAGCAGGAGCTCCATGCCCAGGGATCCTACTCCTCCGGGCACTAAACTAAGACTGGAGTCTGAGGGGGGGATAGAGAGGGAGGAGCCATACCACACTTCAAGTTCTTAAAGTGCCAACTCCTCCATAACACCACACTATCCCCCCAGCGTAGTACTTCAGTGTCCCTAAGGATGAAGGAGAAATAAAAGTTAAATTTTATTGACAATTTCTTCGAGTGCACCACACAGAGAATTTTTTTTACTTGAATTGTATCTGTTCAGTGTCCAGTGGTAGCACGCCCCCATTCTCTCATCATATACTATTGAACTTATACTCGTGAGGGGGTTCTATCATATGTGAAGGCATTATTTTCCCATGCGACAGGCAAAATCCTGCTTTTTCTCTGCACTATATACCATACTTTTTTTTTTAAGGCTACACTATTAATTTTTTTCTATTACTTGACACGTGCTTTGAAATAGGTCAGATTTATTACAATCTGTACTTGGTTATTAGAATTGCTTTTTTTCCAACCTACCCAATTTAACCATTTGTTTCCTTACGTCTGTCTTGTACCTTTCTGATCAGACAGTCCTAACACAATGGCTCACCACTGTAAAGGTTCCCTAGAGAGAAGGCAGCTAATTCTAAAAGATCAAAGGCTGCCTCAATAATAAAAAAGCAAACACAGAGTCATTTAACCGGCTGTCAGTCTTGTTAGATTATTTTATGCATTGCTTGCAGCCTTGCATTACTCTGTTTTAAAATGACATGGCAACTTGTGATTAGATAGTAAATTTACTGTTTGAATAGAACGAGTCTTAAAAAAAGCCATCAATGCGTAGAGCTAATACAGAACAGCATGCTTGACTGCCTGTGTGAACATTTCTGAGGTAAAGTTCTTAAGGTTTCACCTTGCACACAAATAGGCTGAGGCAGAGTTGAATGTAAGTCAGTTTTTTGGATGAATTTTGTATTGTTTTTACCTTGTATCTTCATGGGGTACAAGTAAATGTATTATTATTTAGTAACTGTCAGTATATAGCATACTATACAGTATATATAGTAGTCAGATTATGGAACAGATGTATTAAGGCTAGAGCAGAGATAAACTCAGTAGCGTAACTAAAAACACAGCTCCCCCTGCCAAAAAATAATTTGGCCCCCACACAGGGACAGCACAGGTACAGAATAAATACAGTACCTGTGCTGCTTTTATCTGTTCAGAAGGAGAACATCCTCCTCTTCACAAGTAGCAGTGTCCTCACTAGGGGGAGCGGCAGGCTGGGTGGAAGCCAGGAGAGCTTCCTGGATATTTGCAGTGTAAGTGCAGTTTTTTTTTTTGTTTTTTTTTTGGGGGGGGGGATAATTTATTTAATCGAATAAAGTATAGTACTGCTACAACAAGTGTCTTTTGAATGCCGGGTACAGTACACACTAGATGACATGAAAATGATACAATGTCACTACTGATTTCCCTGCAACTCCCAGACAAACAGTATCGTTCGTATACACTGTGCAATCTTGCAAAAAAAAAAGTAAACGGCAACATCAGTAGTATGCAGCCATTGAAGATCTGTTCACATTGAGGGGACGTCGCCAACGACCAATGGGAGCCTGCATTGTTAATGATATAGTGTGTACACACTGGACGGTGTAACAAATTTGGCATTACAAATGGTCATTATCAGAAAAATAGTTTCAAATGTTGCATAATGTACACCCTGCCTTAAACATATGTAATGAACCTTTAAGATTCTATAGCAAGAATACAATTAAACTTAATATGGTTAAAAAAAACTAAAAGAAACTAAAGTTGTCTGTAATAATCTTCTTATAGTATAGTTATAGCCATACAAATATAGAATTTACGTTAATATATACACAAGTTAAGATTCCACATTTTTTGCTTTTTTTTTCAAACACATCAGCTATCTAAACTGTGATTAAGGCACAAGGAGGAAGTTTAATTTTCTATTGTGTAGGCTATATTTGCATCTGACCCATGCTTTCGAATTAACATTTTAATAAGCTGAGCAGCTATGGCATTATAACTACCCTCTGTAATTGGTTTACCGTAGAATAAATCTGGCCTGTAGCAACATGCACCTCTGTAACGTAATATTGCAGAGCATTAAATTGGTGACTTGATTATGTTCTGCAAAGCTATGTTCCCACAAATAGGGATCTTCACTAAACAAATGAGGGCTTGTTAATGCAGTTTTTTAGATTTCATATAAGATCGTCCTTAGGGGGGGAAGAAATGTAGTGAATGTGCTGGACATCAAGGATTCTGCTTCACTCTACAAATTATTCTATCTGAGCCTTAGTTACATTTTATACAGCATAATATTACATTACAAAGTTACCTTCAGAAAACCTATAGTACTGAATAATCATTATATCATTACTGCAGACAATACTGAAAATAAAAATAAATAAATAAACCTTAAGTAATTACCAGGTTAGTAATTAACAGGATACCAGTATGATGGGCAACCAACATGAGCTTGGAGATTTTGAATTTAGACTAGGGATGGTCATCCATGATTCACAATTATCAATACTTTATGACCAAAAGTTGAATGCTTATGCCAGGCATGTCCAAACTATGGCCCTCCAGCTGTTGTAAAACTACAAGTCCCATCATTCCTTGCCACAGTTTTGCTATTAAGGAATGCTAAAGCTATTGCAAGGCATGCTGGGATATGTAGTTGCACAACAGCTGGAGGGCCGCAGTTTGGACATGCCTGGCTTATGCCATCATTGGGAGAGGAACAAATGGTTTGTCTCCATCGATGGTGCAGAATAATGTATTTTTGAAAGGTGCTAAGTTATTGTAATGTGGGCCATTTACTAAATGAACTGGGATGACTATCGAATTGATGAAACCATTGATGGTCTGACATAACATAGTTGGTGACCTCTGATGGTCACTCATAGTTTTGCCATTGATTGTGAGCACACAGATGGCCATCCCTACTTAAGACCAGGCATATTTAACAAGTGACCTTCTATGCACTGTGAAACTACATATCCCTGCATACCCTACAACAATATAGCTATTAAATCATGCTAAAACTGTGACAGGGCATGCAGGGATGTGTAGTCCCTTGGCTGTTCCAAGGTCCCTTGTTGAAAACTCCTGTTTTAAGTAGTCAGAGGTACATACTATAAAGAACATCTGTAAAAGAAGCAGGGGAATGGAGATAGAGTTTGCATACAAGTGCAACATGTCTATATTTTCTCTTTATAAATATATTCCAAATTTTCTATATAGATTTTTTTCTTTTTGTTTATCCATTACTTGACCATACAAAACAACCATCTAAAACCTATATTGTATGCTGGAGCTTATTTATTTACAGTTTCTTTTATAGCGCAGCAGATTCCATTGCATTTTACAGCACTAGACAGTGATAAAACAAACTGGGTAACAACAGACAGACTTGGAGGTAGGAAAGCCCTGCTCCAAGCTTACAATGTATAGGCATATAGGAGGGAAACATAAGGACAGGCACCAGTAATAGCATAGCTTGTAGGTCCAGAAGATAAGCTATATAATACATAAGTGCCTCAGAGGGTTATGCGTATAGAACTTAAATATGATAGGCTTGCCTGAAGAGGTGAGTTTTCAGGGAACGCTTGAAAATTTGGAGGCTAGTGGAGAGTCTTACTGTGCATGGAAGGGTATTCCATAGGATGGGAGAAGCCTGATGAAAGTCCTGTAATAGTGAATGGGAGCTCATGATCCGCGCAGAAGCAAGATGCAGATCTTGTGCAGAGTGGAGTGGTCGAGATAGGAGATATTTTGTGATAAGTAAAGAGATATATGCTGGTGCAGTATGGATAATAGCTTTATATGCGAGTAGAAATGTTTTATATTGAATATGGTAAGATACAGGCAAACCAATGGAGGCATTGGCAGAGGGGATCAGGAGACGATGAGCGTCTTGCAAGGAAGATCAGCCTAGCAGCAGCAGCATTTAAAATGGATTGCATTGGCGAGAGTCTATTCTTGGGAAGACCAGTTAGGAGACTATTGCAATAATCAATGTTGGATATAATGAGTGCGTGGATAAGAGATTTAGTAGTGTCTTGTCTGAGATACGGTCGTAACAAGATTTGGAGACAGATTGAATGTGGGGAAAAAAGGACAGTTCAGAGTCGAGGATGGCCCCTAGGCAACGAGCTTGTGGGGTAGGGTAGATTGTTGAGTTGTCAACAGTTAACAGTTATGGAGATATCAGGATGGAAACTGTTCTTGGCTGGTGGGAATATAAGTAATTCTGTTTTGGAAATATTGAGTTTGAGTTGGCGAGAAGACATCCAAGTTGAGATGACAGAAAGACATTCAGAGACTCGGCCCACTACCACTGGTGACAACTCTGGGGTTGATAGATTTGAGTATTAGCTGCATATAAGTGATACTGAAATCCGAAAGAGCGGATTTGTTTTCCAAGAGAGAAAGAATAGATTGAGAAAAGCAGAGGACCTAACACTGGAGCTTAAAGTATTTCTGTGTGTACCATATTAAGTTGGGGTGTGGTATGCGCCTCCGACAGTAGGGATCCCGACACAGTGCTTAATATATTTACCACCACTGTGTTTTCATTTAGCTTTAAATTACATTTTGCATGTGAACCTAACAAATAGAACCAAGCTAATCACTATTTGTAAGCATACTTTACATTTTTGAATTTTGTTGTTTTTAAAGTTCTATAACAAAATATAATAGTGTAACATTCAAGATAAAATAGTAAAGAACACTATACAGGTATGTACGCTAATACAGACGCTAAAAAGACAGGTTTATTAAGACATGTAAAGAGTACAGTATATACAGTAAATTGTTATTTTTTTATCTCTGAAAGAAAATTAAAATCTTATTGTAACGCTTTTAAAAAGTTCCAGAGTAGAGAATATAACAAAAGAGAGAGGGTACTTTTATATCAAGGATAATGAAAGCACATTTTCCTCATCTTAACCACATATCTTTTTAGCCTTTGCCACTGTATCGAATATGAATTTCCATACACCTATTCTTCTGTACTGAACCATTTTCCGTTGATCTTTTGCCTCTTTAGTCTATAGAATGTTAAACCGATAAAAAGTGAGAGCAGCGGTAATTCACAAATGGCCAAATTGATTTTCTTTCCACGAGGGACTTCAGCATTCACTCCTCTCTCAGGCTGGAAGAAAACTGCATAATTGCAAAATAGGTTGAATCTGATGATAGGGTTGTGTGCAGAACTCCTTCAGCCCAGTCACGGTCAATGTCTGAATCGCAGGTCTGAAACACTGCAGAAGGTTTTATTATAGTGTATGTTATACTGATAAAGACTAAAGATTTAGCGCAGACATAAGTTTTTAACATTTTTACTTTCCTTTCTTTTTCATTATTAAATCGAAGAGAAATACTATCTGAACTCATGAGATTAAAAGGACATTAATACTGTACTTTGACATCTAGACCAATGTTGGCAAGATATTGATTGTAAAGTGAAGTGAATTTAGACATTGAGCAGAAGCTAGTTTAGACATATGTCCTTGCCTGCACCTCATGTCATCTGCGTGTCTACCCCTCCCTCTACATTATAAGCTCCTTTAAGTAGGTCCCTCTTCCCTCTCATTCTTACAGCTCTCTTCTATCGCACTTCAATTAAAGCACTCTTCTACTCAGCGACCATCTAGAACTGCAGCTCTTCTCAATCTTAATCATTCATCTCTTCCAATGGCAGCTTTTCCCTGGTAGTACACTACTCCTTTGTCTACATCTCAGTTGTATTGTGTATGGAGAATTGTGGTGCTACTGTAATTCTTACCTTAGTCTCACAGGGGCACATTTATTAAGTTCAGTGAAGTGATAAAGTGTCTGGAGTTTTATCACTGGCAAATCAGCTCCTACATGTGAAGTTACAGGCTTGGTTTGAAAAATGACAAGTAGGAGCTGATTGGGTGATAAAAACAAGACATTTTATCACTTCACCGAGCTTGATAAATCTACCCTTCAGTTACACTAATGTATAGTTCCGTGTACCCTGTATTGTTCTAATGTGTGCCATATGTATGGTGCTGTGAACCACATGTAGCATCTTCAAACAAATTGAACAACACAAATAACAACAATCCAATTCTGAGTTGGGTATTTTAGAGAAAAAAGTGGCAAGGTGATTACATGGAACCACCCTAATGTGTCAGAGTGTCATAAAAGTGGATCAAATGGACAGTGTTATTCTGAGTTATGAGTACAGTATCTCTGAACCTAGGATGAAAATATTAAAACTGGCCCACGGATTTGCATGGGCAATCTCTAATATGCCCCAATGCATGATGGTCAATCCCACTGCACTAGAGAGCAGCAACTTGGTGGGTAGAATCATCGATTTTCTTGGGTGAATGATTAAGTCTATAAAAATTACAACCCAGAACCTACTCTGCCTGTGCAATAAAAAACAGGCTGATTGAGTGTAGGAGCTGACATCACATGCTCTCCCTGAAAATTCTTGGGCATACCTGCATTTTCCCAGAATGCCCAGAAAATGGTCAGTTACCACTGGGTGTTAAACCTCCCCAAGTCTCATTTGATGCCCACACAGAGACTTCAGTTTCTGGGGATAATTTTGAACACTCACCTACATCAGGTACTTCTTCCAGAATCCAAATCAGTGGACATCCGTCAGCTGTTGCTACAGATCCTGGGATCCCCAAGCCCATCAGTTTGGCAGGGAGTGAAACTGCTCAGCAAGATGGTGGCAACCTCTGAGAGACTGCAGTTTGAAAGGTTTCACTAGAGGATTTTTCAGTGGAACATTCTCTCATGTTGGTCAGGGAATGCAAAGACCATGAAACAGGAACGGTTGTTGCTCTCACGAGACAAGGGAGTCCCTGATCTGGTGGATGGATCTGGAGACTCTGCAGCTGGGGCATTCCCTCCGCTCGTGGGAGTGGCTGGTTATCACAACTGATGCCAGTTTCAGGGGCTGGGGGGCAGTAGCTCTTCATTTAAGGTTGCAGGGTCTGTAGTCCAGGGAAGAATCTAGGCTGCCGAGAATCTGAGGATTGGACATGACAGCCATCACTTTTGTAAAGACCCTCGGTGCTGTGGCCAGACCAAAAGGCAGAGCCTGGAACTGTAAATGGGTCTCCCCTATTGCAAAACGTAGTAAGGACTGATGTTCCTTGTAGATAAACACATGCAGATAGGCATCTTGGATATCCACTGATGCTAGAAATTCCCCCGGTTCTATGCTTAATAACACTGAACCATCTTGAGAAAGTTTCTGGTAACATAGAAATGAAAAGCGTTAACTAACGTCACTTCTGCTCCACGTCACCATGCTTGCACCCTCGTCGATTCATCATGTCTTCTCAGCTATTGGGCGGTCACGTCCAATAGCTGAGAAAACGAAATTAATCAATGGAGGTTGCAAGCGTGGTGACGTGGAGCAGAAGTGACGTTAGTCAACGCGTTTCGTTTCTATGGTTACCAGAAACTTTCTCAAGACACTATCGGCTTTACTTAACTGCCTGATTCAGCAGGCACGAACTCTCACTGTTCCTCCCACACCATAGTAAGCCGACTCGGTCACTTCCATTTACAACAGCGGGTGGAGTTTACTCCCCGCCAACTGGCACATATCCAAGCCACAGGTATTTATCTGCTACAGTGGGTTGAGCCACAGAAACATCAGGCTCCCCGCCTTTCATAAAGCACGTCTATCTGCCACGGAGGGTGAGATATCTATTGCTAATATACGCTACAGACTAACCCACAGGCCCGAACAGACAGCTTTGTGCGTGTTCTGCATACATGCTAAAGGGCTCTTTGCGTGAAATTGCCTCACTTCTCCTTACTAATCCATTAGCTCAGGCATCAACCTCTAACAACTACTAATACCCTGTGTTATTTTTGCCACGGAGATCCTTATGCAAGCATGACTGACTAATTGGTTTTCTATTTGATGCTATATCTAGCTTTATACTAGTATTATTTTCTATATTGTTTTTTAATATATTTTCACTGTATCCACTGAATAAATTTTTATATATTGCTTCCTACGGTATATGGAATATTAAATAGATATAAAAGTTTCTTAAAGGTGTGTCCAGTATTCATTTTGTTTATTGGTACTCTCCCAGAGCATTATATTCACTAATTAGCGCAAACTGTTATTACCTCCATGCTTAATAGCACTGAATGTAGAGATTCCATGCGAAAATGGTCTACACACAGATGCAGGTTTAAAGACTTTCAATTTAGAATAGGTCTGAAAGACCCGCTCGGTTTGGGGACCAGAATTTTTTTTTTTTATAAAATCCTTTCTTTCTTTCCTCCTGAGTTACCGGGACCACAACCCCCTTGTCGATGAGAGATGTTGCTGCCCCCAAAAGAGCAGTTCGCATTCGAGCTTCCCATGGCAAAGGAGTAGGGAGAAATCTTCTTGGAGGAGACCCCATGATATTTATCTCTTGGAAACAATGGAATAAACTAAAGGAACCATGGTGGAATTTTTCCACCAGTCCCGAAATTGCAGGAGGCGACCCCCCACTCTGAGGCCAGAACGGGGAGTCTCCGCCCCGTCATGCAGAGGACTTATCCTATCCTTTGGACACATGTTTCTTAGCGAAAGCCCCGTAATGTAATCTGGGGGCCCTTCCTTTACTGGTTAGGAATTTTCCTCTTCCCGCCTATACTTTCTTAAACTCACAATGTTCAAGCAGCTGTCTTCCTCTGACAGATTTAATGTCTGTCTAACAGCAAGGATCATATCCTTAATACCAGGGACAGAAGCTTCAACCTCATCATTCTGGCCCCAGAACGCATCCTCTTCACACACACTCCCTTCCTTAGAGTCTAAATTCAACATGGGGGGGGGGGGGGGGTGTAGAAAATGGGCGTCAAGGACCATTACTCTCAGAGGGCTTGGTAAATTGTTTCATAAAAACCATTCATCTTATGAACGCCCTGTGCAGTATTCTGCATGAACTGCAACATTGCTGGGTCCCCTTGAGATGGGGTTATAGAGTCTACCGAAGTCTGGGAGGATGAAAAATGGCCAGGAGACTCTTCAAGTCTTCTCTTTGCCTGTTTAAAGCCTTCACAAAAGGCATTCATGGACCTCCCCATTGCAGCTGTCCACGCAGGTTCAGATTGCTCAGACCTCTGGGCTTGTGCACCACTGGGCACAGACTCACATGAGGTGCACAAATCCCCTCGATCCATCTGTTCAAATGTTAACTTAACCCCACAGAACTTGCAGTTAATTAACATGGCCGGTGCTTCCTCCCCTAAGGCAGCAGCATTACACCCTTCAGTCATGACAAAAGACACAGTGCACAATGTCAGGCAAATGCACAGAATTATGTAGCAGTGTACTTATCTGTCTGCTTTTCTGCCAGTGATCCTCTGCGATCAGTGGGAGAAGTGCTGCCCAGGAGAAACGTTATCCTCTGTGCTGTGCATGAGAAACCCTGCTTCAGCTCTGCAGTCTGGAGAGAAAAGGGAGCCAGCACACAGAGCATGAAGAGACAAAGTCTCTGCTTCAGTGGGGAAGTACAGCCTCTTGGTGACTTTCCCCCTTTTGCCACTGGTGTTTACCTCAATTCCAGTGCCTACCCTTCACTATGGGACCACTGGGCAGCATCCAGCAGCGCTGGACTACTGTAATAGACCTCACCTCGCCAAGGGATTTCAGTCTATAAGATCTACAAGATGGTGGCTGCCATCATGGGGGGTCCATCCCCCATGATCCCCCTCTACTCAGGTAGTCGGTTCAGGACATCCCCAGAGCCCAGGAAAACCACTCTTGCATAGAGGTTAAGTGCTGTGCAGAGGGAGCAGACAGCGTCCCTCTGCATACAGAGAGCTGAAAGGCCATGCTTCGGTCAGCCTCTGCTGCGCTCTCAGTGTGTGAAAACTTCTGTAAAGAAGTAACACACTGGAAAAACCTGCACTAACTAGTGAATTAATAAAATAATAAACACCTAGCTACTCTAATCCAGTAAAACAAACAAAGAAAAAATGGCTGCAGTCCGTCAGCCCAGTACCCACTCCTGTGGGCACATAAAATGAACTGAAGTATCCTGGGATGCAGAAGGGAGGAGCCTGCTTCCAAAGAAGTCAGCATAGGTGCCTTTACTCCTGTGGACAATCATACATCCCAAGGTTAGCGGTGTCACCAGGATGGACGAAAGATAAATCCCCTTTATTTGTAAACAGGACAGCAGCCTCCACCCCCTGGTAAAATCTTCAAACTGCAGGAATGGACTAGCAGTGGAAGTGACTTCCCATAGGACCAGACAGCGCAGGGAGGTGTTTTATCCTCCTAGGACTGCCAGTCCATATTGCAATAGCAGAGAGAGCAATTCCCATGGGAAGCAACTCCCCTACTAATATTGCAGCATTTTTTTTTAATCCTATCGGCTGAAGCTGATGTAGTCCATAATATCCCTGCTGTATACTAGCAGTGTCAGGGTAAAACCTGCCCCTGGACTTAAGCCCTGGCCCTACTGTTACCTTACTTATGCTTCAATGACATCACTGGCAGGACATGGAGCCAGTAGACCAGACATGTCCAAACTGTGGTCATCCAGATGTTGTGAAACTACACATCCCAGCATGCCTTGCCATAGTTTTAGCATTCACTAATAGCAAAACTGTGGCAAGGCATGGTAGGACTTGTAGATTCACAACAGCTGGAGGGCCATCATTTGGACATGCCTGCAGTAGACAGACACGCTGGCCAGACAGGTAAGCAGATGCCCTTGGATAGGACATGGAAAGAAACCACTGTGTTCGCTGTTAATACTTGAAACATTTTCAACTACAATATAAAATTTAGAATAGATCAACAAAGCAAGTTGAAAATGATGAAAACTATTATGTTATACAATAATACAAAATACAATACCTGGTACCAGTCTTTAATAATGAAAATACACACCAACCAACCATAAAGGGAAATAACTGTTACTACTGTACTGCAATCCTTATAGAAAAGCACAAATAAATATCATCGACCCACAAAGGCTACAATGTGATTAGCATGGTCACATCAATTGTGCAGCTATACTTATTGCTCTAACTTAACCCCTTCATGACAGAGCCAGTTTGTGCCTTCATGACAGAGCCCTTTTTTTCAAATCTGACATGTCTCACTTAAGTGGGGATAACTTTTTTTTGCTTTTACTTATCCCAGTGATTTTGAGATTGTTTTCTCGTGACACATTGTACTTCAAGTTAGTGGTAAATTTTGGTCGATACAGTCTGTGTTTTTTTGTGAAAAATACCAAAATATCGTGAAAAAATGGAAAATTTAGCAATATGCAAAATGTCACATTTTCTGCTTGTGAGACAAATAATCATACCACTCAAAATAGTTAATAACTAACAAAGACCATATGTCTACTTTATGTTGCAATCATTATTTCAACCCCCTTTTCATTTTTTTGGACACTAGGAGGCTTCAAATATGACTAGCAAATTCTCAAATTTTCAAGAAAATTTCAAACTCTGATTTTTTTAGGGACCAGGTCAGTTTTGATGTGACTTTGAGGGACTTGTATGTGAGACACCCCCATAAATGATGCCATTTCAAAAACTGCACCCCTCACAGTATTCAAAACAGCATTTTGGAAGTTTGTTAACCCTTTAGGTGTTTCACAGGAATTAAAACAAAGTGTAGGTGAAATTTCAAAATTTCATTTTTTTTGCAGAGTTTCAATTTTAATACATTTTTCTAACAAATACAGTACATTTTACTAGAGAAATGTGACTAAAAATTGATTCCCCCAATTCTTTGGTTTTCATAAATATCCTATATGTGGCCCTAGTGTGCACGGTGACCAAACCACAGGCTTCATAATAGAAGGAGCACCTACTTGATTTTGGAGCCTCCTTTTTATGAGATTATTTTTTAGGCACCATGTAGGTTTCTAGGCACCATAAGATGCTAAAAGTTAGGAACCCCCCCACAAGTGACCCCATTTTGCAAACTACACCCCTCAGGGAATTCATCTAGGGGTATAGAGTACATTTCAAACCCCCCGAGGTTTCACCAATTGTGGTACAACTGGGTAGTGAAAATGAAAAAAAATAATTTTTCATTTTCACAGCTCAGTTGTATCAAAATTGGTGAAACCTCGGGGGGTTTGAAATGTACTCTATACCCCTAGATGAATTCCCTGAGGGGTGTAGTTTGCAAAATGGGGTCACTTGTGGGGGGGTTCCACTGTATGGGTGTTTCGGGGGTCATTCAACCAGAATCTGTGCTGCAAAATCCAAAAATCACTCCTTCCCTTCTGAGTCCTGCCATGCACCCAACTGGTATTTTTTGGTCACATGTGAGGCATTGCCGTACCCGGGAGAAATTGGGGCACAGATTTTGGGGTGCTTTGTCTCCTTCATTCCTTGTGAAAATGAAAAATTTTGAGCCAGATCTGCATTTTTGTGTAAAAAAATTTAATTTTTTACACAAAAATGCAGTTCTGGCTCAAAATTTTTAATTTTCACAAGGAATGAAGGAGACAAAGCACCCCAAAATCTGTGCCCCAATTTCTCCCGAGTACGGCAATGCCTCACATGTGACCAAAAAATACCAGTTGGGTGCATGGCAGGACTCAGAAGGGAAGGAGTGATTTTTGGTGGTGGAATGAATGGTGGGTGCTATGTCGCATTAGCAAGACCCCCGAAGCACCAATACAGTGGAACCCACCCACAAGTGACCCCATTTTGGTCACCAGCTTTGGGAGGGGGGCTGGCGCTGCGGCTGGCGGGGGGGTGGGAGGGGTGCTGGCGCTGCGGCAGCCGGGTGGGTGGGAGGGAGGGGGGCTGCCGGGTGGGAGGGGGGGGGGGCTGGCGATCGTTGGTGATCGGTGCGGTATACACACACACACACACACACACACACACATATATATATATATATATATATATATATATATATGTGTGTGTATATATATATATATATATACAGATAGCGCAGGCCTTATGCTTGCTGGCGAATCGCCAGCAGCATGCTGCTGGCGATCCGCCAGCAACACGGCGCGCCATCTGACTGAGACGCGCGTGCGTCCCCCACGCACGCGCGTCTCAGTATCCGGGCGGCGAGGCGGACACAATACTGTCCCCCTCCCGCTCGAGGGGGGCTGGGGGGGGGGTGCGGGCGCCCGGTGTGGGCACCGGGCAACCGAGGGCAGCACCGTCGGAAGGGGACGCGCGCGCACCTCGTGCGCGCGCGTCCCCTTCCGACACACAGATGGCGCGGGAGCAGGGAATGGCGATGGCGACGCCATCGCCATCCCCTGCAAAGATGAGCCCGGCCCCATCTGTATATATACATATATACACACACACACATATATATATATATATATATATATATATATATATATATATATATATATATATATATATATATATATATATATATATATATATATGTGTGTGTGTGTGTGTGTGTGTGTGTGTGTGTGTGTGTGTGTGTATGTGTATATATATATATATATATATATATATATATATATATATATATATATATTTGCAAAACTTCTTTTTTATTCAATTTTAACTTTTGTAGCAGCATGATGCTGCTGCTGCTGCTGCTGCTGCGGGGGGGAGGGGGGAGGAGGGCAGCGCTGCGTGCGCACCGGGGGAGCCGGGGGAGCTGCTGCCGCTGCCGGGTGAGTGCCCGGCGGGTGGGAGGGGGGTGCTGCCGCTCGGTGGTGATCGGTGCTGCACCGATCACCACCGTTTTCTGTGTTACCGAGCGGCTTAGCCGCCGGTAACACAGGAAACGCTGTGATTGACTGTTCAGATTTGAACAGCCAATCACAGCGATCGCCGACCGGGGGGGGCACCCCTGCCCCCCCTGGGCGACGAGGGGGGATGTCTGCTGTCAGGGACAGCAGACATCACCTAACTGTCACTGCGTCTCTAGACGCAGTGACAGTTTGAAGTCATGACGTATATATACGTCATGTGTCGGGAAGTACTTCCCGACCATGACGTATATATACGTCAAATGTCGTGAAGGGGTTAATAAATATTGTAATAACAGCAAATACATCTAAATAACCAAATATTAAATAATTAGCACCACCTTTAGATCTGTTTATAATGTGTCAGTCAGTAATGAATACACTTTTGATCCAGCAAGAATAATGCCCCAGACCGCACTTTTTACCCGTTATTTTGCAGTTTTTTTTACCGTTTGTGCTGTCTGAAAGATGCAGAGTGAATTTACTGGTTCTATTGAACTGGTATTTCTAAACAGCAATAAAGCAGGGTCCTACCCGTTTCCGGACCAGTTCTTTTTTCATACACTGTTTTCTATGGGTTAAAACGGGTTCAGTGTTGTGAAGGAACAAAAACTGCATTGAAATACCATTTAAAGACATGCGGTATGAAAGGGGTTTTAGCTGGCAGACCCGTTTTTAGAAATGTTTAAAAATACCTGGTCAAAGCCAGTTTTGCAGTCTGAAAGCCGCATAAACGAAATTCATGCAGGAGTCAGGGTTGCCTGAGGACTGGATTAAGAATCAGTGTACAATACTAAAGGCCTGGACATGTGAACTGTCCAAGGTGCTGAACAAGATTACTGAATAATATTTGCAATATCACAAATTTACTGTAAATGTTTTTATTTTCTGCATTTCATTTCAGCTTATCAAATTATAAGAAAATATTTGACCATTACCAATTCATAAGTACTCAAACTTAACTACATTTTTAATGGCTATTTAGACAATTGATATTTAATGAATGTATGATTTTTCATTTAATTGGGTTCATGTTACCATTTTGTCGAAATTACAGCATCAACCTTTCATAAACTGCAATTACAACATGGTCTAAAAAGGATTAGCGTTAAAAGGTAAAAAACGTACAGATGATATGGAAAAAAAAAAATCACATGGACTTTCTGATACTTTGCAGTGGTTTTGTGTGAATGCTAGGTAGGTGTCCACTAGCTGAATTAGAAGCACTACATAAATGTAATATCACCGTGTCAAAGGTTTTATCCCATTCTAGGGAAGATGAACAATGGATTTGCAGGTTAGGATGGCAAAGGAACCGCAAAACAATATAATGGCAGGAGAACAGAAACGCTTCTTTTCGGTGTGCTTCTCTAGTACGGTTACTGTATTAAAGGTTATGTTGCAATTTATATATTGGGGGATAAATTCTTTATCACAGCATATCATGCATCAAAATACAACACATTTAACTACACTTTAGGTCAAATGAAAACCGTGCATATCTAGAATGGTATAAGATATACAAATACAGTATATACACATAGACAGACAGACACACACACACACACACACACACACCCATTCTAGTTTCCACGCTCCCCTGCGTGTACTCACAGGTGCGTGCTTTTCCTGACTGTGCATGTAAATTTATACATATTTATGCAGTACTGAACTTGTATGATTTAATGATTTGTACATTGATTGACAATACATTGTTGTTAAGGTTGCCCAGGCAACCATTTTCGCAGTGACTCAGACTCTGGCTGTGGCTTCATTGCACGCGTTCCCTTGTGCCCGGACTGACATCCAGTGGCATTGGTGGTTGCGGGTTTGACAGCCGCTCCGGAGTTTCTGTGCACACACGGATGACGTCACCATGCTTCAGCTGTTGCCTAGGCGATGTAGCGGTCTCGGTGGTGAGCGTCTTCATATGTTTGCCCGGCTGTTCGGTACTGAGTTACTTGACAGATGTGACGGAAGCAGTGGATGTTCGAACAGGTGAGCCCCTGTGGTGTCCTGATTAAGTGTGGTGTTGGCGGGAGGGAGTGTACGTGTTGTATGTATATATTGTGATTCTCTGTACTGAGGCACTTGTGTACTGCTTATCCTTGACGAAGGGGGGTAACCGCGAAACTGTTGGAACGGAATAAAAGATTTTAAGTGCAAAGACTGATGAGTGCCGCATCCAATGCTCCTACCTGGGCTCCCCACAAGGAAGGCACCGCAGCATAACAGCAACTATTAACCCTGGGAGTGCCGGATTTCCGGATCTATCTATCTATATATATACACATATATATATATATACACACACACACACAAATAGAAATTTACAGTATCTAGACCAATTTGTTAATAAATATATTTTTTATATGGTTATTTAAATAGTGCACACATATTCTGCAGCACTTTTTCAGATTTTTTTTTCAATATTTGGACAATCAATCCCTGCTCCAGTGGAGTTTATCTCTATATTCCCTACCTCATGTTCTCGCACATACCTTCATTCTAAGGTTAATTTTGTTTGGCGCCAATTACCTACCAGTATATTTTTGGATTGTGGGAGGAAACCGGAGTACCCGGAGGAAACCCACGCAAGTATGGGGTGAATATACAAACTCTGCACAGTTAGGGCCATGGCAGGAATCCAACCCATGACCTCAGTGCTGTGAGGCAGTATTGTTAATCATTACACATTCATGGAAGGTGTGGAATACAAATACATACTCACACACATTCATATGAAGATTGTTAACAGGTCATGTTTAAAAGCACTATATCTAACAAAAATAATCTGTATACTTCTTAAAAGTTATAACAAAAAATATATTATTGTACATTTGGGACTGATAAATGCTAGTGGAAAGGCTTAATGTAGAAACTGCTGAGCACAATAAAAATGTTGGTAATATACTTCACATAATACTCTACATTATTTAAAAAACAAAATGAATGTTACTCACAAATGAAGTATTCTACAGTAGAACCACAGAAGACAATGTGGAAATCTTCCATACTTGGTTATGAATTCCATGTTCACCAAGATAGATAATGACAATTCATGATGTAGCCAATATTTGTGTGGTCTAGGGTTAGCTGTGCCAAATAAATTTTAAACACAACAATTATATTTTGAAAGTTAATTTTCCAATTTTGCAAAAAAACAAAAAACAAAATCACTGTAACATGCATATCTACCACGAGTAAGCCCGCTCAAAGCAAAAGCTTTGAAAGCTTGTCTGCTACCTTCTGTGTTTGTGCATGTGTGAGAAAGAGATGTAGTTTAATTTCCTGCCAGCAGATGGCAGTATTATTGAGACTCACAGACACTAGACGTATCTCATATTTGCCGACTTTTGAAAACTCCTCTCCGGGAGAAGCCCGGAGAGGAGTGAAAGGGGGGCGGGGCGAGGCTACGTTGTGGCGGCGGGGCGAGGCTGACGTCACCAAGCCCCGACCCACCCCCCATGACAGGCAGCCACATCAATTTACGGGTCCGTGGATAGGGGGGGGGAGGGGCTAAATGATGCGATTTGCATCTTAAAATATATATATGATAAGGAAATACAAAGAATGTTTAAAGGAATAAGCCAGCATAGAAAAAAACACACACAGATCTATGTATTAGATTAACCATTCTACACACAAGTGTTTATACCACAGTGTCTTTTTTTTGTGTAGAAAATTGCTTATAAGGACTTTACATTATCATTTGAGGAAATGAAAACACACTGTACAAATAAGCCTCTTTTTATTTTTAGAGAAAACTCATTTCAGTTTGAGTAATGAAAACTTGATATTGCCCTTTTTTATTTATTTATTTTCCTTTTCAATATCCTCCCAAAACCTTATGCCTTAAAGTGACAAGCAAATGTTAAAAAAAATAAAATGGCATACTTTCATCAAACCAAATGTGTGCTCTAAATAATGTATGAAATTATCTTTTTTTTTTGTTCCACAGCACCACCTGCTGACATCTCGCAAGCTATTTCTCGCAGCTACCTACGTCTTTATAATATATGTAGTCTCTAGCGTACAATTCTTTGTTTTCTAAGAGACTTGGCAATTACATATTTGAGGGATTATTATTTTATGTTGCAATAAGGGAGAAAATACCCTCTTTGTCTTCACAAATCTAACTTGTGTCATGCTTTTATTTTTCCTGATCTTCCTATTGTATATCAAAATATTGTTCATGTTTATACAAAAGGATTATAAAATGTGCGATGCAAAACACAAAAAGGAAAAAGAAAGAAAAGCATATTTAATTTTATTCGATAAATACTATGCACAAAGACTCATTTCAATAATATCTGTAATTATGTACCATCTTACAGTATACCAATTAGATAACCATCATCTATATATATGTAGTGTCTGAGTCACTGTACCACAAATTGCCGTTGCCGAGGGCCATACATATGGAGCATTCCAGTGCGCCATTTCTAAGTGATCTATACAGATCGCTTAGAAATGGGGCTGTACTCATCTCGTGTGTATGGCCCAATAGTGCAATACAGGGTACTTGTGTAGTTTCACGGCGCCACCGCGCGCACAGTCTGTAACAGAAACTTGGCAGCCTGCCAGAGGCTCTGTTTAACTGTGCGCTTGCCGCTCTAGCGCTGTCTGACTGAGCTTGTGCCGCTCTAGCTCTACGTTTACAGTGTAGCGGCCGGCCAGCAGCAGCGCGCTGCCCAGGCGCTGACAGGTCACTGTGGTACTTGTAGTTCCACAGTGAAACAGGCAGAGCCTGGGCACCGCTGACAACGGGGGCAAGTGGAGACACCACGGGCACAACGCTGACATGCCGGGGCTTCTAAACTACACACCCCGGCACACCGCTGTGTCCCCCATGTACACGCTAAATTCAGACACAAAAGCGTTTGAATCAAGCCTTACCTGCAAGCCGCTAAGAAGGCTTGCAGTCTGGAGCTAGGCGATGAAAAGCGCCTGGATTCACACTCCCTGCAAGCCGTAAGAAGGAGGGGGGCGCAAAACCGTCTGAATCCAGGCGCCTTGCAAGCCGCTAAGAAGGAGGGGGGACGCCTGGATTCAGACGCAAAAGCGTCTGAATCCAGGCGGCCCCCTGCTGGCTGCTAAGAAGCCGGGGAGTCTGGATTTAGACGCTTAAGCGTCTGAATCTAGGCTCCCTGCAAGCCGCTAAGGTGTTGGGGCATCTAAATCCAGACGCTAAAGCATCTGGATTTAGTTGGGTGTAGGGATACATCTAAATTTAGACGCAAAAGCATCTAAATTCAGCTGGGTCTAGGGGTACACTATTAAAACCCACCCTCAGTGCCACTAGTCGACCCCACAGCTGTCGACCTTGTAAATCCCACTATCCATGCCCACCCGAAGCGTGGCTAGCACAGCGAGCCCCGCAAGGGGCGGCGGTACGCGTCCTACGACCTTTTCATACCCCCACTATCCTCGTCGGTGTGGAGTTGAGAATAGAAAGTGTGGCGAGCACAGCGAGCCACCGAGCCCGAAGCGTGGCGAGCCCCACGAGAGGACGCTGACACCTGTGAAGCCCGCGAGGGGACGCGGATAGCTGTGAAGGTATCCGCGTGCACTCGCCATGCTTCGGGCTCGGTGGCTCGCTGCGCTTGCCACACTTTCTATTCTCAACTCCACGCCGACGTGGATAGTGGGGGTATAAAAAGGTCGTAGGATACGTACCGCTGCGCTCGCCACGCTTCGGGTGGGCGTGGATAGTGGTGCTGATTCAGGAACACATTCACACCTGCACAGTCACACACCTGAGACAGTAAAGACGACATTTTCGGCAACTGTTAAATTTTTTTAGTTGAAATTTAACTGGAAGATAACTGGAGAATATAAATGATTTGAATGACATGTAAGTAATCAGCGTAAGAACAAGTCCAACATTAATTAAAAAGTCATGATCAATCGGTAGAACAGGAAGGAGCTTCTGCGTCGATGTCACCGCCAGCACTTGCACAGGAAGGATCTGCTGTGTCAACGTCACCACTTTCAGAGGAGTCAGTCGGCTTGGCGCTCTCATCCTCCTTCTCGACCAGGGGGAGCAGGGTCAGAGCATGCAAGATGCGTAGGAAGGGGTTCTGGGCGCCTAAACTCTGCCTCCACATAAACTCCTGGAGGTAGGAGTCCAGGTGATAGCGGTACCCCTTTGGCGCTTATTACGCCACTTGCAGCTGCCCCAGAGGCGCTCGATATTCTGGATGTGCACCCCAGTGTCCGGGTCAACGAAGTTGAACTTATGATTCACCTTCCCGTGGACGTAACCGGCCTGCTGGAGTTGCTGGGTGTTGTAGGCCCTTTAATAGTCCCTGTAGACGGTGGTGCCGGGCTCAACATGGGCCTCGATAGCAGCCATCAGGGTGGCTGCATCCCGCCGCTCCACCGCAGTCATGAAGCACTGCCCGGTCTCCCAGGATATGCCCCCGAATACCCACTGCTGGGGCAGGAGCCGTCCAACATTACTTTTCCTCTTTACATAGAGGCTCTCGTCGACCTCGATGACATGACCCGGGCCTCCGATTCGCCGCTGAGGCTGCGCCAGCAGGTCCACCGTGCAGGCCTCCCTAATCAAGTTATTGTATTGCACGGCTGTTTTCTGCGAAATATTCAGCTGTCTGTCACAGAATTTAATGCTGGTCAGCTCTTCTGCCCAGCAATATAGGAAGCGGATGAGGGTCACAAAGCTGAGATGAGACCCCCGAAACCACTGAGCAGACCTGATGCTCACCTTCTTGCGGCAGCTGCGAATGTGGCAGCGCCACATGCGCTCCTTTACACTGAGCCTCAAGGGGTGGCCATTGGGGCAGGTCATGGTCTGCGGTAGGAACTGGCGGGCCT
This sequence comes from Crinia signifera, assembly GCF_055691185.1. NCBI lineage: Eukaryota > Metazoa > Chordata > Amphibia > Anura > Myobatrachidae > Crinia > Crinia signifera. Next base: position 79,247,899 of record NC_139222.1, read on the forward strand.
GCAAGAAAGCCACCACCTCCTCCTCCGTCTGCGGCAGATTAAACAGCGTCAGACGCTCCATCGCCATAGTCAGGTTCGCCACTGCCATTATGCACCTCAGTCTCTCACACAGGGCTACTGCTGACTGACTGACTACGCTAACTGCATAGCGCTCTGACTGACTACGTAACACTGTCCGCGCGCGGTTAAGCAGAAGTGCCGGGAGTGTTAATTCAGCCGCTAAATGCGTCTCAAAGCGCCTAAAATTTTAGCGTCTACATTGGGGACACCCCTTTGTGGTAGCGGTGTGCGATTTAGAAGCCCCGTTTGTCTCCTTTTTACACGGTACATTTTATTACATTTCAGCTAGAGTGGCACGCGCAGCGCTACGCTACATCACGTTACATTATAGCTAGAGCGGCACGCGAGCGTCTGGCAGTCTGCCAAGTTTCTGAGACAGACTGTGCGAGCGGTGGCGCCGTGAAGTACCCAATACAGATACAACAGAGCAGATGCACCATTACAGTTATAACAAATTTAATAGTTATACCAGATCAACAAGGTTTTTCAGCAAAAATTGGCCAGTATTGTAAGTCTATCCTCCAAACATCAAAGTAATCTCATTGGGTAGGTCCCCGACATTGGGGGAGGGTCAATGACTGTGTCAACCTGGTTGGGGGGGTCAATGACTGTGTCAACCTGGTGGGGGGGTGGTACTTGTTTACTAGCACGGCACCTGTCGTAGGTGATCGCATACCTTAAGTTTACCAACGCGATTTCAGGGCTATTTTTAGCCTTTTCCTTGACAATTAAAAAAATCGCGTCCATCGCATGCCTTAAGTTATGGCATGCGATGCGACCGATGCACGTGATTTTACATAGGGAACAATGTTAAATGGGCCAATGGACCCAATTTTTCATTGTATACCCACCCTTATGGGTATTTTACATGCCAAAAGGCCCCTCCCCCCCATTGTTAACAGCACCCCACGATGAAAGACAACCCAGCATGGCGAGCCCGCGAGGGGTGGCGGTACGCGTCCTCCGACCTTTTCGTACCCCACTATCCACGTTGGTGTGGAGTTGATTGTATATAGTGTGGTGAGCGCAGCGAGCCACCGAGCCCGAAGCATGGCGCGCGCATCGAGCCCCGCGAGGGGACGCTTAATACCTGTAAAGTAACGCGGCTGCGCTCGCCACGCTTCGGGCACGGTGGCTCGCCACACCATATGAAATCAACTCCACGCCGACGTGGATAGTGGGAGTATGAAAAGGTCGGAGGACGCTTACTGCCGCAGCTCGCCATGCTTCGGGTTGGCGTTGATCGTGGGGTGGCATTAACAATGGGGAGGCATTTGACCCATCAGGGTTGGGATACAATAAAAATTGGGGTCTGGGGGCCATTTAACATTGGGGCCAATGTAAAATCAGGTCTCAGGGACCATTTTACATTGATTCCAATGTAAAAATCGCGTCCATCGCATCGCATGTGACTTGGTTGCATGCGATGGACACGATTTCGGGGGGTCCCGATGGATACAATTTTTATCACTGGCACTGTGCTAGGAAACAAGTACCGGAGGGTGTCAATGACTGTGTCGACCTGGGGGGGGGGGGGGGGGTCAATGACTGTGTCAACCTGGGGGGGGGGGGGTCAATGACTGTGTCAACCTAGGGGGGGGGGTGTCAATGACTGTGTCGACCTGGGAGACAATGTCGGTGTCGACCTGGGAGACAATGTCGGTGTCGACCTGGGAGACAATGTCGGTGTCGACCTGGGAGACAATGTCGGTGTCGACCTGGGAGACAATGTCGGTGTCGACCTGGGAGACAATGTCGGTGTCGACCTGGGAGACAATGTCGGTGTCGACCTGGGAGACAATGACTGTGTCGACCTGGGAGACAATGACTGTGTCGACCTGGGAGACAATGACTGTGTCGACCTGGGAGACAATGACTGTGTCGACCTGGGAGACAATGACTGTGTCGACCTGGGAGACAATGACTGTGTCGACCTGGGAGACAATGACTGTGTCGACCTGGGAGACAATGACTGTGTCGACCTGGGAGACAATGACTGTGTCGACCTGGGAGACAATGACTGTGTCGACCTTGGAGCTGGCCTGGGAACCGTGGACTGCGTTAACTTGGAAGTCGATGCCTGTGTCGGCCTGGGAGCAGTGGATTTATCGGACTGGGAGCAGTGGACTGCATTTTACGGTGTTCACTAGGAAGTCGATGATGAGATGAATGGCTTGGAAGCCAGTAGTGATCTCTGCTGGTGATAAATGGAAGGCTACTTTTAGTATAAGCCATAGATGGTAATAGCTGGAAGGTAATCTGGCAGATGGTGGGTAAATCAGGGAGCTGCTTGGCAGCAGCAGATCACAGGTACAGCATGTAGGTAACTCTGGAACAGGGAACCTGGAGTGTAGAACGCTGACTTCTGGGAAGTCACAGAGGGATAAGACTAGTTGTTCAAGGCCATGAGGTAGTGCCAGAGGCCTGACCTATATACCCCAAGGTAGTTGGGGATTGGCTACTGGTTGCACCAGCAATTGGATCAGAACAAGGAAGTGGAGCTTCCTGGATATACCTGGATCATGTTACCAGTGCTGGAATCAGAAGGTCAGGAATCCTCACAGGTGTTTAATTAGCCTGGAATGCAGCAGCAGCATGAACACAAACAAGTCTGGAACACTGGGAAACTAGAAAATAAACTAGGAACCAAGTCAGGTTCGTCACAAGATCATTTAAACAAATTGAAATTCACACATGGGGATGTAGTGCAAAGCATACTGTTGAACTAGAACTCCAGACTGTAAAAGAAACAGCCCTCAAAATAGAATAGTCATACACTTTCTTACAACTTAGTAAAGAAATACTGGGTACTTGTTTAGTTTCACGGCGGCAGCGTGAGACGCTCTAGCTTGAATATTGGCAGCTTGCCAAACTGCGTAGCGACTGTTTGAATTCTGGAATCTTGCCAGCTGCTTAGTTTGAGGGCGGCAGCACGAGGATGTGAAACTAAACAAGTACCCGCCTTACTTCTGTAATGTACGTTGTCAGCATGCTACGCTGACTCCTCTAAGGCAGCCCAGCGCTGCTACTCCTAAGCTCCTGTGAAGCCTAGTGAGCGCCTCTCACACAGCGCTTGTGCCCGCATGATATCCTCTCTCCTGTGGCATCCATCAGCTGTAGCGTCCAAGCAGTAGACACAAAATTCAGTGGGGTATAGGGGTACAGTGTGTAAAACACAGTTAAACCATTTCACAATGACAGTAGTCGACGTAACAGCTGTCAACCTTGTTTATTCCACCATCCACGCCATCCCGAAGCGCGGCGAGCCCCGTGAGGGGACGCAGTACGTGTCCTCCCGACCTTTTCATACCCCCACTAACCACGTCAGTGTGGAGTTGATTTTATATAGTGTGACGAGTGCAGCGAGCCACCAAGCCCAAAGCATGGCGAGCGCAGCGCGCCCCGCGAGGGGACACGGATAACCTTACATGTATTCCGCTGCGCTCGCCACGCTTCAGGCTCGCCACACTATATAAAATCAACTCCATGCCGACGTGGATAGTGGGGGTATGAAAAGGTCGGGAGGATGCGTGCCGCCGTATTCAAGCTTAAGCGTCTCACGCTGCCGCCGTGAAACTAAACAAGTACCAAACACTGTTTTACAGTATACTGGTATAGTAAAGAGATTTAATATGCATAAAAAAACACCTTTCATTTAAAATGGCTGCCATTTCTTTTAAATACTTTAATTAAGTGGAACACACTGTATGTAATTACAGCTGGGAAAGAGCTTTTGCTTTTCTAACATGTCAAACAAGCAATCTATCTCAAAGGATTGCATGATAACAACAAAGTCTCCATTCAGAATGCTGTCAAGTAGACCAGAGCACCATGAATATATAAGTAAGGGTTGTGAACATGGATGAATGTGCAGTGTAAATACAGAACCTTCATAGGATGATACCAATTGGATGAAAGCCTCAGTGGAAGGTATTTTTGTTATTATAAATCCTACTAAAACCAAGAACAGAGTCATTTTGCTGTATCGATATGCGTGATATTTGGCTTTTTGCTGGGAAACATCCTTTGAAGTCTTGTTCAAGAAATAAATAAATATATATGTGATAGATTCTGTTCAGCAGACAGGGTTTGATGAAAGCCAGCTCACTGCTTGATCAAAGCTGCATTTCATGTTAAAAAAGGAACATTTTCCAGGCATCCGTTCTCTTGGCCCCTACTCAAAATACTGTGAAATTGGTTCACTGTACAAGGGAAATTTGGAGCCTCATTCATTTCTATAGACATGACTTTGCTATACTGAATGACTATTTAAAAAGACTCAGCAATTGCTTCTACCCAACATTATAGGAATACAGTACTCATATGTGTTACTTTGGTTTTGAAAGGTACAGTATGTACAGCTGTTACATTGTTATTAACTTGGTATTCCTAGATGTAACTTATCTGAGGAAGCCGCTGACACATAGGAGAGGTGGAGAAATGCATTATCTGGGCCCCTGGGAAGCTGTAAATAGGCAGTGCTACCCCTAAGATCACTGAAAGGAACTGATGACTAAACGGAAACTGAATCTACAAAGGATTAACAGACATACATCGCTAATGTCCTACATGTGAGTGGATCACTCTAGCGCACAGGTTCTCAAACTCGGTCCACTGGAACCCACACAGTGCATGTTTTGCAGGTCTCCTCATAGAATCACAAGTGAATAGCTCCACCTGTGGATCATTTAAAATGTGTCAATGAATAATGAGTGCACCTGCTGGGTGAGCTGGAAAATGTGAACTGTGTGGGGTCCCGAGGACCGAGTTTGAGAACCCCTGCTCTAGTGACACACTTTGAAAAAGCAGGTGCCCTGCATCAAGTTTTAGCATGGCCAAATAGCAAAACTGTAGCATGGCATGCTGGGATGTGTAGTTCAACAACAGCTTGAGTGTCAAAGTTAGCCATCACTGATTTAGGAAGACTGAATACTGGGGTAAGCAAAACTACCATTAAAGTCACTCTAAAAGCATTGAGATGGTCTATTAAAAATTTAAATAATCACATAATTTATAGAGGACTTGCTGAAGAAAATACCTTCATGGAGAATTAACACAATCCATGCATATATCCTTGTGTACAGCCTCATACTAAGCACAAGTGTGAAGAACTTTAGTCTCTACCAAGGGCCTTATTCTTGTTCACTCACAAAGGCAAATTCCTTCTCAAATGGACAAAACCATGTGCACTGCAATGTAGATCTCACTTTGAAGTAAAACCCCACCCAAATCTAATTCTCTCTGCACAAATTACATTTGCCCCACCTGCAGTGCACATGGTTTTGTCCATTTCAGAAGGAATTTGCCTCTGAGGGGGTTATTTTGGTTAACTTTTTCTGACAAATTCCTTCTTAGATGGACAAAACCATGTGCACTGCAGGAGAGGTAGATTTACTTGTGCAGAGAGTGTTAGATTTGGGTGGGGTTTTACTTCAAAGTGACATCTATATTGCAGTGTAAAAATAAAGCAGCCAGTATTTTACCTGCACAGAAACAAAATAACTCACATTTTACATCTGCCCCCCCCCCCCCCCCCCCCCCTGCAGTGCACATGGTTTTGTCCATCTAAGAAGGAATTTGTCAGAGAGAGTGAACCAAAATAACCCTCTGAGAGTGTACCAGAATAAGGCCCCAAGCCTCATAGATTTTTTTTATATATACTTTAATATGGAAAATATTTTTTTTTTTAAATCACTGCATTCCATAAGGGGGATTTTTGTTTGATTTGTGTATGTTTTTGTGTTATTTATGTGTTTTCGGATATGTGGATAATTATCCTTTTTGCTGATCTAAGCAGCGCTTCATATTTTCACTAGATTTGCTAGTGAAAAATATAGTATTTTAGAAATAAAGATTGGAAAGAGAAAAAGTACCATCCAACAATCAGCTCTAAACAGTCATTTTAGAAATAGGGCGGTATTCAATACCCCGTCGCTATTTCCAATGGGTGAAATAGCGGTGGGTGCCTATTCATTGCTGTCTTTGCTGAGAGCATTGAAGAGACATCTTGGCAGAACGGGCCCGACTTTAAAAGAAGTCGGGCCCGTGTTGCTGAGAACGGCTGTGGATTGTTAAGTTCATGGCTGTATCTCGACGTTCTGCGGACGAGCCATATTTTCGTCATTTGGCAGGTGGGACATTAAATCCTGCCTGCCGAATAACAGGTGAGCAGGCCGACAACAGGCAAGGGTCATGACTGTTGGGACGTCCCAACAGCCATTATATATATATATATATATATATATATATATATATATATATATATATATATATATATATATATATATATATATATATATATATATATATATATATATATATATATATATATATATATACACACAACACAAATGGGTCCCGAAGGGTGGTCCAGAGAAACGGCACTCGCAGGTCTTGATAATGCAGAATTTAATATACAACGTTTCGGGGGTCCACAGCCCCCGTCGTCAGGTAACAGTACATGTAATAAAACCAATCACCTCACCTTATATCTAAGCGTGCAGCCAGTCAGCCGGGTCCACGGCGTCCTCACAGCTTCCGGGCGGAAGTTGTCATCCGACGCACTTCCGATCCAGCGTCCCCGTTGCCGGGATACCGCAAGCCTGTGACGTGATGCACGCTCGCATAGCATCACGTTGCCAGGCAACAGGTCTCCTGGAGTCAGTGCCGGAACCACGGCCTGACTTTGGCTGAAATAAAAACAAAAACAGAAAACTGTTACTTAGCTGCGATGGTATAGTGCAGCACTTAGAGACGTTTATAACATGCAAAATGGACCTCAATAGAAAAATGCAACAATTACAAACAGTAATGAAAGTCAAGCATTTGCAAATGCAATAAATGGCAATGTGATGAAAGACGTATATGCATTCCGATGTTCAGGGCTATAAGTACATAAATATTTTATAGTAATGCATTCCATGTTATACGTTCATTTAGGCCATTAGGAGAAACAGTTCCTAAACGGTAGATCCAGTTAGCCTCCAATTTGAGGAGGATCTTCTGTCGGTCTCCCCCTCTAGTGAGAGGGGGGACATGATCCACTATCATGTAGCGGAGGGATGATAAGGCATGGCCGCATTGTTTGAAGTGGGATGCCACTGGTTGGTCGTTCGGCTTATCAGCTAGGGCCGCCTTTATTGCGGACCTGTGAAGTGCCGCCCGCTCCTTGAACTGTCTAGTCGACATGCCGACATAGTACAGTCCACAAGGACAAATAATGATGTAGATAATGTACTTAGTACTGCAGGTGAGTACATGTTTGATCTTATATTCCTTTTGCAGATGAGGATGTCTGAATGAGCAGCCAGTAATTAAGAATTGACAGGTGACACACTTTATACATTTGTAGCATCCTGGAGCTTTATACCTAATACTTGATTGTAGACTGGTGTCAAACCCTGTTATGTCGGAGTGGACCAGTTTGTCCCGAAGATTGCGTCCCCTGCGGTAACAGACCATTGATCTTGAAGTAGAAAAGCATTTAAGCTCTTTGTCTGTGGCTATGATAGGCCATAATGCCCGATTGGCCACAGGGAGTACGGGGCTATTAGCATCGTACGTGGTGGTCCAAGGGAAAACATCCTTATGCTGTCGGACATTGGGTTTTAGAAGATTTTTTCTATCCAGTTTAAGGACTTTTTGTTTAGAAATGAGTAAGTCCTTTTTGAGGTATCCCCGATCTTGAAATTTAGAGACAATGATGTCTAGTTGTTCCGGAAGCTCCTCAATATTGCTGCAAATACGGGCTGCTCTAAGCATCTGGGAATATGCCAACCCCTTCTTGAGAGGGGGCGGATGATGACTGCTGGCTAATAGCAGCGTATTCCTGTCAGTACTTTTGTAGTAGATGTTAGTAGAGATATGTCCATTTTTTAAAGAGACGGTGACATCTAAAAAGTTAATGCTCTCCCTGCTCCAATTGAAGGTTAATTTAATGGGCCCTGGTTCTTGATTGATGGTCTGCATGAGATCAATGAATTGCTGAGGGGTGCCCGACCACATCATGAACAAGTCATCGATGTATCGACATAGCAGAACGATGTATTGACTGTAGTCATTGTTGGCAAAGAACACTTTCTCTTGTGCCACCATAAATACATTGGCATAGGAGGGTGCCACAGCAGATCCCATGGCACACCCCTCTTGTTGTAAATACAACTGGCCATCAAATAAAAAGTAATTTCTGGTTAAGACCAGTTCCAGAAGCTGTAAGAATAAATTTTTATCAAAGGAAAAATTTTCGCCAAGGCCTTCCAGGAATCGCTGCATTGCTAGCAAACCTTGCTGGTGGGGTATGGACGTATACAATGCAGTGACGTCCATACAGCACAATAGTGAATCTGGAGTGATGTTTGAAGTCTGCTCCAGTCTGTTAAGAAAGCAGGTAGTGTCTTTTAAATGTGTGTCTTGTGTGACCACATGAGGTTGTATAAGGCAGTCCAACATTTGAGACACCGGCTGGTACAGACTATTCATCGCCGAAATTATCGGTCGTCCTGGGGGATATTTGGCATCTTTGTGTATTTTTGGTACACTATACAGTACTGGAATTACTGGATGTTTGGTGATGAGAGTGTTCAGCGTTTTTTGATCAATTTTTTTATCCAACAATGCTTTCTGCAAAATGCCTGTCAGTTCTTTACTATATGTCTCAGTAGGGTCAAAATTAAGCTTCTTATATACCTGTGTATTGGAAAGTTGTCCCAATAACTCCGACCTGTAGTCACTTAGATTTTGAATGATGATCGCCCCGCCCTTATCTGCGGGGCGTATTGTGATGCTTTTATCTTCACTCAAAGTTTTTAAAGCTTGATTCTCTTCTTTAGAAAGGTTGGAGTGATAGGGGGTAGGAGCAGCCGCAAATCTGGTCATAGATGTATCCATGAGACGAGTAAACGTTTTGATAGAGGCGTTGTTTTTGTTTTTGTTTTTGTTTTTATTTCAGCCAAAGTCAGGCCGTGGTTCCGGCACTGACTCCAGGAGACCTGTTGCCTGGCAACGTGATGCTATGCGAGCGTGCATCACGTCACAGGCTTGCGGTATCCCGGCAACGGGGACGCCGGATCGGAAGTGCGTCGGATGACAACTTCCGCCCGGAAGCTGTGAGGACGCCGTGGACCCGGCTGACTGGCTGCACGCTTAGATATAAGGTGAGGTGATTGGTTTTATTACATGTACTGTTACCTGACGACGGGGGCTGTGGACCCCCGAAACGTTGTATATTAAATTCTGCATTATCAAGACCTGCGAGTGCCGTTTCTCTGGACCACCCTTCGGGACCCATTTGTGTTGTATTCAATCGGCTAAAGGCACCGGGGCCATTGACTGCTTTGCATTGGAGTGCCAGCTCGCAGCAAGTATATCCAGACATCCCTAGTGGATATCAAGGAGCAAGGCACCCACCCCTTCATTTGTTTTCACATCTACCTGATTGAACGTTGTTCCTGCACTATGGAATCTTCAAGCACACAATCTGGTGTGATTATTGCCCCTATAGGGGAAATATTAACCATTTCTGAAGATGATGCCGCAGGCATTCTATTTGCTCAGGAACCAGTTGGCAATCCAGAAAATGAGGACCTATACCACACTTTGCTCAAATTGCAAAAACGGGAAATAGACTATCTGCTACATGGCCAGACACTATCTGATTATTGGAGAGAGCGCCTGATACCGAGGGGCTTCCGGGTCCGCAATGTCCCCACCATTGGCAGGTCAAGTCCAGAGTTCTGCAGGCGTTGGATTGCAGTCCTTAACAAATGCAGCCTGGACTTGATGCTGCTGGTGGTGGAGGAAGCGGGCAAGGATCTTAAAAGCACCAGAGAAAAATTGGAGGCTGTCCGAACTGAGTGTGCAACACTCCTACAAGCCCCTGAATTTGATTCGTGGTCGACCAAACTCAAAAATCAGTGTGAAACGTACCGCCGGGAATTGGCCCGTTTTAAGAAAACGAAGTTGGCAACGGTTAAATCCGACTATGAGTCAAACCAAGTCTACCGTTGGATCACCGGTACTGAACCCAGCACTAGAGGCTACAACTCACAGCCAAGACGCAGTTGGCGCGGTCGACACCAGGGCAGAGAGAGGACACAGCAGTCATCAGCCTCTGATAGTGACTTTGCTCCTAATGAATCTGACGAAAACACTGCACAGAAACCCCCTTTAGGGGTCACGACCCGAAAGGGTCGCGATACAAAAAAACCCGCAGAGGCGGCCAGGGGCAGAGGATCATCAAAACCAACAAACAAGAAATAAATAATATCTTCAATTTATCTGACCGTCCACTGACACCAACAGAGCATAAGGTTTTACAGAGGGGCTTGTCTTTTGTCCCGACAAACCGACACAATGCCTTTGAATGGCAATTAGATCTACATCGGATGAACCGCAAACTCAGATTGCGTGAGTTTTTCCAACATCACCCCACTGAAAATGCTCAAAACCCTGTCAGTGGTTTTCTACAGTCACATAGTAAATCCTCTTTCGATCCCCCCTCTAATAACGCCTCTATCAAAACGTTTACTCGTCTCATGGATACATCTATGACCAGATTTGCGGCTGCTCCTACCCCCTATCACTCCAACCTTTCTAAAGAAGAGAATCAAGCTTTAAAAACTTTGAGTGAAGATAAAAGCATCACAATACGCCCCGCAGATAAGGGCGGGGCGATCATCATTCAAAATCTAAGTGACTACAGGTCGGAGTTATTGGGACAACTTTCCAATACACAGGTATATAAGAAGCTTAATTTTGACCCTACTGAGACATATAGTAAAGAACTGACAGGCATTTTGCAGAAAGCATTGTTGGATAAAAAAATTGATCAAAAAACGCTGAACACTCTCATCACCAAACATCCAGTAATTCCAGTACTGTATAGTGTACCAAAAATACACAAAGATGCCAAATATCCCCCAGGACGACCGATAATTTCGGCGATGAATAGTCTGTACCAGCCGGTGTCTCAAATGTTGGACTGCCTTATACAACCTCATGTGGTCACACAAGACACACATTTAAAAGACACTACCTGCTTTCTTAACAGACTGGAGCAGACTTCAAACATCACTCCAGATTCACTATTGTGCTGTATGGACGTCACTGCATTGTATACGTCCATACCCCACCAGCAAGGTTTGCTAGCAATGCAGCGATTCCTGGAAGGCCTTGGCGAAAATTTTTCCTTTGATAAAAATTTATTCTTACAGCTTCTGGAACTGGTCTTAACCAGAAATTACTTTTTATTTGATGGCCAGTTGTATTTACAACAAGAGGGGTGTGCCATGGGATCTGCTGTGGCACCCTCCTATGCCAATGTATTTATGGTGGCACAAGAGAAAGTGTTCTTTGCCAACAATGACTACAGTCAATACATCGTTCTGCTATGTCGATACATCGATGACTTGTTCATGATGTGGTCGGGCACCCCTCAGCAATTCATTGATCTCATGCAGACCATCAATCAAGAACCAGGGCCCATTAAATTAACCTTCAATTGGAGCAGGGAGAGCATTAACTTTTTAGATGTCACCGTCTCTTTAAAAAATGGACATATCTCTACTAACATCTACTACAAAAGTACTGACAGGAATACGCTGCTATTAGCCAGCAGTCATCATCCGCCCCCTCTCAAGAAGGGGTTGGCATATTCCCAGATGCTTAGAGCAGCCCGTATTTGCAGCAATATTGAGGAGCTTCCGGAACAACTAGACATCATTGTCTCTAAATTTCAAGATCGGGGATACCTCAAAAAGGACTTACTCATTTCTAAACAAAAAGTCCTTAAACTGGATAGAAAAAATCTTCTAAAACCCAATGTCCGACAGCATAAGGATGTTTTCCCTTGGACCACCACGTACGATGCTAATAGCCCCGTACTCCCTGTGGCCAATCGGGCATTATGGCCTATCATAGCCACAGACAAAGAGCTTAAATGCTTTTCTACTTCAAGATCAATGGTCTGTTACCGCAGGGGACGCAATCTTCGGGACAAACTGGTCCACTCCGACATAACAGGGTTTGACACCAGTCTACAATCAAGTATTAGGTATAAAGCTCCAGGATGCTACAAATGTATAAAGTGTGTCACCTGTCAATTCTTAATTACTGGCTGCTCATTCAGACAGCCTCATCTGCAAAAGGAATATAAGATCAAACATGTACTCACCTGCAGTACTAAGTACATTATCTACATCATTATTTGTCCTTGTGGACTGTACTATGTCGGCATGTCGACTAGACAGTTCAAGGAGCGGGCGGCACTTCACAGGTCCGCAATAAAGGCGGCCCTAGCTGATAAGCCGAACGACCAACCAGTGGCATCCCACTTCAAACAATGCGGCCATGCCTTATCATCCCTCCGCTACATGATAGTGGATCATGTCCCCCCTCTCACTAGAGGGGGAGACCGACAGAAGATCCTCCTCAAATTGGAGGCTAACTGGATCTACCGTTTAGGAACTGTTTCTCCTAATGGCCTAAATGAACGTATAACATGGAATGCATTACTATAAAATATTTATGTACTTATAGCCCTGAACATCGGAATGCATATACGTCTTTCATCACATTGCCATTTATTGCATTTGCAAATGCTTGACTTTCATTACTGTTTGTAATTGTTGCATTTTTCTATTGAGGTCCATTTTGCATGTTATAAACGTCTCTAAGTGCTGCACTATACCATCGCAGCTAAGTAACAGTTTTCTGTTTTTGTTTTTATTTCAGCCAAAGTCAGGCCGTGGTTCCGGCACTGACTCCAGGAGACCTGTTGCCTGGCAACGTGATGCTATGCGAGCGTGCATCACGTCACAGGCTTGCGGTATCCCGGCAACGGGGACGCCGGATCGGAAGTGCGTCGGATGACAACTTCCGCCCGGAAGCTGTGAGGACGCCGTGGACCCGGCTGACTGGCTGCACGCTTAGATATAAGGTGAGGTGATTGGTTTTATTACATGTACTGTTACCTGACGACGGGGGCTGTGGACCCCCGAAACGTTGTATATTAAATTCTGCATTATCAAGACCTGCGAGTGCCGTTTCTCTGGACCACCCTTCGGGACCCATTTGTGTTGTATTCAATCGGCTAAAGGCACCGGGGCCATTGACTGCTTTGCATTGGAGTGCCAGCTCGCAGCAAGTATATATATATATATATATATATATATATATATATATATATATATATATATATATATATATACATATATATATATATACATATATATATATACATATACACACACACACACACACACACACACACATCACAGATTGGGGGATCAGCACTCTATGCGTCTTGACCAAACAACTCTTTTAGACATCCATTGCTGGACCAGTCCAGCAATGGATGTCTAAAAGAGTTGTTTGGTCAAGACTTCGTAGCACCCCTGGACTGATATGGCACACATGGCAGCACCCCATGAATTATAGGGTAGACTTGGCTCACCCCAGGAATTATACGGCACAGATGGTGGCCGCCCTGGACCGGTTATGATAATCTTGGATGAACTCTGGGTCTACACTTCCTCTGACTGGCAGGTCTGCAAGATGTTGATTACAGCCTGAATTGTGCTTCTGTGGCCAAGGTGGTGAAGCCACAGCAGCACCTGAGCCTGACTCTATTACTATACCCTGAGTCAGCAGGCACTTGCATAGGTCCTAAGCTGTGTACACACGGGGGCGATAGAGGCTGAAATCACTGGAAATATGGTCGCTGGCGACCATATTGCAAGTGATGGGAATGTACCCTGGCGATAAATCGCCGGGTGCGCGCTCCCGTTTTCAGCCCCGTTCTAATTGCTGGTCGCAGGAGCTTGCTTTTGCGACTAGCTGATTACCTCTGCGGCACCGCCGGCAGAGGTTCCCTTTCATCAGCGACCATCTCTGGTCACTGATGAAAAAGAGAAACTGAGCAATATATCTCCCCGTGTGTAAGGTGCTTTAGACTACACACGGGGGAGATATATTGCTGAGCAATATATTGCTCAGTTTCTCCTTTCCATCAGTGACCACAGATGGTCGCTGATGAAAGGGAACCTCTGCTGGGGGAGCCGCAGAGGTAATCAGCTGGTCGCAGGAGAAAGCTCCTGCGACCAGCGATTAGAATGGGGCTGAAAACGGGAGCGCGCACCCCGTGATTTATCGCCGGGGCACACTCCCATCACTGGAAATATGGTCGCCAGCGACCATATTTCAAGTGATCTCAGCCCCTATCGCCCCCGTGTGTACACAGCTTTATAGTCGCCTTTCCAGGGCAGACTAGCTCCACCCTGTACTCAAAATGATCAAGCCACCTGGTCTTTTACGGTGACACAAAGTCCCAACTGAGTCAGGGTACTAGTAAGAGGATAAACTCACTAGATAACACAAAGATAACCTAGGCTCTGCAGATGAACATGGACTAGAATATGCAACCTTGCAGGCAAGGACTGAACACAGTATTTGAGGCTTTTACTGATATAATGTGAATCCATTGCAATAAACCAAATAAGAACTATAACCAAGGTATTGAGGATAGGCTTGCAACCTAACTGCCTAAGCGACATCAACGCAAGGCTAGACCACTATCTCCGGCAGCTGCCGTGAGACAAACAAACAAGAAACATAAACAAGACAAGTCAGCATGCGATTAGTCCTGTGCTCTAACCACCTCCATAACTCTGTCTTTGGACATGAGCTATGGCTTCAGCTGGCACTGTGAGAATACCAATGGCAGATTGTAATGAAACGTGCGACTTCCACCACAATGTGTGGGGAAGCAACTTGTACTTACAACAGCTCTGGGCAGAAACTTGTCACAGACAAGATCTCACACACTGGGTGCAGTTGTTCTCTGTCACAGGCAGGATCTCACAGCACACCCGGCAGGTGTGCTTGATGGAATACTCAGACACAGACTGGAGCAAACTAGGACACAGCTGCTGCACTGAGGTCCTAGATTGGTCCTAGGCTGGAATAAACTGAACTCTACAATAATCTCAGACAATAGTTTGCTAGGAACTCTGACAATCTCTGGGAACATAGAAAACCCCAGGAACAAAGAGTATATTAAGAGTATCAAAGGAATATAACTGTCAAGGTTTAGTACTAGGAGCACACTCATATACCCAGTGGCCTAGGAGGCAGTCACACCAAAAAACTAAATGAATGCATGGCAACAAGGCAAGATGGATAAGCCAAAATCCGGAGCACTGATCCGGTGAACACATAAAAAAACCCACACACAACATGAATAACAGTGGCTGCTGCTGTCACAGCCCATGACCGATATGCCAGACATGGAATTATACAGCACACATTGCAGCACTCCTTCAGTAACAAAACCCCTAAACCTTTTTTATTTGTTTAATAAAAAAAGGACAGCTCCATTGGACTGATACGGCAGACTTAGCAGCACCCCATGAATTATACAGTACACTTGGCTCACCCCTGGAATTATACATCACACATGGTGGCCCCCCTGGAACTATACAGCACACATGGCGGCGGGTGTGGATCGTATTGTCGACCCGACTTAGGTCGATAGGGTTCTAGGTCGACATGGGACAAGGTCGACATGGGTTTAGGTCGACAAATGCGTTAGGTCAACATGGGTTAGGTCGACAGGTCGTGAGGTCGACATGAGTTTTTCACAGTTTTTTTACCCGAATGTCAACACAGTCGGAAGTCAACTGCAGCCCCTCGCGATGCTTCGGGCACTGGTCCCTCAGTGCGATCTGCACACTATATTATTCTCCCACCACACCCGAGTGGATGGTAGGGCATGAAATACCGCCTGTCGGCACATGTCGGCTCAAAAAAACAGTGAAAAAAAACATGTTGACCTCGCAACCTGTCTACCTAATGCATTTGTCGACCTAGACACCTGTCAACCTTCATCCATGTCTACCTAGAACCCTGTCGACCCATCCCCATGGCGGCACACCTGGACTGAACCTTACTAAAAATGGAATCCTATTAAATGTCACCCATAGTGTCGAGACAAGGAATTATTATCAACATTGCATAGTCAGAGGGGACATTTACGCCGCAAAGTGGGACTGGTAATCACGCAGTGACTTTTTCTTTATTGCCTGAATTTATGATTTATTCAGTCTTTGAATCTAATGCCACACACGGGGG
Source organism: Crinia signifera (assembly GCF_055691185.1). NCBI lineage: Eukaryota > Metazoa > Chordata > Amphibia > Anura > Myobatrachidae > Crinia > Crinia signifera. Next base: position 79,264,084 of record NC_139222.1, read on the forward strand.
AGATATATTGCTCAGCAATATATTGCTAGCAATATATTGCTGAGCAATATATTGGTGAGTGTCTCTCCTGTTCAACAGCGACCAGAGATGGTCGCTGATAATCAGGAGACTCTGCCGGGGGAAGAGGCAGGGAAATAGCTGATCTCAGGAGCAAGCTCCTGTGACCAGCGACCATCAGGGGCTGCACACGGGAGCGCACACCCAGCGATTCATCGCCGACAGCACACACAAATCACAGGCAATATGGTCGCTCAGCGACCATATTCCCAGCAATATGTGCTGAAATTGCACCCGTGTGTACGCACCTTAAGCCATACAAGCCTCATGATTAGAAACATGTGACAGTAGATAGCATCAGCTGTTTTATTCTATGTTATATGTTGTAGGTCAGGTATTAAGTTTATGTATATTTGGAGGACACTACTTGATTTATTTTTTATCATTATATTTTTTTTATTAAACTAATTTTTTTATATATAAATTGTTGTATTTATTATATTGAGTACAGCTGCACCTCTTAAAAGGGGACAATTTGTATTGCCACCACTAGTTATTTGTTTTTACATAGAGTTTCACAATACCTCTGAATAACGGGCTGCAGCTACACTAAAGCCCCGTACACACGGGGGAGATATATTGCTCAGTTTCTCCTTTTCATCAGCGACCAGAGATGGTCGCTGATGAAAGGGAACCTCTGGCGGCGGTGCCACAGAGGTAATCAGCTGGTCGCAGGAGCAAGCTCCTGCGACCAGCGATTAGAATGGGGCTGAAAACGGGAGCGCGCACCCGGCGATTTATCGCTGGTGCGCACTCCAATCACTGGCAATATGGTCGCCTGCGACATATTCCCAGCGATTTCAGCCCCTATCGCCCCCGTGTGTACAAAGCTTTAGAAAAGTAAGGTCTTGCCATCAACATTAGACCCAGCACTTCAGTGTAATCTAGTGAAGGGGTGCCTACCCTCCCAGAAATCGGAACCCTCTCCCAGCCCCCTAGAAAGTGGGACAACCCTCCCAGAAAGCTGCCCTCTCCCGCAAACCCCCCCCCCCCCCATGCAGATCACACCATTTTAGCCCCACCCACTGCAGTGCCATGCCAGGGGCATGGCTAAAATGGGTGATAGCTCTGGCCACGCCCCAACCAGTTTCATTCCCAGCGTCCCGCCCCCCCTAAGCTGGCTGCCATCTCCCGGATAGGGCAGCCAGAAAGTAGGTAAGTATAACCTAGTGTCTCTTTTGGCTGGTTGTAGGAGCAGATAGGGACTGGGGGTGGGTGGGCAGTTTGTGGGCTAAAAACCATCACATCACTAAGTGGAAGTACAGTACATTGCAGAAGCCATCATTCAGGGCCGGCGCCACCACTAGGCAAATCTAGGCATTTGCCTAGGGCGCCAGCCACTGGAGGGCGGCATTTTGTGCCGCCCGGGTACCTGTCCTACGGCGCTGTGTATTTAAATCCGGCAGCGGGGGTCCCTGCAGTCCATTAGAAATCACGAGCGCTATCCGCCGGGCTATGAGGAAGCGCTTCTAGTGTGAAAATTCTGGCAGCACGGCGCACGCTGATCTCAGCCAATCAGCATGCTGCCAGTGTTTTCACACTAGAAGCGCTTCCGCATAGCCAGGCGGATAGCGCTCATGACTTCTAATGGACTGCAGGGACCCCCGCTGCCTCCGCCGCCAGATTTAAATACACAGCGCCGCAGCAGGACAGGTACACCCCCCCCCCCCCCGCACCGGGGCGCCCCCACCCCGACTCGCCTGGGGCGCTCCGGTGCCTTGCGCTGGCCCTAAATAAATGACTGTACACGGTACATAATAAAATAGCATTTTAAAGGCATGATGCCAAGAGACATGCTTATCAGTCAGTGAATACACGTACTGTAGCTAGTGGCGTAGCTACGAAAATTGCGACCCCGCCGGGAATTTTCGGTGCCCCCTTTAAGAAAAGTCGCTGTCTATGTAACGGGACACGCATATCTACTCTGCGGTCCCGGCGCTCCTCCTCGCTCGGCTCCTGCGATTATAAAAAATCTCCTGCACAAAATGTCTGCCACCTTACAGCAGACTATTTTTTTGGATGCTCGAGGAGGCCGCGGCCTCCTCAAGCATCCTAAAAAACGGTCTGCAATAAGGGGGCAGACATTTTGTGCAGGAGATTTTTTATAATCGCAGGAGCCGAGCGAGGAGGAGCTTGGGCATGCGTCAGTGGGGAGGTTAACTTTTCTCTGGTTAGGGGCAGCAGTGGGACAGGCAGGCAGGTGCATTCCGGAACGATAGCCCCGCAGACCCCCGGCGCCCACACTTTACTCAACGCCTCCCCGCCGCTGCGGGGGCTGCGGACTATTGTTACGCCACTGACTGTAGCTGTTACTATTACCAGCTCACTTACTTGGTAAATTCATTATGATCTAACATTCTGACAGCCCCACCAATAAAACATTGGGCAGGGCCTTCACAGGATGTGCATTATGTGCTTACTGGAGTTCTTCACTCCTTCAGAATGCTGCATGCTTTCTGAAAAGAACAGCAGTAGAACAAAGCTCTACAACATGTCAGACAATCCTTCTAGCTTTCATACAATTACTATTAGTACATACCTATCAAGGCCCATAGGCAGACAACAGAGGGAAAAAAAATATAGCAGCAATTATACAACACATATGCTCAAAGGATTAGAAGAGAAGTGGAAAAGCCTACAGCATGTTAGTTTTGAGCTGGCAACTTTTGCCTTCCCCGTGCTCTCCTTGTTAAGTGATAAAAAGTGACAGGCTGCATCTTATCTCATTGGCTGGTGACTTTAAAAACGGAGATATAAAGCAAGTGTAGAATAAATAATGAGGACAGAATGGCAAGGATTTGACAGCAATGGAAAGTGACTAAATTTAATTATTTCAGGAATATGTCTTTGTGTCGCTCTTCCTTCTTGTACAGGGGTGCATACCTGATGTCTTCATATGCTTATCAGATGCTGCTCACCCCATCACATCGGAGTATAAAATAGATTCTACTCCCCTTCAGCAGTCACAGAGATGAGAGGTCAACAAGCTTGTTGAGATAACATAATAGACCAGAAAAAGGATAGCGATTTTTGTGTGCTTTTGGCAAGAACACTTTTTTTTTTAACCATTTAAAAAATAATGCTTGGACATAATGCATAAACCAATAACCAGTCATTTACCTACATCAAATTTGAATTCATCATTTGAATCGAAGTATTCTGAATTGGAATGTTATTTATTATTTGAAATACACTAAACAGTTATTATGTTATCGTTCTTGTGGTTATATTATTATTGTTGGGTGTCCTTAATGTGGCCCACTTTTTATAGGCATGTAGGGGGAAATTTACTATGATGGGAGTTCTATTACACATGGGATGTTGCTATTGTCAACCAATCAGAATTATTTATTTAGCACCTTTTAGAAGATGATAGTATCTGATTGGTTGCCCATAGCAATATTGCAATTGAAATACAACTCCCATCTTAGTCAGTGGTGGATCCACCAAGGGGCGGTTGCCCCGGGACCCCCACACATCAGGGGCTCCCACACTCCAGGTGGGTGGGTGGTAAGGCAGCCAGGGGGTCCCTGTGGCCCCTTAACAGTCAGCGACCTGCTCTCTTGTCACACGTCTCCGGGGGAGCCTTCCCCACTCTCCCAGCCTAATCACCCCGTGTCCCAAGCGCCATGAAGCAGCCATGCCTGTGCAGCAGCTCCAACTCCGAAGGGCTGCAATAATAACTACTCCAGTGAGTGCGTCACAGAGGGGGGAGGGGCCCCACAATTTTTGTTGTCCAGGGCCCCCACAGACCTTAATCCGGCCCTGATCTTAGAAAGTATCCCTCTTAGGGGGGTATTCAATCCCCCGCCACTATTCCCCAAAGGCCCTATTCAATGCTGTCTTCCCCGATAGCATATAACAGGGATCTGGGCAGAACGGGCCCAACTTTCCAAGCAGTCGGGCCTGTTCTGCCTAGAACGGCCAGGAATTGTCGAGCTTCCGGCCGCAGCTCGCCGATTTATGGCCATATCATGCAGCCACACACCCTTTTTGCTGCTTGGCAGGCGGGACATTGAATCCCACCTGCCGAGCTGCAGTCGAGCCGGCCCAGAACGTGACCCGGTCACAGCTGTTGGGCCAGCCCGAAAGTCGTGACCCGGGCTTGAATATCGCTTTTAATGCTCATTCTAGCACCTTGCATCTTTCAAAAGCCATGCAGTTCCTCTTTCCTTCCAGGGGTGTCGCTCTATGCTAGGGGTAGTCAACTCCAGTCCTCGAGAGCTACAGTACCAACAGTTAACATTTTACAGGTCTCCTCACAGAAACACAAGTTCAGTAATTAGCTCCACCTGTGGATCTTTTGTAATTTAGCAGTGAGTAAAGAGTGCACCTGTGCACCTGCTGGGTGGTCTGGAAAACATGAACTGTTGGTAGCTCTCGAGGACTGGAGTTGGCTGCCCCTGCTCTATGCTGTGGTGCTTCTAGCAGAGGACTGGCCTACATATTATTATTAGCTACTCCCCAGGGGCCCCACTAGCATAAGCTTCCAGAGCAGCCTAAGGCAGTGCAAATCAAAAATGACACTTGCATTGTTGGATTGTGTACCCTGGACGCTCTTCTGGCTACCTTCAAATGAAAACTTTTTGTTCAGTTCTGGCATTTTGGGTAGTTGAGCTTTGGCTGGATTGATGATTAGTAATATAATATGGCCTCAAAATACCTCCTTTCTCCTGTTTTGTAGGTTATAATGAATATCATCTTGTGTTTATACTGTATTATTTCTATTTACTTCTTAGTTTTACAGTTACATCAGCCATATAACATGTGATCCTTTTACCAGGGGAGAAATGCAGAATGGGATGTTCGTTCTCATACTTATTTTTGTAAACAATGCTTGCTCCCATTCTAAAATAACCTGTTAAACTAATATGTTGCTATGTGGGCTATATATATTTGTTTGATGTGGGAGAGTTGGTGCCCATCCAACTAAGGCCATTAGTCTTTTTCCCTCCTTTCTTTTGGGGTATGGGTGGGGGGGAGGGATGGGGGGTAGTCATGTTAGTCTTAGTTAGGGGTAGATAATTTAAAGGGATCCAATTATGCCTAAATTGGTGTCAGGCTATACAGAGTGGGGGTTTTATGGTAGGGTTGCTTTGGGGTTTATTTTACTTTTTATTCCTTGTAGCTAATTTTCTTTTCCGCTTATGGTTAGTTTAAATACTGTAATTGGTCTAGTGATATAGATGGATTCAGTATGAAATCCCGGCGGTCGGGATTCCGGCGTTCAAAATCACGACGCCGGAATCCCGACCGCCGAAATCCCGACAAGGGGGGACGTGGATCGCACCCCCTTGCGGGCTCGCTGCGCTCGCCACGCAGCGGGCCCGGTGCCTCGCTATGCTCGGCACGCTAATTTATTCTCCCTCCAGGGGTGTCGTGGACACCCACGGAGGGAGAAAGTGTCAGGATTTTGGCGGTCGGGATTCTGAACGCCGGGATTTTAACTGCATCCCATATAGATGAATGTTATCTATTATTAGTAAGGGTGATGATCAGTCTATTACATGAGCACTGTGTTACAATATATTCTGCTTGGCCTATATCGGTCTATCCCCGAATGGCGCCTTCGGGTATGGGTGTGCCCTAAATGATGTTGCAATGCTACTCCATGATACATGTGAATGTTACATTGCCCCTTTTTATTTTATTCAGTTAAGACTGTGAGCTCCTGATACAACTGTTTTTGCCAGATATCTAATGTTACCCATGTTATAGCTACCTATTTATGTGTGTTCGTTAATTTTTGTGAAAAAATTTCAATACAAATTATTGAATTAAAAAAAGGGTTAAGATAAAAAAACTGCCAGTTGCAAGCAGAGGGCCACAGAGCTGGCATGCTAAGACTACAGCAAAAATGTTTGAGGATTCTTAGACCTGGGGCATTATGTAGTGTGTTGCGAGTCTGGCAGCCGTGCGGGATGTAGGCCAAACTCAAAGTTTTGTTTTTAAAGGGGCAGTCTAAACCAAGCCTTGTAAATGACTACTGCTTTAAAATGTCAGTCGCACATAAATTTAGAAGGTATGGGTCATAGGGTTGATATTGCGAAGGGTGACTTACTGCACATTAGGTCAACCACTAAAATTCGACAGGCTTAGGATGACACATAAAATAGGTTGATATGGCTAATGTAGACTGGGTCAGAAGGTCAACACAAGCAATAGGTCGACAATGGGAAGTTTGACAGTCAAAATGTCAACATGACTTTTTTCACCTTTTTCCCAAATTTCGAAATGGACATTGTATCAGTGTATCATGTCCACTTGCCATGATTTGTGCATGGTGCCTTACTGCAATCAATAGGGCCGCCATCAGGGCGTGCTTTGGCCTCTGCTGAAGCCCACTGCTACGGAAGTGCAGGCTTCTCCTTCGCCTCTGGATGCTGGGAACCATTTAAAATGAAGCACTGTCTGGTGAGCCAATTAGAGTTTGCATACCAGCAGCCGCTCTGATTGGCTACCAGGCCACGACCCCGATTGGCTTGCCAGTTGGACCCATAATTTAAATGGCTGCCAGCATCCTGAGGTGGAGGAGAAGACTGAACTCTGGGAGCAGTGGGTTTCATCTGGGGCAGCACAGCAAAAGGGGGGTTGGGGGAACCTGCGCTTCACCATGCTCCCGCCACCCCCCCAATTGACTAGCAGAGCTGGATGGAGGGGGAAAGCCCGGATTCAAAATCAGTCCCAGGCCCCACAATTTTGAGTGGCAGCCCTGGCACTCGGCACACTATTATATTCTCCCTCCACGCCCTAGTGGATGGTAGTGTATAAAACACTGCCACTTGGTACAAGTTGGCTCAAAAAAAAACTCATTTTTGACCTTCCCATTGTCGACCTAGTGACCATATCCCATTTACAAATATTGCACATCAATTTAATCAGTATAATGTAGCAAAGTTTCTCCCAGTTGTACAGATGGAGTGCCTTTAAACTTTGCAGGGGCTGGCGGTCGGGTCGCCAGCTGCCGGAAGTGGATGCACATGCACGAGACTCAGCCAGGTACATCCCCTTCAACCAGAGCTCCCCCTGGGTCCCCGCCACCGGTTCCCAATGCCGCTCCCCACCTCCCCTCCCCCTAACTCTGCCCATCTCCCTGAAGTGGAGACGGGCAGGGTTCGTGTCCCGGCCTGCACGGTAACTGGAATGCTAGCGCGCCCCAATCAGATGGAGCACTGGCTCACCAGTGGGGGGCAATCTGGTGAGCCCCAGTGCTGAACGAGAGGTGCTCCGTCTGTATTAAGTGAATAAGATAAACATTTACTAAAGATCAAGAACATGGGGCAACTAAAGCCACTGTGTTTAAGGACATGTTTGTAATTAACACAGAATTCCACAGCTTCACTGATGTGAATAGTTCCCACTCGTAAAATGAGTATATACTACAATGATGTGTGATCCAAAGACTGTGCATTGTGATGTAGCGTTACATTGTGCCACCATAAAAACTGCATTGTTAGATACTACATGCAAAATACACTGCATCATCCATGAAGCTGCCTTATGACATGTGCACAACATCCAACGGGATAATCCAATAAACTATGGCCGTGAGCGACAGATCACATGTACATACTATTCCAATCTGCGTTGGGGCCATACAATATACAGTATTGCTTAGTGTATACAAGACTTAAGTCCAGTTTCCCATACAAAAAAAATCTATTGCTGCTTTTTTTCACATAATACCCTGGTGATAAATCCTTAGGTTGTACGTACATGTGTTTTTATTTTATTCATGTTAATAAATGAATTCAGACAAACAAGATTTACAAAAAAAAAAAAAATCAGGTGTGGAGAGTTTTATGTCAGGTGATTCAGGACACACTGAAGTCACAGCAGAAACACTATAAAAACCATTATGTGTAATTTGTAAAAGAGTCTCACTACAGTACAATGCATTACCTGTTACTGAAATGATCCCAATAAGATTGGTGCTTACATAAACAAAAGCACCAATAATAATCTATTTACTTTTGACTCCTCTTTTATGAACTAATTTTCTCCATGCTCCACTAATGCAACTATTTACACCAATTCATTATTAACACAAATTCATTAATATACTAACATTATCACAGTCTTAATAAAACACATAATATGTAACTTTTCAATATTTAGTTCATTGTTGTAACTGGCTGCAGACACTTACCTCTGTGATGGGCTCATTCCTACTACAGCTTGTTTTCTGCCCCAGGTACATAGTAAGTTCACCTTTAGAACAGGACACTTGATATATTCTTTAGGCATTCAGGTCTATACAAAATGTGAATGTCTATAATCACCTGCGGAGAACCACTGTAACAAATGGTTGTTAACTTGCATCTTTGCTTCCAAATCTGTGTTTTTGAAGGACCAAAGGAACTTGGGATACATGATTCAGTAGACACAAAAATGGTTACAGTTGCATTTGAAGATACGTTAATAGGTCATTGAATGGAAAAGCAACCAGTCAGTTACCACACATCAACCTGGTAAGGTAAAGCAAGTGTAAAGAAGATCAGACTGACTGGATGCGAGGAAGGGAAGTGCTGTGTTCAGCTACTACACACCTGAATTATATGATTGCAGCTGAACCATGATTCAGGTGCAGCTTATCTATCTTATTCTCTGACTGACATCAGAACCTGTACTTAAAAACTACAGAAACCCACAGAGCAACATTAATGAAATGACGATGCAGCAATGGATCAACTGCATGATATTGGAAATCTGATTAACCCTTTAGTTACTCAGATTGTCCATTTAAAATCACTTTGCTGGATCCAGTAAACCTGCACTTTATGATGCGGCCACTGGCTATGGCATGCCTAGAAAATTGAGCCAACACACCCAATTTCTGGAACACTGCCCATCATCACACCCCAAATGTCAGCAGCATAGCAATTTCGCTGTGCCTTTTGGCATGCTGCGAGCAACATCACAGATCTTGATCTGCACATGCCCAAGCATGGCTAATGTGCACGCACAGATCTTAACACATTGACCTTCATTCAGATCTGATCGCAGTACAAATTTGGAAAATGGGCAAAAACATGTGCACTGCAGGTGGGGCAGATGTAACGTGCATAGAGAGTAATTTGGGTGAGGTGTGTTGAAACTGAAATCTATAGCTGTGTACACATGCTTAGATTTTTCCCTGTTTTCAATTCGATTTTGCTTATAGAAGCAAAATCGAATCCACATCGAATAGTTTTTAGGACACTTTCGATCTCCATTCGATTCGATGCGCGCTCCCGTTTTCTCAAAATCGAATAGAAAAATACAGGGCTTATATTGCAGTGTAAAAATAATGCAGCCATTATTTACCCTGCACAGAAACAAAATAACTCCACAAATCTAACTCTCTCTGCACATATTACATCTGCCCCACCTGCAGTGCACATGATTTTGCCCATTTTCCAAACAAATTTTTACTGCAATCAGATCTGAATAAGGGCCATTGACATTTAGAGTAAACATCAACATACAGATGGAGCGCCTCTCAGCCAGCGCTGGGAATCGCAAGATTCCCTTAGCTGGCGATCGCCGGTGGAGAAGCGCTCTGATGGGGACACACGAGCGTCTCACACACGAGGGTGTCCCAGTCACTCGGCGGCGGGGAGCAGAATCCCTGGCCATATCTGCTTCAGGTAGACAGGTAGGGTTAGGGAGAGTGCTGGGGGCTACAGGTGAGATGGGAGGAGCGTCGGAGCTCTGTCCGAACAGGGTGCATGAACGGGGCACCTTCCAGCGTATGGTGGCAGCTGGTGGTTGGCGATTCAAATGTCAGGAGCAGCTGCTCCATCTGTAGCATCCACCTCTAAATCAGCCCCTCAGTGCTGAATAGACTGGGCATATTGTATAGCTGGAATTGCAGTTTTATTTCCACTGAATTAAGTCACTGAACGCAGGGGTTAAAGTGAGGGGGAACTGAGTTCCACCACCTCTAATGTTAGTGGTAACTGAGTTCCACCTCTACCACAGTCCTGAAAATTAATTCCAACAGAAAAACCTGTCCCAATGGCTTCTTCTTCTGGCATGGCCTATGTGATGTCATGCTGTCACCACTGCTGAAGTGAAGAAGAGCCACTTGGAGGAGCAGGCTCTGTGCTTGCTGAAGACAGGGTAAGAGGGGGCTGGAGGGACACAGATGTGGGGAAGCTGCTGTAGGCACACAGGACATGGAGCTGCTGAGGGATATTGACAGTGAGGTGCTGGAGTGACAGAGACAGATGTGTATAAGCAACACAATTGTGGACATTATGTGTAGAAGGGGCACTAATGTGTGATTTAATATGAGTCAAGAGCATTACATGCAGTGCAATATGTATATGTTTCTGCGTGTCAGGTATCATATGCTGGCGGTCGAAATACCGACGCCGGAATCCCGACCGCTGCAGAGCTGCCAAGGGGGGGGGGGCGTGGATTGCCCATCCTTGCGGGCTCGCTGAATTCGGCAAGCAGCGGGCCCGGTGGCTCGCTGTCGTGGACACCCATAGAGGGATAAAGTGCTGGCATTGCGGCGGTCGGGAGTTACTATTGTGTGACCACACCCCTTCCTTGTGGGACCATTATACCTTTATAGGAGGTAAGGCACAAATTCCCTGGCACCAGTTAAGGCTCTGATTAAGGAGGGGGGGAGTTATTAGGGGAAAGGAGTTCCATTACCTCTCCAGGACCACTTTAAGCCCTGCACAGGAATTCTATTGAAGATGGGATGTTACAACCAATCAGATTCCACTTCTAATTTAGCACCCTCTAGAACAGGCATGGCCAAACTATGGCCCTCCAGCTGTAGTGAAACTATAAAGGTGCGTACACAAGGGGGGAGATATATTGCTAGCAAAATTTAAACACTGCTGGGTGAAGAGGCAGGGGATGGCGCTGGTCGGAGGAGCATGCTTCTCCGACCAGCGACCATTCAGGGGCTGAAAACGGGAGCGCGCACCCGGCGATTTATCGCTGGTGCACACTAGAGATGGGTCGTTCCTGAACGAAGGATATCTTTTGAACGGATCCCTTTAAAGAACGAGTGATCCGCCGATCCCAAAAAGGTGAGCCGCCTGTCTTTTACATACGAAAATGACCCACCCTCCCGCCGGATACGAACGAAATTAAGTACAGGTGAAATCTCGCGAGAGCTATCGACCTCTCGCGAGATTTTATGATTTGTTAATATAAAATTAATCCTTTTCTAATGTGAGCCAAAGGTCCGCATGAACGATCCAGATCTTTTAACTGACCGAACCGTCGGATCCCAGCTCGACTAGGTGATCCGTTTTGGCCATCTCTAGTGCACACTCCAATCACTGGCAATATTGTCGCTTAGCGACCATATTCCCAGCGATTTCAGCCCCTATCGCCCCCGTGTGTACACAGCATATGCGGGAGAAAATGCTGTGTTCCTGGACTTCCCTGGTAATGTATAATTGCCATCACCTGTGGTGAAACACCTTTCTCATCAATTACTTAGCTCACCACAGGTGATGGCAGGGAAGTCCAGAAAAAGAGCATTTTTTCCCGCATGGAGAGGGTCAGGTAGGCAAGTATGGTACAAACACTTCTGGAAGCTCCAGTGGTCCCTAATGTAGCCCACCCCCTGCCTATCAATGGTATACGGTCATTGGGTCAACAGCAAGTTGGTCGACATGGGGATAAGTTGGCATGGTTCTAGGTCATCATGGGTCAAGGTCGTCATGGGTTTAGGTCGACAGGTCATTAGGTTGACACAATAATTATGTCAACAGTATCTAGGTCGACAGTCAAAAGGTCAACATTGGGTTTTTCACTGTTCTTTGAGCTGACATGTGCCGACAGGTGGTATTTCATGCCCTACCATCCACTAGGGCATGGTGGGAGAACCTCGCTGCGCTTGGCACAGTGCCCAAGGGGATGCGGTGCACTGGAAAATGTGTCCATGTCAAATGTGTCGACATTTGGGTAAAAAAACTGTGAAAAACTTCATGTCAAACTTTTGACTGTCGACCTAATGCTTGTGTCCACCTATTGACCTGTAGACCTAGACCCATGTCGACCTTGTCTCATGACAACCTTTCCCCATGTCAACATAACGGTGTGGACCTAATGACTGTCGACCAACTTGCTGTAGACCCAACAATCCCAACTCCTATCAATTGGCCAGCTATTTCACCATCAAGAGCAAGGACCCGCTGTCCTGGAAACTGTTATATCAGGAGAGCACATGTGCTGCTAATCAGCCCAACATTGATCGTACCAGTTTTCCTGCTGCTGCTCTAAAACCTGGGCTGGATCCTCCACACTATCTTCATGTGGAGGTATACTGTATCTGCCACACTACTGTATATATAGGAGTTAACCTAAATATTCTCCAATCCCGAGGACGTATAAAACAAATAGAGGATGTATAAAACAAATAAAAAACTGAATAGAAACCGATCCAACACAATCACTGAACACACATGTACTGCACACAAATGAAGAGATAAATGAGTAGAAGTAGGTTTTTTGGTACTTGTTTCCTAGCACGGCACCCATCACATACCATCGCATACCTTAATTAGTGGTATGCGATGGGACCCTATTTTCGGGTCCTAAGAACCACACTGTACAATTTTTAAATCGCATCGCATGCCATTAAAATGGCATGCGATGCGATCAAAACGATGATTTAATTGTCCATGCACCCTGATGGGTGATTAGTATGTTATATGCACCCCCATTCTTAACGCCACCGCCACTATTAGCGCCACTATTAACGCCAACCCGAAGTCCTCCATCCTTTTCATACCCCCACTATCCACGTTGTCGTGGAGTTGATTTTATATATTGTGGCGAGTGCAGCAAGCCACCGAACATGAAGCGTGGCGAGCAGACGCGCAATACATGTGAAGTTATCCGCGTCCGCTCGCCACACATCGGGCTCAGTGGCTCACTGAACTCGCCACACTATATAAAATCAACTCCACGCCGACGTGTATAGTGGGGGTATGAAGAGGTCGGAGGACGCGTACCGCCGCCGCTCGCCACGCTTCGGGTTGGCGTTAATAGTGGCGGTGGTGTTAAGAATGGGGGTGCATATAACATACTAATCACCCATCAGGGTGCATGTACAATTAAATCATCACTTTCATCGCATCGATCGCATCACATGCGATCTGGTCGCATGCAATGCGATCGATGCGATCAAAACGATGTAATAAGATTAAAATCGTGGGCGCCGTGCTAGGAAACAAGTACCGTTTTTTATTTTTTTTATTTCTCATGATCTTATTTGTCTTATGTAAAAATGTTTATTGATGCAAACTAAAATAAGCTAACTACATGCAGACTTAAATATGTATTTAGTTACATTGCAATTCTCATGGAGTTGATTAATGTGCAGTAATGCTCCTTTATGCTGTGAATGGTGCGCCTGTTGCGGACACTTGCGTATGCACCTGCTTTCTTGGGCGAAGCATGTGTTATAGCTGCCGCCATGCGTATGCAGCAAGCAATTATATGTAGGATGAGTGTTGTCACATCTGCATTTGTCATGGGGCTTGTAGACCCCCTCCACTGCGGCTTCGAATCCACCCTCTCACGTGTTTCACTTATAAAGCTTTCTCAAAGGAAGTGTGACCCACACTTCCTTTGAGAAAGCTTTATAAGCGAAACGCGTCAGCAGGTGGTTTCTAAGCCACAGTGGAGGAGGACTACAAGCCCCAGAGGGATCCCCAACCCCAAACCAACTACCCAAACCAGCCTGGATGGACTAGAACCATATTGCTCACCGATTACCACCCAAGGTGCAAGCCACACCACATTGGATATAAAAGGGACATTTGGACCAAGCAAAGGAACAAATTACAACACCATTTGGATCCATGACCCCATTTCCAGAGGTGGACGGTAATTATAACCACTCTAAAAATATCACAGTGTGTCCAATTATTTCCCAGGCAATACTAGGAACGGCCAGTGAGAACTACAGTACCCATATAATAGGGTCCTCCCTCCACGTTTTTATAAGTGTTTCTATGTGTTTGCAAACTACTATTTTATTGTATTTTCATGTGATATACCCCCATTACTGTGTATTAAATCCCCATGCTTTTTATGATATATAAAAAAATAATTTGTGTAGTCAATCCAATGTAATTGTAATTTTTATCTTCAAATCAGCGCTGCACAGCCACCAATTTTGTTTGTAGTTTTTCTGTTCCAGGACTAATACTCCTGGCTTTCTGAAGCTGCTATTGAGCAAGGCAGCCCCTGTATATTGCGCCCCTACAGGTAACTCCTCCTGGTTTATACAGAAAGCGTTGCCCTAAACCAGGCATGTCCAAACTATGGCCCTCCGGATGTTGTGAAAATTCAAGTCCCATCATGCCTTGCCACAGTTTTGCTATTAGGTAATGCTAAAATGATTGCAAAGCATGCTGGGATGTGTAGTTTCACATCAGCTGGAGGGCCATAGTTTGGACATGCCTGCCCTAAACATTCCGATTAAACAATTTGTCTGACTGATCACTGTCTGTTTCAAGTGTTTGGGAACAATTTTTTGATTGTCATATGCTTCCATACATTTCCAGGTTTTTGTTCCCACCAGATAGATCAGACAGAAAATCTGTATGTGTGTACCCACCTTTAGTGGTTCAAATGATAAAAATAAAAATATTGAAGGTAATATATATATATATATATATATATATATATGGTACTTATGTAATATCTGGGCTCCCGTTTTTTTTATGAGACCGTGTCCCCTCGCGGGGCGCGCTGCGCTCGCCACGCTTCAGGCACGGTGGCTCGCTGCGCTCGCCACACTATATAAAATCAACTCCATGCGTAGTTGGATAGTAGGGGTATGAAAAAATGGGGTGCATTTAACATGGGAGCCCAGATAATACATAAGTACCATATATATATATATATATATATATATATATATATATATATATATATATATATATATATATATATATAATTATAGCATACAAATGAAGAATAATAATAATAATAATAATAATAATAATAATAATAATAATAATAATAATAATAATAATATTACTTAGGTAACATAGCCTGCAAACCCTTGCAATGTGGTATATGTGCTTTCTGGTGTCTTTTTATTCTAAACCATTTACCATTGATTATTTCTGGTTCAGTGCCGCAGTCTGTAGTCTAAACCAGAGCTATAATTCTAATGAACAGCTAAGCTAAGCAATCCTAATCAATAAAGTATTATACAACTTCCTCTGGCATAAAACTGGTTAAGCTCTAAAGGAATGAAAAAAGCGTTGTACACTCTTATGTAGAAATATGTGTGTTTATTCCTATGTCCTCACTATAATTATTGAAACTTTAATTGTTTTTAAAGTAGACTTTTCTGAAAAATGTCAGAACTGCATAATCTGTCCCTGTTGGTTTAGGAAGGGAAAAAAGAAACGGAGAGCAATTTCCATAATTAGCAAAAGTGATTAATAAGGCAGTTCCATTCAGGCCATTATGTCTATAAATTAGCCTTGACAACACTGCAGTGCGCAGTGAAAAATGCGTTTGGATTTGTGTTGGGCTAAATGCACATACACATCGCTAAGTGATTCTTCTAATTTAGTCAGCATAAATGGAGACGTTGACCAACCCGGCAATGCAATTTGCAAGAGATAATTTAACATCTTTGTTTCATATTCCTGCACTCAATTTAAATAGCTTGATGCTTTTCTATAGCTACTCAGTCATAAGAATTGTGTTTTACCATGTTATGTAGTTACATTTTATGCATGGGTGAATTTTGAATATGAACTGGGGATGGGTCTTCATAAATATTTACCAGTATTTACCAGGACAGTTCTAGCATTATGCATGGAATAGAGAAGTGGGCCAGTGCCCTTAGCAACCAATCAAATTTAAGGAAGCATTGATAGGTAGAAGCTTATTGTATGCGAAGGACAACTTCTCCACTTGTCCACTTCTCCCCTCTTTTCACTGCTTCATACATCAACCCCATGGTCTCTCAGAATAAGCCTGGAGTATTGCGGATGTACCAAGTGTTCTGCATCTTGCTGCACAAGAACCCGTTTTTTCATTTTCATTTCCGATCTGTCATTTCTGTCAGCTTCAGCTCCATCGTCTGTGGTGTGATAACACTAGTTTCCTGTCTTATCTTCTATGGTGTGATAACACTAGTTTCCAGGTCTATCTGTAAGCAGCTTGCAGGTACTGTATACCAGAGTTAGTTTTTTTAATCTTACTTTTTTTAATCTTAGGCATAGCATTATAGTATGCATTAGCAGCAGATACCTTTATTGATGAATATTATTCAATGAGGAACTCATAACCCAGATTTATATTCACACTTATCTTTCACTCTTGGCTGGTGGGTCAGGGACAGACTTGTAATATTCATCTGTCTGCAGGGTGCAGAATCAATGGTTAATAGTGGGGCCCAACTGGCAGTCCAGCAGCAGCAGTGGGTGCACCATCGCTTGCTGCAGCACAGTCTGAGTGGTACCGGATTGGAGCCATCCTGTGCCCTATTGCAAGTGGCTACTGGGATACAGTTAGCTATGCATCATTGGGAGTGCTGCAGAGCTCTATTGGAAGAGCAGCAGGCATGTCTGGATCTTGCTGTGAACCACACAGGTGCTGCTGTACATGCAGGTTCTTCTTCAGTACTTGGAGCCCAGAGGCAGGGGACTCCATTGACTCTCGGAGTTATGCCTCTGGCTGAATATAATTCCATTGGAAGTACATCTTATTTAGTCTGACATACTTAGTTGACAGTTTTATAATAATTTATTAATGCTAAAGAGGTGTGGTCTTGTTGTTGCATTGGTGCCTAATTGATATTTATTATTTAAAATAGGATTGGGATTTCGTTTTTTTTTTTTTTTTTTGCTGGTAAGCAACTGTCTATCTTTGTGCTTTATAGCAGTGACAACATATGCCCTGCTAATTTAAATAGGATAGAGACAGTTTGGAAGAAATATGCAGGATCAGCACCTTCCTTATTGGACAGCTCCTCACACAATATAAAACTTCTCTGCAGGAAATCAGCATAATGAACATAAGCAATGGAAGTTAAATCTGCAGCAATTAGATAAGAACCGACCTCTGTAAATAGTTCTGTCTGGAAGATTATACTGTACATACAGCATTTCTGGTTTCACATCAGTCACATCAATGCATTTGCAGCTAGTCGCTGATTTACATAACTCCTGCGTAGCAATTTTCAGACTTAGGGCCAGATGCACTAAGCTTCAAAAGTGATAAAATGGAGAGTGATAAACAGCCAGCCATTCAGCTCCTACGTGCCATGTCACAGACTGTGTTTGAAAAATGTCAGGCAGGAGCTGATTGGCTGGCTATTTATCACTCTCCATTTTTTTACTTTTGAAGCTTAGTGCATCTGGCCCTTACACAGGTGATAATTCACTCTGGCGTGGTGTCGTATACCTGATCGCAGGGCTCCAAAAATTAGCTGCACAGCGATCAGGTCTGAATTAGGCCCTTTGTTACAAAGCAATAACAGATAAGATAAAAGGAAATATGGAAAATGCAGAAATAATATACAAACTATAACTATGGCACAGCTCTGATCTCAAAATTGAATATACTCAATTCATACTTTAACTATTATTTATTGTAGGAATGGCCATACTTTAAATCAGCTATGTTCCTTACTCCATACATAACTATTAGAAATATAAAGCAGGTGACATTTTGTGAGTACAGTGGAGAATTAAATGGTGGTGCCTTAGTAAATACATTGGATACAATCTCAGTTTAGCAGCTGTTGCCAATTCTAGTCCAAAGAAAATCATTACTTCATTGATAACATCCATTGCTAAAGGACCTTGGGTGGTATGTATTGAAATACATTGCCGCCCCTCGCAACTATGTTGATCATATATATACTAACATATGCGATCAACATCGCAATGCAGTGACGTAGGCCGCTGCAATACCTGTGTTGTGGAGTGCGGGGGTCTCCATCACATTCTTGGGCTCTCCCTGTCTACAGTGCGGACACTGCTCTGGTGTCCGCCGCTGCTGCGACGTCGCCGCAGCAGAGTCCCGGAGCTTGAAGCAGGGCTGCCTGGGTACTTCCGCCGGCTCCAGGGACGTCATGTACGCCCGGCCGGGGATGCTGTTACTGCTCAGGCCGTGTCACCCGGCGGTTGCCTAGCTCAGCCTCGCCCGTGTTATTGCTTCCTAGCAGTGTGTCCTGGCCACGCTGCGGTCTCGTCTTGGTCTTCTCCTGTGCTGTGCTGCCAGATGTTCCCTGTGTTCTCTGCCCACACTCCTCCATCTTGTGCTGCTGGGTATAGCGGTCTGGTCGCTGTGCCCATTCTGGTCATGTAAGTGCTCCAGTGGAGCTTGGTTCTGTTACTTCCTTTATTATGGTGGGCAAGGTGCCATTTGTCCTTGGTTCTTACAGTTTGCTGTGGTATGGCTCTCCCAGGTGCGGAGAGGCCCACGGTTGTGGGTTTACGCCTGTTTTGGGGTACTGTAGATTATTGTGTACTCAGTATTTACTTTGGCGTGTTTTGAGATGGTGGCACCCCAGTCCATCTGCGTCTGGTGTCTGTGACTGATTCATACTCCCAGTCCTTGGCCTGGTGCCGGCGGGCAAGGTGTTCCTTCCCGATAGTGCCTGTTAGCTAGATCTCCTTTTGGCACTACCTCTGACAATCACCGTAGTTTTGTCACCTCTGATTGCATCGGGTTTGGAGCATGCCTAACTCGCTTCTTCGAATGCGGGGATTAAAGGTAAAGTCTAGCTGACTGCAGACTACAGTCATCTGCCCGAGAAGGTCAACAGAGCCAGTGTAGGGTGTGCCATGGCTAAGGTTGCCACCATATTAATTACACAGGTTCTGTGGCTGATTAAAAAAACACAGTTGGAATGAAATCTGATGGCTGTTTAAAAAAAAAAACTGTTGAAATTGAGTCTTGAAGTGAGCCAGCCACAGAACCTGTGTAATTAATATGTCTCCAGTATTAAAGGGATTAGGGGGCAACCCTAGCCATGGCCGTTCTAAACAGTGGTCCCGGCTGAGGGCTCTGCCCACCCCCACACGCATGTACCCGCCTTGTTACACTTCCTGGCCAGGAAGCAGATGTCCTGGGTACCTCCTCCCCCTACAGACGGAAGGACCTCCGGCTGTGTTGCTAGGGGGAGGAGGAGTTTGATGGAGGTATGCCGCAGGCTGCGGCGGCCGGCGTTAAGAAGCCCATAGGCTTCTATAGGGTATCACCATCCAAAGGTGGCGATACACGGGGCCACGAAATGTGAAAATGTGGTAAAACCCCTGAAAATGGGGTTTTTATTGCATTTTTCCCTTAGTACATCCCACCCTTCATCTGAAACATTTTGTTTTGCTGCTATCAGTAGTATTAGTAAAACAACCAAGCACACCGCTACTCCAGCTTGGTGCACAAATACTGTCTTACTTGTGCTTCATGAAAGTTCACTATCATGACCTGCTGAAGCAGGCCCCAAGTCATAATGACAGCTTTTAATTAAGTTTATTTGGTCCATGCCATCTTTAAAGTCTGTTTTCTATATATCTATGCAGTTTGTCTTATGATTCTGCTATACAGCTCCAGTTAAAACTTCAGTACTTTATAAAAAGACAATAATATTTGTGATATATGCAATTTGGGCCAACTTATTTAAAACTGAACTATTTAAATAGGTGGGGGCCAGATGTATCAAGCTTCAAAAAGTGATAAAGTGGAGTTTAATAACCAGGCTGATCGCCAGATCTACCTAGTTGACACAGGCTGGCGGACGGCAGGTGGACGGACAGGGATGCATGAGTGGCTCACGCACTCGCACATCCCCATTAGGAAGGGTGCGGGGACCAGGTGCTTCCCTGCCCCTGGAGCGGCTGGCTACTGCAGGGCTTCCTTGAGAATGGGGTGCGCATGCGTCTCATCTGGCCTTCAGTTTCATAATAATAATATACAATACCATAATAAAGAAATAAAAGCACTGTAGCTGGTTCAAGTAATGTGCTGCTGTTCTTTGTAAATTGACTGTAAAAAAGACTGCGGCATGGGTTAAAAAGCACAATAAGGGAAAGAAATAAGAAATAATTTAAGCATCCCTTTACTTTTACAAGATTCACATAAAACTCTAGCATATGAATTGGAATAATTGCTCAAGTGTCCTCTTAGCAGCTGGTAATTACCAATGAATAACTTTTCAAGAACAGAATTTGTTAAAAGTACTTCCGTTTTAATAATTTGTTTACTGCTATAGCAAGAAGTTCTTTACTTTTATGTATGCTCAAAGAGAAAACATAAAAGTCGAATGAATGCAATCGCTAATCCCCATACTATCTAAATAATCCACATATGTTTCTTTGAAAATGGAATGCGCAGCACTCTACATCACGCTCTCAAGGAAATGTTCTATTACAGGAGCTCATCTTGAGTGACAGTTTTTAAGCCCAGAACATGTGAACTATACAAAGGAGATGTAGTCATTGTTTGTGTTGTCTCTATGCTCGGAGGCCACTGCAGAGTTCATAATTGTTGTAAATGTTAAATGAGAGAGCATTTGAGGATTATTAGTTACTGTATGTTATGTGGCCTACACATGGGGAGACTGTGCTGAGAGTTCTGAGCGATTCTAGATTGCTCAGAACGCTCAGAATACTCAGCAAGATTGCTTACCAATATCGCTAAGCACACAGCACTACACAGCGATGTGTCAGCTCAATTTGCTGAGCGACCTGCCAGGGCCAATGTCCTCCAGTGAGGACGCTGGCCCTGACTTGTGATCTGACTAGATCAGCGGTTTCCAAAATGTGAGTCCAGACCCCAAAGTGGGTCCCGACTCCATGTTTCTGGCCATCAGGCTGATGACTTTTCTAATCTCAGTCAGTGATTCAAGAAATCTGAACAATCTGTTGAATTGTCTGTTATATTAGACTCCTCATATAATTTTGTGCCTTCACAATGCAGCCACGTATGTGATGTCTGCTGACTACACATGTGATGTGATGACCTTCTGCAGTAACTTGCTGGGGTCTTTTATTGTCTGATTCCAGAGCAAAATTGTTTGAGGACCTCTGGACTATATTTATCCTGCAGGATCTTAATAACCTGGCGATAGCCAAGCGTGGGCTGAGTGTTGCTAATGCTATGGCCCCTACACACGGAGCGTTGTAGGGGATTTTCTTAGCGATCTAGTAAAAGTGCCTCGTGTGTAAGCCCCATAAGAAATTGGTTTACTCATACTGGGTCAGATGTACTAAGTTTGAAAAGTGATAAAATCAAGAGTGATAAACCAGCAACCAATACTGTGTGTATTTGAGAGTCAGTGTAGACATAAAGGAGGTCATTCTGTCCGACACTCAAAGCTGCCAAAATCCTAGCTTTGTGGGTCATCTAAATGCCGCTCATACAAACGGCTGCTCGCCCCCCCCACACACACACACCATAACCCGTTTTCCCCCTGTACGGATATAAGGTGGTCAGCTGCCCGTCACCCACATCATGGGCACAATAGCATGATAATGCCCAGCATTTTCATGGGGATGCCCATGAAGCGCTGAGCGTTCCCATGGGCACTACCACTCTCTGCCACCCCATGCCCCCCATCCGCACTGCTAGGTGGGAGCTGGCCAGTGAATAAGCAATTATCTGCACCTTCTCACACAAAGTGGCTATACATGCGCATAAAAGTTTATGCGCATGCGCAGCTGGCCTACATCGCTCCCCTGTGCGAACGCAGGGGAGCGTGGCAATTAGAATTAGGGCCACAGTATATTATTGTGCTAGAGGTTTATTAATACTAAAGATTCTGAGCGCATGAAGACCAGGTTGCAAGTCCTTGTGCCCTTTTCAGCACTATGTTCACATACAATACATTTAAATAGTGATGTCAACAGTATGAATATGGGTACATTATTTTGGGACATGAGACAGTTATCTCAACCAACCTGAATTTATGGAAATACAAATTGGTACACTTAGGAGTTTATTTACTAATATGAGAGTTAAGTTGAAGATGGGATATTTCTATATACAACCAATCAGAATGTAGCACCATCTAGAAGATAATAGATACAATCTTATTGGTTGATCATAGCATCATGTATTTTTTTTTTTATAAAGACCTCCCATCTTAGTAAATAAATTCATGAGACTTTCTTTTATTATACTCCCCTTATTTACTTGGATGAGTGCAGATGGTCCAAGTTTCTAATTTCAGCTTTCTTGCAGCCTTCATTAGATGTAGAAATATCAACTCCAGCTTTTCAACGGCCTTCTGGAGGTCATAGCAGCAGCTTACATATTGTTTGTTTGTAATTAACTTCTTAATTATTAATTTGTACTGGCCTAAATTGCCTATATTTGCGTGAGGACTGTGAATTGCTGTTGGATTGTTTGATGGTGATATAGTCTTCTATTAGATAATACTCTGGTAGCAATCACCTGTATTGGCCTGAGGCCTGTGATTTGCTGCTTGGAGGAGTGTGCTGGTAATAAAGTCTATTTTGTACTAGACCTTTACTTTTTGGCTGTTAGTTTTTTGATTAATGAAAAGGTCCTTTATTTTATTAAACTGCTATCCAGTCTGCCTCTTTATTTCAAAGATGCGCTATTTTCTTTTAAACTGCCATGTGTTTGTGTTGCTGCTCTCTTGCTTGTTTAATCAGCCAGCTCACTGCATTCTTTGGTCAATACGGTTGAAAACAATACATCCACAAAAGAGCAAAAAATAAAAATCTATATCGGAAATAATTTTTACAGTGATTTTCCAACTATTTTTGAGGATAACAAGTGCCTCACAGTCAAGTGACAGGAAATAAAAACGTAAGTTAAAACATACATTATAAATGCCTTCATATGACTGGCCATGCCCCCTTTGCCCTTTGACTCCAGGAATAGATGCTGTGCGCAGAGCCGGCCTGAGGCATAGGCATACGAGGCTATTGCCTAGGGGGGCAGCCTATGCCTAGGGGCAGCAGCTTTCCTGGGGGCGAATCAAAGGGCCGGGGTGAACTGGAGGTGCCGGTGCACCAGACCACCCAATAGACCGCCGCTGCCGCACACAATTTAAAGAAATGACAGCCGGGCAGAGAGATCTGTGCACTGCCCGGCTGTATATTCTAAACAGGTCCATCGATATCTTCATTTCTCCCGCTGGACCGTGAGCCATATAAGCATGAAGCCCCAGGCATCAAGCAACAACCCCCTAGCAATGAGCATGTAGGTAAGCGGCACTTATGTGTCAAATATGTAATGAGCATTACGTTGTTTAAAGTATATAATGGTCATCATGATGTGTGGAACAATGTGCAATGCTCATTATGGTGTGTGGCCTTATGAGTAATTGGCATTACAGCGTGTGGCTTAATGTGTAATGGGTATTATGGAGTTTGCTAAAAAGGGGTAATGGACAATGTGTGGTCTAATGTGTAATTCCATGCCCCCTTTTCGCAGCGCAAGGGTCCAACCTTGTTGAGTATTTGGATTTGGGACCATCCATTACCTTATTTCTAGATTCGCCTATGCCTGGTGCCCTGGCACTGCAACCACTGCTGTAACTTCTGCCCGTCAGAGCTGTGGCAAGGATTCCCCAGAACTGCAAGGCTCGCCGAAAATGCAGCGAGCCCACCGCATATAGAGGCGAGCCTCGCTGTTTTCACGGCCTCACTCATCGTTTCCACCTTGCTTGGAAAAACCCAGCGAGGTGGTAACAGCAAGTGTGGGGGGGGGGGGGGGGGGGGGAGGGGGGGGGGGTCAGTTGAATACTTGGTGGTGGTATCATCTGCTAGGGGGCGCCAACAAATATCTTGCCTAGGGCATCAAATTGGATAAGGCCAGCTCTGGCTGTGCGCATAGACATAATGACCCTTATTCTGGTTCACTAGCAAAGGCAAATTCCTTCTCAAATGGACAAACCCATATGCACTGCAGGTGGGGCAGATGTAACATGTGCAGAGATAATTAGATTTGGGTGGCGGTTTTACTTCAATGTTAAATCTATATTGCAGTGTAAAAATAAATCAGTAAGTATTTTCTCTGCACAGAAACAAAATAGGTACTTATGTATTATCTGGGCTCCCATGTTAAATGCACCCCATTTTTTCATACTCCTACTATCCAACTACGCATGGAGTTGATTTTATATAGTGTGGCAAGCGCAGCGAGCCACCGTGCCCGAAGCGTGACGAGGGGACGTGGTGTGATAAGAAAAACGGGAGCCCAGATATTACATAAGTACCACAAAATAACTTGCCTAAATCTAAATCTAATTCTCTAGGCACAACTTACATCTGCTGCAGTGCACATAGTTGTGTCCATTTGAGAAGAAATTTGCCTTTGCGAGTGAACCAGAATAAGGACCAAAGTCTGTTCACTGCATTAACAGAAGGGACTCCCACCACCACGGGACACTGTCAGCCCCAGTTCCAAAAAAGGGACTGTCCAATGACATGGGAGGGATCTCATGGAAGTGTTGCAATGTTTTTAATTTACTTTCTATCAATAAAGATGTACTGTACAGTTTTCCTTGCTGTGCAGTAAAAAGTTTTAAACAGATTACTCCTAGCATCGTTCCAAGGTAAGTGCCATTATTGTTGTGTTATTGTGCTCTACAAATATGGGGTACATGCAGCTGTGCCATGTTTTTTTGAACGAACCAGGACCTAGTCAATTAGAAGCAGCACATTTATCTGCACGTACCCATTATCGCAGCACGGTCCATAGCTGCAATAATGTCTTTGAGTGTATGACATGATCCCTCCTGATTGATTATGTAAGGAAATCTGCAGACCAGCAACAGAAAATTCAGATTTATATTGCCCGAAGGGCCAGCAGTGAGAGGAGCGGTTAATTACATTGAATAATTCTAAACATGTTCAAGGAGTCTCATAGGGTCTTATCATTGAGAAGAGCATTTACTGCGTGTAACAAAAAGAAAGTCACTGTGGTTTTAATACAGCAAGCCAATAGTTTAGTTTATAGGAATTATAATTCTCAGTTATGACATTAGCTAAGTGCACCAATTATGCACAAGTTACAGATCTTATTATTACATCCCTAGATGAGTTTGATGCAATTAATTTATTATTTTACAAACAAAATCACACAACGGATTGATTTCACCTGTATGGTCATCATTTGATCTTCATTCCAAATGTATTACAAACATGAGAAACACCTAGCGCAAATAATAATGCCATGTCACGGATAGGTTTCCAACACCAGCTTAATTAGCATTTCCCAGGTATATATTTTTAGGATAAGCACCAGGGAGATATGTCAATGTATCTGTAGTTAACACTGCAATTAACCTAGTTCTAAATACCAATGGGAAATATTTTTGAGCATATTATGAAATCACCTGAGATATACAATAGTCCTAGTATTGTCAGCCCTTGAGTGTTGGTGTAGATCCATTATTCATTTATGTACAATAGTAACATTCAGAGGCAAGCCAGGATGTAAACACATCACCATGCAAAAAGGAATCAGCCCCTCATACGATTTGGGACGGATTTTGCAATATGGGGCCAAAAACCTGTGTGTCTGATATCCATTTCGATGTGCGGCCCCGTGCGGATTGGACCTGGAGATCATACATGCTGCAAGTATGTCTTCCACGTCGGGCCCCTATCCCTGTGACAGGGAGTGTGCGGATTGTATGCAGAAGGGCCACCTAAGATGTATTGCATGTGATCCTGACAAGCAGGAGGGTTCCAGGAGGCTGGAGGTGGATTGTATGTGACTTCTCCAAGGGGAGAAGTCGCAAAGTGTATAGACACCTTAACTTTTGCACTCCTTTTTTTTTTGCAATTCAGTCTGGTTTAAATGTTTAAATTAATTGTCACTTTTTTAATTCAAAAATGGTCTACATTGAATGTTGAACGATGTTTATGTTCTTATTTTAAAGTGGCTCACCATTGGATCTGCTACTAAGGCTAGGGCTGTTGAGCCTTACTAGACGGTGAACTTCAAAGGGTTAAGAAGAGTGAGATGGCAATGTGGAAGTAAACGTTTCCCTTCAAGCATTTTGTTTAGTAGTAGGAGATACTGTAAGTCAAAATGAATTTCTACCTCTCTAACTTAGATTGTTTAATAATAAATCTGCCTTCTCTCTTAGCCCCGAATTGTTATTATTGTTTATTCTGGTGATTGGATTACCTAATTTGCACCATGTGACATTGATTTACCTTATTAGGTAGGTATAAAAACCTGACATGGAAGGGATGAACTATACCTTTGATAAAGCTGGAGGGTGGATGTACAGAGAGCTGAATGGCTGTGCTGCATGGTCAGCCTGACTCTTTGGCTGGCCAGACTGGTCCAGCATGCCACTGGACATTCCAGAATTTGCCTTGTGTCAGATAGATAGTCCTGCCCTGTGTTCTCATACGCTACAGATGTGAGTCCAGCCCAGTGTCCTCATATGCTACAGATGTGAGTCCAGCCCTGTGTCCTCATATGCTACAGATGTGAGTCTGGCCCTGTCTACTCATATTCTACAGATGTATCCTCATACACATAGCATCAATGCAGGAAACATCTGGTGCAGGTGAGTGCTGCCAAGTGGTCAGAGGCAGAACTACATACCTCCCAACTCTCCCGCTTAACGCAGGAATGTCCAAGGTATTTGTGGACGTTCCTGCATCCCGCATCCCGCCCGAGGCCGCCATTGTCCCATGGTGGTGGGGGGGCAGTTGGGAGCTCCCCCAGCCTGAAGAGAATAGATGCTGTGCGCATGCGCACAGCGTCTATTCAGCTGCGCAGATCGGTGGAAAATGGGGGAGCGGCCTTAGGTCGCAACATCTCGTGAGATCACGCCCCTTTTCCATAGGCCACGCCCTTTTCCGATTGAGCATGCGGCTTCGCCACGCATCTGTCCCAAACCGTCTAAACAGAAAGTTGGGAGGTATGGAACTATGGGAGGCAATGGAGTAATCTGCCGCAGGGCTGCTGCTCCCAAGGGGGCACCTCTCTTCTCTGCAAGTTTCAATCACTTAATTGAAAACAAAAAATGTATCTTGCCTATGGGCAACTGGGATGTACTTATGCCACTACAAGTGGTGTAGCATCTTTTTGTATGAATATACATTTTATTTGCAACTAGATCACACACAGATATACTTGTGTCATATAACCACATAAGAAGATGCTCAGCATAAGTCTAGCTGCATGATACCTGGCTTGCTGAGAAATATTTGGACAGGACTGTAGCAGGACAGCAATAATGTATGAAGACACATTTTTTTGGGTTAGCTGCAATAAAAAAAAGATCCTGTTAAGCAGATCATCAAATTATTTGCTATAATGTTGCTTGCTGTAATTAAAGAATTACATAAAACTGTGAAAAATAAATCAAAGTTAAAACAGTCACCAAGGATTGCTTTGAAAACTAAGGGTTCTTTAAAATTTATAAGTTTTACCGTATGATTGACGTCATATTAGTCTCAGAAGCTCAGCTCTTACGCTCTCTGTTTCCATACATCTCTGAATAAGGAATGTATTAATATGAATGGAATGTATTTCACTTTAGATAGTTCTTATTGACATCTATATTACAGATTTACAAATTCCTATGATCATTTCATGTCAAAAAAATCATGTTGAATAATGGATACACACAACAGCAGCTAACTAAAATAAAACGGGACAAGCTAAATACGGAAATATGTTTTAATGTAGATCGTTTGAATATGATAACTCAAGTGTTCCTCAAACCCCTACAGTGAATAAAAAGGACATATTAAAACCATAAAAAATAAACTATGCAACTACATCTTCAAATCTGAAGTCATTGACACTCTCAAGTAGAAATGTTATTTTTTTGCTCAATCATTAATGGAGTTAAGATAACAATCATTCATATTCTGTAGTGCACAATATCGGAGTGATCAGTTATCTCATTCAAACAGTATGCTATAGTCAGGTGGGGACTGCGCTTGTCCGCAGGCTTCTACCAGCAGCTCTCCTCCAGTACTTGTAATAACTTCCTCCTGGTAAAACAGAAAAATACAGTACTGTAAGTGACAATATCATATTATTGGGACAAATGACGTTTTCTCAAGCACAAGGAGTAT
The DNA here is from genome assembly GCF_055691185.1 of Crinia signifera. Taxonomy (NCBI): domain Eukaryota; kingdom Metazoa; phylum Chordata; class Amphibia; order Anura; family Myobatrachidae; genus Crinia; species Crinia signifera. The sequence continues at coordinate 79,292,169 of NC_139222.1, forward strand.
TATACTGTATAACAATGGGGCATTTTTATTAATGATCTGTTTCAAGGGGTGCCGGATGACTGACCGACAGTCAGGATTCCAACAGTCATTACACCGATGTCGGAATCCCGACTGTTAAAACCAAAACAGTTGGGAACCGACAGGCAACGGCTATTCTCCCTTGTGGGGGTCCATGACTCCCATAGAGGGAGAACAGAATAGGTGGCGAGCATAGCGAGCCACTGTTCTCACAGCGTGGCGAGCCTGCAAGGGGCTTAGTTGTGCACTGCTGTCTGAGTCCCGGCAGTCGGGATTCCAACGACAGACTAATGACTGTCAGAATTCCGACTGTCGGTGTGCTATACCACACCCATTTCAAGTCCCAATAGTTTTATATACATATATATATATACACACACACACACACCTCTACCCCCCCCACTCTCGTCCTCTACTCCCCCACTCTCATTCTCTATTCCCCCCAACTCTCGTCCTCTATCCCCCCACTCTCCTCCTCTATTCCACCCCCCACTCTTGTCATCTACCCCCCACGCATGTTCTCTAATCCCTCCCATTCTCGTAATTTTCCTCCTTAATGGGCACTGTACTGACAATGGGGCAGAGGGCCCCTTTCAAGATTTTGCTATGGGGCCCACAGAGTAGTAGTTACGCCCCTGTGTTGAAGTCAGCCATAATGCATACTATGTTGTAGACTAACCATATTGCATTTTGGGGAACAGTCAAAGAGCTGGAGTCTGTAGTTGACAGCTATTGGACATTCAGGGCTACATGTAATGGGATGTGATTTTGTATTTCCATAACATTGAGCTCTATGGGAATCCGGGAGATTTTTTTTATTAGCGAGTATCCGTTTTCATTAGCAAAAACAGGAGTGCTGCATCCAAGGGGAACAGCCTTGAATCACCGTTGCGACTGTATTTCACCACTGAATTAGTCACCAAGACCACAATGTCTGACCATGACCCATCACACCTTTAAAACACAGACTATGAATCCATCATGACTTCAATAGAACAGTAGCCCTAGATGCCCTCCAAATGCCACAGCATGTCAATCAGAGGGTATGAACGATATTGCAATACCTGTTCTGTGTCTCTGCTGAACGGTTCTTACCCATGTGTAGACCACCAAACATCATATTTGTAGTCAAATCCTCAGGTTTGCCTACAAATACCCTGAGTGACTCAGAATCACTCCTGAGAGCGGCAATTGCCACAAATCTGTTTATAAATAATGTGTAATTGATTGTTCTGGTCTAATTGTATGCGCTCTGCCTGCTGTCGCGCTGTGTGTCGAAATATATCCCACCTCAGCGATAGTAGACTCAGGGTGCCTGCTTTGCCTACAATTATTAATTAGGCTCTCAGTGCAGTATATAGCAATAAACTCAGAAGGTCAAGTGCTTGCTTGTTTCAATAGACATTTCTCAATATGTAATTTTGTTGATTCAGACAATTTCTAATGATATCCACAGAATTACCTTGTGAAAATCAATCAGATCAGTAAGAGTTGAATGTCTGTTTGGGTCAACACCCAGAAAACTGTAGTAATCTCCTGATGCATCTACTAGGAAATGTTTGAAGCCAGTTTGATGTCGGTAAGACAGGGCATAGCCCCAGATTTTCTCACTGACACGCACAAGGAAGGATCCTTCAGGCATGTTCATCAGTAGCTTTTCTGCACACTCGCGGCTTATGATTCCTGTCAAGATAAAAAAACAGCATTTATATTCAGTCGTACATATGTGGATCTGATGGAATGTTGAACAAATAACAAAAGATATTATAATGTGCATATTACATAAGAAACAAATATACCCAGTACACAGTGCAGAAAGCAGTATAAAATGCATTGAAAAGCAAATAATTATTTGCATACTGTATACAAAATATCAAGTATACCATATAATATACTAAATATACTATGATAGAAAAGTACGTTTTTGTATATATAAAAGTAGTGGTCAGATTACAGAGGTTTGTGCTGACCCCCCTGTTTTGGTTTTGGATCCTTTCTACCCGGTGTCTTGCCTTTGGATATAGTTTTAGTTTTGGATCTGTATTGTTTTGTTTTATATAAATCATAAAAATAGCTAGATTCAAATAATTTGGGTCAGTGTTTGCTCCTATGGTTTTTTTAACCGTAAAATTAATTTCCAGTAATGTCCTGTCAATTATGACCACTTTGCAGCGCACAATAATGTTTTTAGACAGTTTAGGTCTAAATGGGCTACATAAACTAAGCAACACCAGTGGGCAGTACAAACATGTGGTACTTCAATTTCCAACATGGCACATCTAGGAAGTGGCATAGGCAGGGCATGCACAGATTAACGAACCAATCAATTTCAGCGACAGGAAATGCCACTTGTGGCTGAAGTGATTGGTTTATTTAAGCCCCCACAAAACAAGCTACTAATGAGTAGTAAACATTGCTGGCAATGCTCTCTATGTACAAAAACAGTCTCTACAGAGGCAATATGTCCACGCAGTCATCATCTGATTCCTCATCAGTGTTAACATCATCTTCTCCAATATTAATTTGTTCCCACTACCATCCAATATTACAGGTGCCTCTGTATTTTTTTGTCATAATTGCTAATGAAGGTCTACCTCATTGAATGTATAATACATTTTGATGATAAACACCTTTTCCACATTTTTAGAAAATAACCTTACAGTATACGCTGATTGCTAACAAAAGTGTGACAAGGATCACAAACACTGGAACTCAGATGAAGACTTTGATGTTTATTTTCACAGCAGGTCACAGCATACCAGGTTGATTCCATATGTGATCATAATTACAGGCAGTAGCATACAGGCAAACTCAGCATAACAGACTCTTTAAAAAAGTTTAAAATAGCCTCTGCAATAGAACACCTTCAAGGTGGTAGCTTATCCACCTTCAAGAGCAAGGTGTCTCTGCCCTGGAAACCCTTATATCAGAAAATCCCAGGTGCTGCTGATTACACACCTGGGATTCTGCTACTGCTTCCAGAACCTGGTCTGGATACTCCACATTACTTTCATTTGGGGAGATGCTGTATCTGCCACACAAGTTTCTTTGAAAACCAAAGCCAGTTTGTGCAAAGGTCGCCAAATGACCTTTTTCCTACCAGTAGTGAAACATACTGTCAGACATTTGGATGCGATCATTAAAAAAAACATCAAACATTCTTTAAAAAGGGCTATATGAGATTGTATCATGGTATAGGTGTCCTAATTGTAGGCAAATCTTTTAGACTCTACCATATGTCAAAAGGTTGTGTTGGCTCATCTGAATCACCACTAGTGTGTCTCTTTGGATCTGTTCCTGGCAGCCACAGCTGCTAGAGAAACTGAAAGAGGAGAGATCGCTTGAGCTGACAGTTTGCTCACCTATAGCTCTTTGCATCTGTTCGGATTTTTGTCCATTGGAAAGAAAAACATGGTGTACAACTTAAACCTAGGATCAAGTATGGTCGTCAAATATAGTGAACTGATTTCATGATATTGACAACCCTTAGATCCTGGTGAATAATATAAAAGGTTTTATCTACAAGTCTGACATACATAGTGGAATTGCTTTGGTTTAATTCCTTCTTCCAACTTTCCAGGTGACAACTTTATTAACTTATTGTACAAGCCATTCCTCAGAAAAAAAATGTATTTCCTTCTTTTTCCTGATCGGCTCATATCACAAAGGAAAACTTCTAAGGCAGGCATGTCCAAACTGTGGCCCTCCAGCTGCTGTGAAACTACGCATCCCAGCATGCCTTGCCATAGTTTTAGCAATCCCTAACAGCAAAACTGTGGCAATGGATGATGGGACTTTTAGTTTCACAACAGCCGGAGGTCCATAGTTTGGACATGCCTGTTCTAAGGGTTTGAGCAACTAGCACAACACAGATTTTGAGCCTGATTCAGAGGTGCAAGCGATGCTGATGTTCAAAGAGTTTAGTTATTTGTTTGCTACTGTGCATGTGTGAAAATACCTGGAAACTCCTACAGAACATGTTATGTACGACCAGACATTACAACTTGGTATGAGGTTGATTAATATGCATATTGGATATTAAATATACAACTAGCTTGGGTAAGAGGCAAAGAGAAAGTAATGTGTGGCCAAACAGCACAAAACACTAAATAGTTGAAGGATATTATAACATCTGTGCTCTTCCTGAGGTTTTAATAGAACCTTAATATTTAAAGAAAAAAATAAAAGTCTATAATCATAAGTCTACTTGTGTTGGTAACGCAGGAGCTGTAGACAAACACTTGTTAAAAACTGGCAAAAAAAAATAGTAAACCGTGATTCAAGTTTTCTTGTATGAGCAAAAGTTGGTAGCGAGGGAAAACAGGTACAGAAGGGATTACATTATTCTTGGAGAAAATGCACAGTCAATGTAAACAGTGTTAAAGACAAAATATAACTGCAGACATCTTGGGAAAAGTGCACAAGCTCCAGCAGTTTGATCCTGAAAAAGGTAAATTAATCCCCCCTGAAGCAGAGAAATGTCAGTTACAGTTAGAATGCTACATGATATTTAACTAGGGCATGAGCCTGATGCTCACATGCAGTGATTGATAAACTGAGCTGCTGGACCCTTGGTTCTGTATTTTTATTACAGTGCCCCCTCCCTGTTAAGGTCATTATCATAAATGTAAAATTTGGATGAAAGTTTTTTTAGAAACATTAAACAATAATGGAGAGTAGGGTGAGATGAACCATCTACTGTATTGATGCAATCATGCATTTTTATTCATTAACAGTATCTTATATAGCACACACATATTCAGCAGCGCTTTACAGATAATATTGGCACATTCACATCAGTCTCTGCCCTGGTGGAGCTTACAATCTATATTCCCTACCACATGTACACATACCTCCCAACTTTTTCAGTTCAGGATGCGGGACGCTGACGGTGGAATTTTCGGGGGTGTGGCCTAATTTGGGGGCGTGGCCTATACTCGCGGCTCTTCCGCGAGGCCACGCCCCCATTTTGCCGCTATGGGGGCATGACCCAGAGGCTCTGTGAGCCTCTAGCCATGCCCCCAGTCCCCTGGCTGCGGGAATAGACGCTGTGCGCATGCGCACAGCGTTTATTCCCCGCTGCTTAGCAGCTGACAGGGGGGACTCCCAACAGCCCCCCCACACCGCGGGACACTGCCGCCCGCGGGTGGGACATCGGGACAGGCCCTGACAATCGGGACTGTCCCGATAAAATCGGGACTGTTGGGAGGTATGTGTACAGATGGAGCAGGTCTCTTCTTTGCAGGGTATGGCGATGGCGACGCCAGCCGCCATCCCCCGCCACCCGCCATCTGTATCTGCGAAAGGGGAAAGGCTCACACGAGATGCGCGCGCATCCCCTTTCGCACGGTTCCCCCGGTCATCCGGGGTCCCCACTGCCTCCCCGCACCCCCCCCTAACCCTGTCCGTCTCCCTGAAGCGGAGACAGACAGGGTTCCCGCCGCCCGGAAACTGAGACGCGCGTGCGTGTGAGACGCCGGGCTGCTGGCGGAGCGCCAGCGGTGACGTTCTCGCAATTCGCCAGCAAGAGGGAGCCAGGCTCCATCTGTACATGCACACAGAGACATTGTAGGGATAATTTTTTTGGCAGCCAATTAACCTACCAGTATAATTTTGGATTGTGGGAGGAAACCGGAGTACCCGGAGGAAAATGGTGGGAATCGAACCAATTACTTTATCGCTGTGAAGCGGTAATGTTACCATTGCACCATCCGTACTGCCCAATTTTGTTGCCATGCGACCATATAGTCAGGAACCATTTGTCATTTCTACCTGGCTGTGATAAGCCCAAGCGATATTACAAATTATATTGCTAATCTTTTGCCCTTCTGAGTGTTAGCATTTGTAATATCACTTAGTGTGTACGCTCAATAACATTAATGATAATCCACCCCAGCAGTTCAATCTTAACTATATCTTCAATGATGTTTGTTTTGAATAGAGGGTGGGTGGCGTCACTGAACAATTTCATTAGCAATATCATTCAGTGTGTATTAGCTATATTATATGCCAGGGAGCTCCCGGAGGCAGGGCCGAATTTGTGCCTAGGCACGTGAGGCACCGGCCTCAGGGTGGCACCAATTAAGGGTGGCAGGCAGGCTGACATTCTGTTAAATAGCAGCATGGCACAGTGGGTGGGCAGCAGCGAGTGACGAGCGCCGCCGCCGCAGACATGAATTTTTATGTGTAGGCGGCAGCGCCGCTCGTCACCCGCCACTGCCCACCCGCTGTGCCATGCACATTACATCATCACTTAGTGGCTGGGTCCGACGGTCCCCCTGCGCGTCCGGAAATGTCTCAGACTCACTGCTGCCGGCACCCCCCATTGGCTACTCTACACACACACAGTCTATTGGCTGCTGTGTATCCAGCAGCTGAGCTGAGCGGCGCGCAGATCCTCCCTGCGCTCAGTCAGTCACAGTGTGAGAGAGAATCTGACGGAGAGTGAGACACACTGTGCTGTAAAACACTGTACTAATAATTGCCTCCCTCCGGGTCCTCCGTACAGTGAGCAGTGCTTAAAAAAATATTAAGGTGGGCTACAGTTACATTTTAATGAAATATATAAATAAGATTGTATATACATACATGATTACATTTAAATAGGAGGGGGGGGGGGACAAAAATGTTGTGCCTAGGGGCGGCCTGACCCCTAAATTCGCCCCTGCCCGGAGGGAATAGTCTAGTGTGTTTCAGGCTATAGAAAGATGCACATGGTAAAGGGTTAAGTATAATAGATGGTATAATGACTATTGTTAAACCAAATATATCCAGGGATAAATATATGTTTGCAGAGACAGCAGCTCCCCACATGAAAGTAATGTGGAGGATCCATACCAGGTTTTGGAAGCAGTAGCAGAATCCCAGGTTGGTAATCAGCAGCTCCTGGAATTTCCTGACATAAAGGTTTCCAGGGCAGAGTCACCTTGCTCTTGATGGTGGATTAGCATCCCAAACAATAGGCTGGGGGTGTGTGGGCTATTGTAGTGGCCACAGGAGCCTTTGCAAAAGTCTATGATGCTGAGATTGCCTGTATGCTACTGCCTGTAATAACGACTGCATATGGTTTAATTTAAGAAGCTGTGACCTACTGTTCTAAAAAACATCAAAGTCTTTATCTGTGTCGCTGTGTTTCTGATCCTTGTTACAATAAATATATAGATAGATTGAGAAGTGCAAATTTAACGCCAATGCTGTCAAGCCAGTTCTTGCCAAGTCCAAATCCAAAGATTGTTTCAACCTATTAGAAAAACCAGCACTGGACTCCTTAGTGATATTTAAGATAACTTTTTATATTCAGTACATCATCAATAGTCAAATAAAGCATGATATTGGCATAGGAGTATTAGAACGTCCTTAGTCCCCACCATCAGGCATAGTACATCATTGATACATTACTGTACAGGCTCCATTGCCATAGTGTCCCTTGATGGCCGTTTCGGTGCCATAAGCACCTCTCACAAAAGGGAAGTGAAATGTCTGCACAGAGTGCTTACAATGAACTACTGTATCTTTATCATAAATATAATTGTTCTCAGCTGTGTGCCACCTCACACTGTAAAGGGGAACCTTCCATTACACCTCCGGAGTATGGGGAGTGGACACCGGATATGACATCAGGCGCCAGTACAGACGTGGATGACCCACATTACGGTGACATGAAAACAGTTCCCATGTGCAGTGGAAGTGATGTCAAAAAGTAATTACCATGGCTTCTCGTGAATACAGGAAATAGAATAGTGGTACAGCATTACAGCTCTTACCCATAGTCACGTCTGTTTGTATGATATGCCAATGTTTATATGGCCGACCATATATTTTTGGATGCTATTGAATATGTGTCTGGCAGAGGCCAGACAACGGGCTACAGGGCTAAAGAGGCTGAATTACTGTCGCCTAAGACTAAAAAGACTGAGGAGTCTAGAATGATGTTCTCCAGCACATATTCAATCAATTGCAATAGTGAGGAGAGTCCAGGGAGGTGATGGAGACCCACCGCACACCACCTCACAGGTATCGCGGGGGGCCACCGTCACCACATTGCAATGTTGATTGCATATATTAGTACATATGTGAGCATCATCGGTACGAGGGGCAGCAATGTATTTTAATACATCAGTATTTGTAAAATGTATGGTAATGCTCATATAAATACTTGCTTTGTCTGCAATTGGATGCAATCAAAAACCTAATTATAGCAGAGGATTATGGCATTATGTACAGTTTTTCTCTATTTTGTGTGTCCATTCATACAATAGGTTTTTGGATATTTTCTGTACTCTGACATCTCTATATTTTGCTTGGCTAAGTAAGTTATTTTAAAATTAAATATAAATTGAATCTCTTCTCACCTGGCCCCAAATCTCATGTAAGGCACCACTGTCATTATTATACACATATTCAAAATGTAATTTGTAGGCTGCTTTTCAGTAATCCTCTTGATTCTGGATTAGTATTCCAACACCCTTTTCAGCTACTTTTGTGATAATCCCTTATATATATATTTTTTTTATAAAACATCTCAATGATCTTTTTCTAGTAGACCTACAGTAATGCTTTTTGCAACATTCATATATATATATATATGAATACTGTGTGTATGTGTGTGTATATATATATATATATATATATATATATATATATATATATATTGTAAGGATTCTGGGAGTATCCCCGGTACCCTAACTCCGTTGCCTCTGACTGGAATCGACGGACGTGTGCGGTGCTAGGCTTCACCTGGGCCCGTCTCGGCTGAAGGGCGAATTAGGTCCGCCCCACTCCGCTACAGGCAGGTCTTAGGAAATGACAACACATCCGCCGAGGCCAGGAGAGAGCAAGGGGAAAAGGCTAACTAAATCCCTATACCGGGGAACTCCCAGAAGCCCAAAGAAGTAATAAGGCTGAGCAGGTGACACTGACTGGTAACAATGCAAGTGAGAAGATATACAATGAAATGGCAACAATGCTAATGAGATGTTATATAATGAAATGGCAACAATGCTAATGAGATGTTATATAAAGAAATGACTATAATGCCCCGTGACACCGTGTGTCAAAACTGCGTAAGGAGAAGGACAGGGTAACTCCTGACTTATCTGAGAAGATGACGGAGTCCCAGACCACCACTTGCAGATCTCTTGGGCAGACAAGCTGAATCCCAGACACAGCTGGACCAAACCAGACAGGGCAGGCGTGGAGCAATAGGAAGGCTCCCGACAGGAACAAGGACCAGGAACACACTCTGACATAGGCTGACAGAACGCTGACTGAAGCTGGACAGAGTGGACTACAACGAACTGAACAATGCAACTGAATACTATAACTGGCACAGGAGTGTGTGAGCAGAGGGTTTTTATAGTGAGCACAATGTGATGCTGATTACACATTGCCTATAGGTGAGCACTGCAGGCTAGAAGCCTAATTAAGACACACCTGAGTCCTGATGACACACCACTGAAAGTGAGCTGCAATGGCCCAGGCTGACCACTGGAGGTCACCAGCGAGTAAACACACACACACAGGCTGGGATAAACCCAGGGAGCAGAATCCAGGGGAAACATAAAACTACACACAGAATATGTGAATCTGCGCATAACACAGATCCGCTGGAGGCGGATCCTAACATATATATATATATATGTAGAAAAAAGACCGTCGTTTTGCGCTACTTACAGCAGCTACTCTATAAGACCTCCCTGTTAGTGAAGGTCCAAAATAGAAATGTGTACAGGTATTGGATATAGAGAGCGCTAGATAGAACCCTCCACCTTACTGTGACATTCAATAGTGGATTCAAAATTTTGCGATTTGTAAACAAATTTTATTTAAAAATGAATGATATAGTCGATGTCAGACAATATTCACATAAAACATAGTAAAATTATAATTCAAGCATTTCCAGTGAGTCGAGACCCAACGCGTTTCGCCGGTGAACGGCTTCCTCAGGGGTAGTTGACTCTATGAGAACATAGAAAGCCCTTTAGATATTTTTAGTTGTAAAGTACAGTATTTGATGGTAAGTCCTGGTACCTACTCAGCATTGTATTGCTATGATGTATGATGACAGTAAGCTCCATCTGAATAGTTTCCCATACCTTAAGATGGATGTAATGTGTCTAACTGGAACATGTTTAAATGTAGCACTATTGCACGAGCGGCACAAATAATTGCCACATCTTTAAAATCCTCAAAGTTCAAAAGGTGCTACCTTGCAGCACAAAATGAGTCAATATGATATATTGAAAAAATATATGTACCAAGCACAATGGTATAGGCGCCATACAATTGTTCCACCACTAGGAGAATGAAATGACCATTTATATATGAGAGATTTTTCTCACGACAAACTACCCCCAGGCAGACATAATTTGAGAATTCCTGTAGGGAAACCCTCCAGAAATTATTAACAGTGTCTCGATTTATAAAAACAAAGGACACAATATTTAAAATTAAAATCCATCATCATTTAGGTGTTCCCCAAATCTTTGGACAGCGCGACCCGCATAAGCATTTGACAGACATCTGTATGACAGATCTTTCAACATCATAGGGTACGTACTCTCTAAGAGGTTTAACATGGTACCTCCTGTTTACTTCTCTGTGGGGAAACCCTCTAGAAATTATTAACAGTGTCTTGATTTAGAAAAACAAAGGACACAATATTTAAAATTAAAATCCATCATCATTTAGGTGTTTTTCAAACCTTTGGACAGCGCCACCCGCATAAGCATTGGACAGACATCTGTATGACAGATCTTTCAACATCATAGGGTACGTACCCTCCAAGAGGTTTAACATGGTACCTCCTGTTTACTTATCTCTTTCCCACACACATGCTCCCCCTCCACCAGACTTTTTATGTATATGTATTTTAAATTTTTTAGACGTCATCCGAGCGTCATATGAAGTTTTTTTAAAAACTCTTCCTTAGACCTTCCATAAGCTCAGAATCCCGGTATGTATACAAAACTCCACATACCATCAAATATTGTACTTTACAACTAAAAATATCTAAAGGGCTTTCTATGTTCTCATAGAGTCAACTACCCCTGAGGAAGCCGTTCACCGGCGAAACGCGTTGGGTCTCGACTCACTGGAAATGCTTGAATTATAATTTTACTATGTTTTATGTGAATATTGTCTGACATCGACTATATCATTAATTTTTAAATAAAATTTGTTTACAAATCGCAAAATTTTGAATCCACTATTGAATGTCACAGTAAGGTGGAGGGTTCTATCTAGCGCTCTCTATATCCAATACCTGTACACACATATATATATATATATATATATCTGGCAGAGGTGCGGCACTCAAAGCTTGTAATGAAGGACCAAACAAAGCCGTATCTCTGCCAGATGTACATCTATTTCTGCGAAGGCACCAGCTGAAGTGCTCATCTTTATTGGGAGTGCCGAACCCCACCAACTATACATATATCTATATGATCTATATATATATATATATATATATATATATAGTATTTTAATACTTTGTAAACTGCTATGTATTACAATTGTTTGAATTTTTGCCTAAAATTAAAGTTTTCTTGTAAATGTATTTTCATACCTAGTATGCTGGGAGCTGTGTTATGTAGTTAACTGCTAATTTCACACCATTATGGATTAGACATTCATGAACCCCAACATTTCAGGTTAGCTACTACTGTATATGAAAACATATTAAAAAATGTGACATGTATTATAGCGGAGCTTATCATGCTGCTATAACACTTCCTGCTTCGTCCTATTGACGAAGCGATGCAGGAAGGGACACACCGACAAGATGCCCTTCGGTGATGTCCCATTGAGAAGATGGCACATTAGCTCACACTGACTTGCTATCTCCTTCCCCCTGACTGGCTATACTGTGCATGCCTGTGATCTTGCTACTCATGCGAGATCTCCAGTGCAGCCCAGAGCCGGAAGCAGGCACAGTGCTGTCCCTGTCATGGGGATATGGCTTAGCTACGCTGCAGCTATCGAAGCGTATAGCGTCAGGGGGCAGAATGGTCAGCGCTGCTGACCATTCATACATAAGCCCTGCATGGATAGATAGAATTCCTTTATTAGTCTCACAATGGAGAAATTTGCAATTGTTACAGCAAGTACAGATAAGTTTGAAAATAGCATAATAAGATAATAAGAACACACATGATAAGATAAGAAGTCCAAACAATATAAATCTAAAATCTAAGAACATGTAGGTCTCTACAGACCATGACAGCTGTACATTCTGATTGCAACAGGTAGAAAAGACCTGTGGTACCTCTCCGTTGAGCATTGAGGGTGAAGCAACCTATCACTGAAAGTGCTACACAGATCCGTCAAAATATATTTGAGAGGGTGTGAAGCATTATCCAATAAGGATGTTATCTTGCCTATCATTATCCTCTATCCCGCTATCTTTACAGAATCCAAAAGGCATTCCCAGGACAGAACTGGCCTTCCTTACTAGCGTGTTAAGTCTCTTATTGTTGGCAGTTGATACACTGCTGCCCCAGCAGACCACTCCATAGAATATGGCCGATGCCACTACACAGTCGAACGGTCTTCAGGAGCGCTCCCTGCACTCCAAAGAACCTCAGTCTCCTCAGTAGATAAAGTCTGTGAAAACCCAGATACTTGTAAGTTATTACGATCTCAATATCCATTCCCTGAATGCTCACAGGAGTTGGGGGGGGGGGGGGGGGGGGGGGGGTATGCTGACATTTCCTGAAATCAACTACCAACTCCCTAGTCTTTCTTAAGTTATAGATGGTTCCCCTGACACCAAGTAGCAAAGTTCTGCACAAATTCTCTGTACTCCCGATCTTCCTCATCTACAATAAGGCCCACAATAGCAGAGTCAGGGAACTTCTGCAGATGACAGGTTGAAGAATTATGGGGCAGGTTTATTAAGCTTGGAGAAGAGATAAATTGGAGATAAAGCGGAGAAAAGGTAAAAGGAGATAAAGCACCAGCCAATCAGCTGTGTTTGAAAAAGACCGTTGGGAGTTGATTGGCTGGGGCTTTATCTCCTTTTACCTTTTCTCCGCTTTATCTCCAGTTTATCTCTTCTCCAAGCTTAATAAATCTGCCCCTATATGTGAAATCTGTAGTATAGAGGCTAAAGAGAAATGGTGCCTAAACCGTTCCATAGACAGTTAATTGTCAATGAATTGATTGCGCTCTCTTTTGCTGATTATTGATGTAATGTCAGTGATAACTTAAAACTGTTTGTGTGTAAGAATATTTCAGTAATACTCTTTTGGGAGCTGCACTAATTAATATGTTCTATCATATTTATTCAGTTTAATTTGCACCTAATATTTTTGTGTATATTGTATCACACTTTGCACTGAATGTGTCATTCAATGTTAATGAATGGCATATGGATGTGCGACAGGACATCGGATTGCGAAATTTTCACAATTCACTCACAAATTTGCACAATGTTGGTTTATTTTTATTTTTCGGTGCGGCAGATAAATACTCGCAGCGCTGGTATATCCTACCCAACTCATTCCATATACTGTATACTCATTCCAGTGCTGGATTATCAAATAAGCAGAGTAGGCATCAACCTATGGGCGCTTGCCTATTAGGTTCCCCAGGGACAATGGATCAAAATCTATATATTCTATATATTCTAAATAAAGTCATTATATAGACCTATATTATAACTCAATATATCTATTTAGATTTAAGGAAAAAAAATTGGAAATTTAAGAATCACAAAAACCTAATTTAATTTCTGGACTCAAACTCACATTACTGTGGATCTACTAATTCTCTAGACAGACACCTTACCATATGAGCCACAGCTTTATGTTAGTTCAAAGGCTGTCCATTTTGTGATACTTATTTCTCTGAAAGATTTTTTCATGAATATAAAAATATATATGTAGCGATGCCATTCCTTATCAGCGAGTTTTTTATGCTGTTTTATTATGTTTACCTACTAATACGATGCTTATATGTTTGAAATACAATGTATTAATTGATCTGATTTAGGTTGTTCTGCTAATTTATTGCATGAACCAATGCTCCGTTTCTAATACCTATAGCTCTTGATGAGTTAATGACACATCTGAACACACTAATTAACTTTCTTAATTAAGAAATCCGATTGGCTGTTCAGCCTTTTAAATAATGGAGACTTCTCTCCACCATTATACTCCTTCTGAAGAAAGCGCTGCCTGTATTTTGCGGAGAAACGCGTCAAGGATCCCGTATTTGGAAACTTGTCAACCCAGCTCTCATTTGCAGAGACCCCCAGCTACTCCTGGAAACTGCACGCTAATGAGCTAAAACATCTCCTTCCTTGAAAGCGGCACACAGCCGACGGCAGAACCTGCTTACTCAGACAGCCGGACACGGAAGACCTGCTCAAACCACACAGGTCAGTGAGGTTGCTCCCCGCCACACTACAAACATCTAGGCTCGCTGTCATCAGCTGGAGCCAGGCGGGTGGTAGCGAACCCACACAGAGGTCCACTGCAGGAATCGTGTAAACTGCCCTTAACAACACAAGAGGTACTGCTCCTATTACATTTATTGGTGCAAAAAATATCTCCTGTGAGCCCTTTATAAAACAAGGAACACTCTATTATATTGGTTGCATTTACCCTTCAACTATAAATCTTCTACCAAAATCGGTTTAACCCTTTGGAGCTTACAGGGTCAATACCAACTGACTTTTTATGCATACCAATTATATGTTCCATATTTGTGCACAACTATCATCCAGAGTTGGGTTGTATCAACAAACTATCAAGTGTTATCATTTGGCCATGCCTTTATTTGCATCCTATTGAGGATAATCTTTATTAAGATACTGTGTACTGTGATTTTATAAGTAATTTTATTGTTTTTCTTTTCTATATAATACATTTTTATATGAAGTTTTTGAAATACTATTCAGATGTGTGGCGCTCTCTATTGAGTTAGATATACTTCAGTATATATTTTTATATACATATAACTAATTGATTGTTAACTCCTAATTAAATTCCGTCTTAATTAGCAACTCAGTCAGTCTGATTTAACCATCTGTGCTGAGCCATGGATATACCTAAAACCTGGACTGTTGGGGTGCTTTGAGGACCGCGTTTGGGAACCTCTGGCCTACACTATACCTGTTTGTAAAATAAAAACATTCCTTTTACTGAAAGATTTAAATAAAACAGTGTAAATACTCCTTGTGCTGCCTCATTTTATCACTTCGACCCATTCTCATTAAATGCTACAGTAGAAGAAAGTACTGTAGACTGAAATATAATATACAAAGAAGTCAACACTAAATCACTGTGGCAGACTGGCCATATTTCTAACGTCAAGGCCAGTCCTGTTACACCACATTTCCTTAAATGTGAAGAACAGCGAAGAAAAACACTAGGAGTTTGACAGGCAAGAACCAATATGATCGATAGTTTCTTTAACCAAGTGTCAAGGAACAATGTTTTAAAGCGCATGTGCCACTTTTCAGAGATTGTGATTTTCTTTTTTAAACACTTTGTGGCTCTGGTCATTGCAGGGTGGAATATGTTACAGCATCATAAAATGTATTAATGCTACTATGAAGCACAAAATGATACATGTCAAATTCAATTTTATGAAGATACATCCTCTCGTACTGTATGTCCCGCTGGTGGAGAACTCATTCGATGGTCGCTGTCCATCGACCAAATATAAGTCAGTGGAGACTGATTTAGATGTGCAGCCAATCCACTGAAGACAGTGTGGAGGCGGCTGACATCATGTGATGTCAGCCGCCTGCCCCCGACACACCTCCTCCCACCTGAATTCCCATGGGAATGCCCAGCGTTTTCATGGGGACTCCCATGAAAAGCTGGTCCCACTGCCCAACACTGCCCTGGGCAGGCACCTATGTTCGCCCAGGGACCCTGCATCAGCAAGTGTAAATGAATTTGTGCATGCCTACTGCAGATGCTGTACTGATTACACATCATCTATTGTGTACACAGCTTAAGACCTGGCTGGGCAGTTTCATTTCTTTGTGTCTCTGCTGCTGCCAGAGCCGTATTAAAGAAGGATATCTCTCAAATACAGTAGCAGGCTTTATCTGTTACTTAAGCAGCTCAGCAGTGCCCAAGGCAGCTGCATAAAGCTACCAAATGGCAGTGCCAGCCCTGACTACAAGGAACCCTTATATTAAAAAAAAGACTAATCCATGCATAATTGGGAAAGGCAAGCCAGTACATGGATGTCTACTAGTTGAAATGAAAGTTTGTGTCTGCTTTAGGGAGTAATTAAGATGCTCCAAGCCATGGGGCCATTTGGAAGGGCCGTGTCTGGGGTCAGGTGAACCGTTCAGTTGCATAGGGTGCCCAATTGCCTCAGATTTAGTGGAGACTGGAGAGGCAGCCTTGGTGTGTGAGCGAAAGATGGCAGTCAAGTAAGGGTGGGTCCTTCTATGCAGAGTCAAATAAAAATGAACAGTCGCACTGTGCAAAAGTCATCAAATTCCAAGCTCTTTCCACTTCAGAAATGTCTATTTCACTCCAGTAAACATTTCAGTTTCTCTTTTAAATGACTGGTAAGTCTGACCTAATTTATGGCTTAAATGAAGCAGTAGATCTAGGACACTATACTGTAACTATAACTATTATTTGTAGAATGGTACTGTATTCTGCTTCAAATGTTTTCACTATATTACACAGAACGTGCCTATAAGTACACATTCATATCTGAAAAAAAAACATTCATATTTACTGGACTAAGGCCCTTATTCAGATCTGATCGCAGTTCAAATCTGTTCTGAAAATGGGCAAAACCATGTGCACTGCAGGTGGGGTGGATGTAACATGTATAGAGAGAGTTAGATTTGTGTGAGTTATTTTGTTTTTGTGCAGGGTAAATACTGGCTGCATTATTTTTACACTGCAATTTAGATTTCCGTTTCAACACACCCCACCCAAGTTTAACTCTCTCTGCACATGTTACAACATGTTACAGGTTGCCCCACCTGCAGTGCACATGGTTTTGCCCATTTTAAGAACAAATTTGTACTGTGATCAGATCTGAATAAGGGCCTAAATCCCATCTTCTCCAGCAGAGACTATTTTTTTTTTTACATGGATCCCTCCCAGTATGTCCTATAGCCACTAGAGTCTCTGCGCATGTGTCAGAGGGACTCCCAGGTAAGAAACCCAGAGGTGCAGGCAGTGGAGGTGAGTGCAAAGGGCAGCTCTTATTGGGTCAGATGCACTAAGCTTGAAAAGTGATAAAATGGAGAGTGATAAGCAGCCAACCAATCAGCTCTTACCTGCCATGTCATAGAATGTGTTTGAAAAATGTCAGGAAGGAGCTGATTGGTTAGTTGTTTATTACTCTCCATGCTATAACTTTTGAAGCTTAGTGCATCTGGCCCATTGAAAGAGCTTCCTTTGCATTGTTCATCGCATATGCGATAAGCACTGTGGTGAAGGGTGCATGGGTTGCAGTGCAAGTTGTTGGTACATCCCACCATGTGGGAGACAATAGTTGTCTACTTAAACCGGTTGGTGAGCTATAAGGCATCTCACACTGCTCAAGCTCTGCACCATATACCAGTGAGTGTGTCTGTACCTTCTTTACTTTCAGTAAAATCACTCCACAGGTAACTGGGCTGTTAATAACTGTAAGCCATACGCTGGTGTTTCCAGAAACTTTTCCACCTACCCAAACCTGTCCACACATTTCCAGCTATATCAGCATGGTGTTTGAGGCAGAAAGAAGAAAATACTCTTTTCTGTTGGGGCCTCTTACATGGAGATTATGTAACGTAATTTCTAATCTGTAAAATTAAGGATGGTAGGTAGGACTATGCGAAAGACAATGTGTCGACACCCCTGCCACTGCAGTCAATGCTAGTATCACAACATAAGGGAATAGGGATGTGTTAGGATACGAGTGGGGTGTATTAAGAAATAACTTTTATTGATATCTCTCTTTCTTAATACACCCCACTCATATCCTAACACATCCCCATTCCCTTATGTTGTGATACTAGTATTGACTGCAGAGTCAGGGGCGTCGACACCTTTAGTCTTTCGCATTGTCCTACCTACCATCATTAATTTTACAGATAAGAAATTACGTTACATAACCTCCATATAAGAGACCCCAACAGAAAAGAGTATTTTCTTCTTTCTTCGTCAAATACCTAATTTACTCTTAAGGGTGCACCTCCACTTCTCTCAGTTATCTGAGAAATTAAGTATTCTCTCCAAAAAGGTTATAATTGTGGAAACTAATATCTTGCTCCGGTACTTCTATGTTAGTTGGGCGCCCACTATAGTTAGTACGTTCATACCCCCACTATCCATATCGGCATGGAGTTGATTTTATATAGCGTGGTGAGCGCAGCGAGCCACCGCGCCCGAAGTGTGGCGAGTATAGTAAGCCCCACGAGGGGACGCGGAATACTAAGCAACTAGCTTAGTGGGCACCCAACTAACATATAAGTACCCTTGCTCCAAATATATCAAAACCTAACCTGTGCACTGATCTATTTTCCCATTTCACCTTCCCTTTCAAATGATGCTATATCAGATGGTGTTAGCTATACTAGCCAGTGAGCCAAGCATGCACGGTATACCCATAATCCTTCACTTACAGCCTTCATTTAGGAGACATGTATGGTATTTTCCATGTCTTCTGTGCAATGTTAAAAAGTAGTGCTGCTACAGTACAGTATTACTGCAATATACAATGATACACACAGAGGCCAACGAGCCACTGATAATAAAAGCAGCCCAAAATTGCTTTTTCTTCTCACTGTGTAGAATGAGTGAAGTTTATTGCAGTGCAGATGGTAGAATTGGCAATGATTTAGTAGATAATGTGTGCTACTGTATGTTGTTATAAATCTGTACTTACCAACATTCCAGCTTTACACTCCAGTAGGGCGCAGCCAGATCAATGTATGCAGGGGGTGTGGCATCCTACATGTTGGGCGGTGTGAGCACCACACTCTTAATTCTACAATGCATAGATTGCCAGCATTGTAAAGCGGTCGGCTGCGCTCCAGTGATGTGATTTATTATTATTATTATTATTATAATTTTATTTATAAGGCGCCACAAGTGTTTCGCAGCGCCGTACAAAGGAACAATACAGGGAAACAAAACTTGGCATAACATTGAATAAATAACAAAAATACAGTACAAATAAAGAGCGCCACAGATCAATACACATTACAGCTTGGATATAAGTAGTGAGGACTCAATCAACATACAACTAGAGGCTTGAGGCCAATGATGAAGATGAGTATGCAGACGAAGATGGTCACTGAGTGTTGGAGTAAAGGAGAGCTGTGAGTGAAATGTGAAGAGAAGAGGGCTTTGACAACAGGAGGGAAGAGGGCCCTACTCGGAGGAGCTTACAATCTAGTAGGAAGGGGAGACAGACAGATTACAAGAGGTGCAAGCGAGGGGGTGGTGGCTAGATAGCAGGATGTAAACAGGAAACAGGCAAGGGGTCGGAGAACCAGCTGGTTTATGCAGTGGAAGGGTACGCTTTGATGAATAGGTGAGTTTTCAGTGCCCGTTTGAAGCTTTGCAAGGTCGGGGAGAGTCTAATGGAGCGTCTAATATCACGTTATCACCGCCCGTTGTATGGGGCTACTGCGGGACCCAGTAGACTTGGCTACTTCATTTTCGGTAGACCTCCCAGACTTTCCCAGAGAGTAGGCCAGTATGAGTTTAGCGGTCAATAGTGCATGATATTTCAGTGAACTGCTATAAATGACATCCCGTTTATCGGTCAACTGTCAATAGGTTGACCTGGAAATGTTTTACACATAAAAAGGTCGGCATTAGGGATTTTTGTTTGTTTTAACTTTTTTATACTTTATCATCCATGTGGGCACCGATTGGAAATGGTAAATTGTAGTTGCCTGAAGCCTGGGGAGTGAAGTGAGCTAGGCGAGGGGATACAATACATGGGGTCCATGTGATGAAACCAATAAAATGACACCCAAAGTAAATGAAGAATGATGTTGATCTTTTCATGTGTAATCTATTTCCATGTTGACCCTTTGCTTACATTAACCGTGTGCCTATTGACTGTCAAATTACTGTAGACACTGTTGACCCTTTCTAGCACAATATTCTATGTAAATGCACTGTATATCCTCCTGCACTCCACCCTGTAATACAACCCGACACTTCTGTAGGATGCTGCTACATTATAACATTGAAAAAAATAAATGGCTACATATAAACACTGCAGTTCAGAGAGCTAATTTGACATTTTGACATTGGTTAAATTATTATGTCGAGCAATTAATATATTGCACAAGGCAGAACAATATTTGCATCCATTCACTAATCCTCTGCCTCATTACACAGCTCTGTACTAAGTGTAAGAACAGTCATTAACCTAACACATCAGTGGTCTCTAGTCTATGTTCTGCAATGCATAAAACCAGGGAAATCAACTTCTTAATTTGCGACATTGCCTTATTAAGCCTCATGATTAGCTGTCAAAGTTCATGTTATAATTAACTTGATATTTTTTGTAAAATTGGAGGCTCTAGACCATTATCTTGAAAAATATAGTGAAACAAAACCATAATACGCTGCATAATTGCCTTTTACTGTATCCTAGTGTTGACGGGTCATTGAGAACTAGAAACATACATTACAGATTTTCTTCATATGAACCTACTGTATGAATATACAGTATTAAGACATTTTTGTCATAGTAACAAAAATATTAATGGACACAATTGAGGTATTTTCTCTGCCTCTGTATATAGTATTTAAAGGGTTTATCTATCAAACTGTGACCAGCCAAAGCTCTGTAGGAAACGGCCATTTTCTCTGGAGAATGGTTATCACAGCCAATTTGAGCTATTTGTCTGAACCTAACCTATTAACCCATACTTACCACTGTCCCCATAGAATTTTGTAATTGCCTTTATATGAGCGGTACTGTGAACATCAATGTGCCTCTACTGTACCTTAGGTGGTAATGCAGTGTATTATTTTCAGATGTCTTTTTTTAATGGATGCAATAAAGTAATACAGCAAAAATTTGATACAATTTTTTTCCTCCTACATCGTTGCTGCAGTCACATTAAATAGCCCTTCTCATCAAAACTATTCCTGAGTGCGTTTACTAATACCAGGAGAATGCTTGTACATATTTTTTCATGAAAATGCACTTTATAAACCTATTATTGTGAATATGAAACATAGGCAGTGTCTGATTATTAAAATGATATCCAGCATGCCTATGTTCTGTGTGTTATTGCTGCTATATCTGCACCGGAAATGCTACGTTGCAGTGTTTTCCAGAAAAATACTGTAATGTAGCATTTCATATGCAGATACTGTACAGCCACAGGAAAACACTGTAATATAGGATTTTGTATGCACATAGAATATAGCAATGTATATAACACAGCAAATCATTTTAATCAGCACAGTCTACTTATTATATTATATGCATACCGATGTGAATTAGATACATTTTTGGCAAAAAGAAGATGCCCAACAATAGTATAGGTGCCTGGGAACTGCCAGCTCACTCTTATCAGACATCTCACGTACATGGTGTATTTAGCCTAGATCTTTGATGACAAATATGCAATCTTGGTAAAACATTTTAATTAAGAATAAGTAGTAGGCGAAGAAGCAAAAACTTGCTGACAGAAGGTAGCTAATAAACCTGAGGTGGATTAACCCTTCATGGTTTTTTTTTCGGGAGCACTCCCCATGGCAACCCGGCTTTGTGCAGGGTGACGTTAGCAAGGTCACACCGCACACAGCCGGGGAAGGAGGTGTGGCCAGGCAGCAGGAGCTGGGCAGTGGCTGAAGTTGAGCGTAGCACTGATCTCAGCCCTCAGTTCAGTGTCACTGCCCGGCAGGAGGGAGCACAGGCAGTGGCACTCTCAAAATTTTCCGGGTTTGCCAGTCTATGCATTGGAGCATAACCCAGAAAATTCTTGGAAGTACCAGGGAAGGGGTTAAAACTTGAGGTTGACAAGGGTTGGCCTTTAGATTAGATATGCAGGGCAGCTGAGAGGAATGCCGGGCCCCTGTAAAATTTGGGGTGTGTGGCCATAGTGTGGGAGGTGTGGCCACCTCCTACACTTAGGCCACACCCCCAAAATATTTAGAGGAGGGTGAAAGAGATCTCTAAAAACTCTAAACTCAGCTCAGCACACACCTACTTGAGGTGAGCTATCATGCTGTCAGTGAGACGCTCATGCTGAGCCTGCTGTAAGCACAGCACATGCTGTAGGTGTGTGCTGCTGTTGCTACCTGGAAGGGATAGAGTGAGAATCGAGGGGTCTGACCAGGCAGGGCCCCTCCAGCAAGCCTGGGCCCGGGTAATTAGTACCCACTCCCCTCCCCTCTCGGCTGCCCTGTAGCTATGGTGCTAAATCATGCATGGAGCTATAGAAAGTGTGGTCCCCCAACAGTAGCTGCTCATCGAGGCCTGCTAGCTGCAAGCAACACCCTAGCTAAGTGGTTCCCCACCCTGATCATCAAGTACCTCCAACAGTGTACATTCTCCACACAGAATCACAAGTGAAATAATTAGCTCCACCTTTTACAATGTGTCTGAATAATGAGTGCACCTGTGCACCTGCTGGGTGTTCTAGAAAATATGCACTGTTGGGGGTACTTGAGGAACAGGGTTGGGAACCACTGCCTCAGCTGATAGTAGACATGTGCCAGACAAATGTGGAATTTGTAGAGTTCTTAGCAATAAAAAGGTAAAACTATGGCGGTTATTCTGACCTGATCGCCGAGCTATTAATTTGCACAGACCTGCGATTAAGTAATTGCCGCCCAAACAGAGGAAAATCCAGCCCTGTGCAAGCCTGCAAAAGGCTTGTGCAAATATTGCAGCCCTACAATTAGCTGCTACAACTCCACTTCCAAACACTCACCATCAAATGAGTTTCCCAGTGTGGGCCTTATTCAGATCTGAGCTCAGTACAAATTTGTTTGCAAAATAGGCAAAACCATGTGCACTGCAGGTGGAGCTGATGTAACCTGTGCAGAGAGAGTTCCATTTGGGTGGAGTGTGCTGAAATTGAAATCTAAATTGCAGTGTAAAAATAATGCCGCCAGTATCTACCCTGCACAGAAACAAAATAACTCACACAAATCTAACTCTCTCTGCACATGTTTCATCTGCCCCACCTGCAGTGCACATGGTTTTGCCCATTTTCCAAACAAATTTGTACTGAGCTCAGATCTGAATAAGGCTCATAACCCAGAACCTAATCGGCGAGTGTGATAGAAGCAGTCTGCCAGAGCTGTTGTTACACACGCTCCAGAAAAACTTGGACACTCCTGCATTTTCCCTGACACTCCCAGAACACAGCTTGGTGACACCCACAAATGCCGGCATTCCTGTCAATCAACTTGCATACTGTCAGTGATTACAAAGTTGCTGGATTTTGTTGCAGGATTGCCTTGTTCATTTGTACTGTGATCTTTTCTTATGTGCAGTCGATCCATAATCATCCAGCCTGCGAATTTGCAGCCTTGTGATCACGTCTAAATAAGGCCCTATATTCCATATCCTACATTAATATGCCATTTTGGGTCCCCAATTACTTTGGCCAGTTGTCTGCTTCCTGAGTGGGGTTGTGTCATGAATACTACCAGTCATGAATACTTGCAGCCAAATTGGTCATCCCAGAGTGAGCGAAACCCCCTAATTTGATTTATATTCATGCAGGTGACTGAAAGGCAGGATTTCCAACTGGAAGTAACTGCCAGACACAGTGTAGCCAGTGCGGTCACAGACTGCATCTGTCTCACTGACACAGAGCTGGGTGGCAAATTTTATCTGGGTGGCTGGCTACTGACCAGGGGCACCAGTGCAAGCTAAGGCAGAGCAGATAAAAATATAAAATGTAGAGGTATGGATACTACTAAAAGGTGGCAAACTTGAAAAAAAATACTGCAAGAGGGCACTGATACATTTATTCCTAGGGTAAATAATAGAACAAATGTCAAAAGGAAACCGATGTGGCTCAACAGCAAAGTCAAATTTGAAATAGCTAAAAAAAGGAGGGCATTCAAAGCATTTAAACAAGATGGGACACCTACATCATTTGCGCATATAAAGAATGTAATAATAAATGTAAAAATACAATCAAGATGGCTAAATTAGAGACAGAACAAAAAATAGCCGCAGATAGCAAATCTAATCCCAAATTCTACAGTTAAATAAACGGGAAATGGTTAAGGAAGGAAAATATTGGCCCACTAAAAAATAAGGAGGTTACCCTGGTAATAGAAGTAACAGAAAAAGCGGAATTAGTTAATAAATGTTTTGCTTCGGTATTTACAAGGGAAGAATCTTCAGAAGATCTCCCAAAGATTTACTGCTCGGCTTTTGATTGCTTCCAAACTGTACTGTATGTTTGAGTGAGGAAATAGTCAAAAATAAATGACAGAACCTAAATAGTAACAAATCTCCTGGCTCGGACAAAATACACCCTAGGGTACTAAAATAATTGAGTTCTGTCTTAGCACTTACATTATATCTGATATTTGAGGAATCAATAAAGTTGGGGATGGTACCAAGGGACTGGTGCCTGGCTAAGGTAGTAGCAATATGGAAGAAAGGTGGAAAAACTAACCCTGAAAATTACAGACCAGTCAGCCTTACATCCATTGTGGGGAAAATATTACATGGAATAATAATAGAATTGAACATTTCTTAAAACAGGAGAAAGGGATAAATAATGCTCAGCATGTGTTCGTTAAAATTAGATCATGTTAGAGTAATTTAATTAACTTCTATGAGGAAGTCAGTAGGGGGCTGGACTTAGGGAAATCTGTTGATGTAATACTGCATGATTTCGATAAAGCTTTTGACACGGTGCCACATAAAAGGACATTAATAAAACTAGGTAATTTAGGGTTAGGAGATACAATTTGTAATTGGATTAACAACTGGTTGCACAATAAGGGACAGAGAGTGGTGGTAAATGGCATACATTCCAGCAGGGGTAAGGTCGTATTGGAGTCCCGCAGGGTTCAATATTGGGACCAACCTTGTTTAATATATTCATTAATGATATAGGAAGAGACATAGTGAGAAAAATTGCAATATTTGCGGATGACATGAAATTGAGTAAGAAAATTAGCTCAGGAGAGGATGTGGATACCAATGTGGACACTTAATAAAACTGGAAAGGTGGGCAGAAAGGTGGAAATGCAGTTTAACGTTGATAAATGTAAAGTGATTAAATATGGGAACAAAAACACACAAGCTACTTTTAGGCTAAATTGATTTATTATAGGGAATTCTGCTTTAGAGAAGGACTTGGGGGTCATCATAGATGAAATATTGGGTAATAGTGCACACTGATTAAGTGCAGCAGCAAAAGTAAACCGGGCACTTGCATGCATTAAAAGAATAGATTCGATTCAAGTGATGCCAATGTGATAGTGCCTCTTTACAAAGCATTACTGAGACCACATTTGGAATAATGTGTTCAGTTCTGGGCACCGCACATTAAAAAGAACATAAATGAATTGTAACAGGTACAGAGAAGGGCGACTAAGCTAGTAAAGGATCACTAGAGTACAAAGATAGGTTAACCAGGCTGAATATGTTTTCACTGGAGAAACGGAGGTTGAGAGGTGATATGATTAGTATGTTCAAATACAGGATTGGGAATCATATGGAACTGGGACATAATTTGTTCACTAACAGGGCTATACTTAGGACAAGCAGGCATGTACTGAGGTTCGAGGAAAATAAATTCCATACTGAATTAAGAAGAGGATCATCACCATTAGAGCAGTAAAAATTTTGGAACTCATTGCCGGTGGGGGTGGTTACAGCAACTACTGTTAATGAATTTAAATCAAAACTGGATACTCAAGTCAATAGTTACAAGTTAGATAGGTTGAACTCGATGAATTAATGTCTTTTTTCAGCCTTATTTACTATGTTACTATGCTTAACATACTTATGGTAATCCCATTAGCATTGGCCAGCATCCTACCTCCCCTTGTCCTCCTTCTCCAGTGGTCTCACTGAATGTTGAGTGTGATGTCATCATAACTAACATTATCAGTGAGGAGCACAGAGAGAGGTGAGGTTGTGAAGATAGGAGCCCCACTGCACTAGTTTACCTTGGGGCTCATAATGCTGTTAGGATGGCCAGCAGCTCATAAATATAATACGCCATTTACTGCTCTGCTAATCCCTAATCCAGTCCGTGTTTACATTTGGTGTCCCAGATGTGCATGATAAAGCATATGGGATGAACACTAGGGATGCATATATAGAAATCTAAGTAAGTTTCATTGATTGATGCTGCCAGAAAAGACTTTTGTCACAGGAGGGACTTGGAAACTGACATTGTCAATACAACTCACATATTTCAAATATGAGACTCCAACTGCAGAGGTACTGTAATCAACAGTGTAGTTATAGTGGTGAGCGATAAAAGGAATGATTCACTGACATGTATGACATTGTCAGCAGGGACATACACTGGTGTATAAATGTAATTGCAGAGTTCAATAGAAGCTAATCTGTTTAACAAGGTCAAGAGTCCGTTACACAGATTATAAGCAAAAAAAGGCAGACATAATGCTGTATAGAAAATCATAGGTCTTTTACACAGATTACCCATAGCCAGATAAGGAAAAAGTAGCAAGTCCATTTAGAAAGCACAATGGAATCAAAAAAGCATGAACCAGTTTAGCAAACATACGTTTACTAAAGGTGCTGAGCAGGAAGTTAATTGTTCTCAGAAGTCAAGGTTAAACCAGTGACTATCAAAAAAAATTGCCAGGCCCAGGTCCCTTTTCAGGGGTCAAGTGGGAGTGGTATCATGCACAGGACAAAAAAAAGGGGTCAAATGTATATGAAAAACCAACTCGAGAAATCGTATATTTGATGTCATACAACAATTGTGACGTTGGAGGTGCCTCCAGGAATCAAGTACCAGTATACTTACAAAGAAAAGAAACGGTAATCCACAGGAAGTGGACAGCCGTTCACAGACAAGGATTCCTTTTTGGAGGCACACTTTTAATTAGTTAAGAGAAATGTATAGTGAATGAGTTAAAAATTAACTTTTAATTCCAATTATTCTAAAATGGTAATAACTCTATTAAATGATATGATGCAAAATTAGCTATGTAGAGTTAAACAAACAATTTGAATATTTTACATATTTTCATGTGAACAACAAGAAGGCCACTGATATACTTAAATAAATTCGTATCAAGATCAGTGGCAATTGGTGGTGTTATTTTACTTAAACATTTAGCATAAATTATGCAGATTTTAATTTTTTAAATTTTTCTAAAAAGAATTTTTGTACCTATAATAGGTTGGCTGATGACTGACCCAGGATATGTGATTTGTGTGTAAATACTTTTTTATATTTAAATTAGAGTATATAATATAAGAAATCACATATAATATCCCCAGATGGTGGTTAGCCGTGTGTTATAGAAACCATCTCAGTATGGTAACTAGCGTAGGTATCCTTGCAGGGATGGGAAAAGCAATGTACAGTGAGTTGGAGTCTAATCTTTCTGCTGCCCACCTTCTTCATAAACATGAGCGGAAGGGGGGTGAGAGAAGAGTTAGATACACTGATGGAAAGGTAGCAAGTGTAAAGAGGACACTTCTGTAAGTGGTGTTAGGTCAGCCCCGATACTAGTGCATTGCAGGGCTGAAATTCATCACCAGAAAGTCTCTCTTAGCACGGAAAAGAAAAATGAGAATAAAGCGGGGGGGGGGGGGGGGGGGGGAGTTGGAAAGAGAAGGCTAAGGTAAATTTTATGACACAAGGTGATGGATCTTAATAGCTGGCAGCAGATAACAAAAAAGGGGGAAGGGATATCTGACTTGCTGTATAGCAGCAGATTTGTACAGATGAACGCTCAGATTGAGGATGTAAAATTCAATCTATTACAGCCCATTAACACAGTAAACAGTTGTACTGTCTTCACAGATGTATGAACAATGAAACGGTCAAAGAGTATATGCACAAAAGCATGCACACATAATTCATATGCCGATAATGTTCGGCAGTTTATTAATATTTACTGTGTGGCTGTAATGAAGTAGTAGCAAGGTGGTAGTAAATAGATAATTATAGGCATTTAATAAATTCACTGTCTGGCAGAAGGTTTGTAACAGATTTCCACTACACATTAACATGCACATATAATTTCTGTATCAGAAATGTCGAATAGTTTTTTGACATATACTGTACAACTGAGGTGGCGTCAGAACACTAATAGATGACCAATTATAGGTCTTGTTGTCGTCACTGTCTAGCAGCAAATTTTAAGCACCATTCCGCCAAGCCTTATCACGCACAAGTAGTTTCTATCTGCAATTTGTTTATACAATTATTTATCATTTAGTATGTGGCTGTGCTAGAGCTACACCAGAATGCTGATAGGTCAATTATCATAGGTATTGATACTGTTGCTATCTAGCAATAACTCTATAGCAGCTCCGCACCAGCTTGCCATTAAGCGTGTAGTTGCAACAATAGTATCCTATACTGCCAATGTACACAATTTACAGAAAAGCACAATAATACCTATATGTGTGAAACACAATGAGCGCTGAAAAAAATATGATCATATAACAGTAATCACTTGGATATATCCTGCAATAAATGTATAATATAACAGTTGCCAAGTGAGCTGAATCACTGGCCACATAAGCGCAGTATATCAAATGCCAATTGTTGGTGATAGACAGAGATCTAATAATTAGAATCCAGACGTCTAACAGGATTGAACAAATAAAAAAAGGGCGTATATGCACACAAAGATATCTGCTGCCAAAATTGCCCCATCAAACTATATAGAATGACCATGGCATATGAAGGTGAGTAGTTACATATATTATCCTGTAGCCATAGAAAGAAGGAGGGAGCAGATTAGACAGCAGTGTTAAGTGCCGGGGTCAGTCACAGAACTCCCGTCTTCAAGGAGCGGACGGGAGATATTAATGATGAGACCAGCGTACTGCTGAGGAGATATAACTAGAAGAGAGGTGCTGGGACGGATGCTGTGAGCGGTGTTAGGTCTGACCTGATGCTCGGGCAGAGCAGGACAGAGATGCGCCGCCAGCGTGTCCCAAACACCCAGAGAAGGAAGCGGGGAGCAAGGAGGATACCTGCGGCGGCTGGAGGTTGCTGGATCGAAGTCACGGCTGGCAGTTCCCCATGGATTGAGGAGACTGTCAGCGCCTAAGCAGCGTCAAACAGACAGAACGCGTTTCACCACGTGGGCTTGATCACCTGAAGCCTAACGTGGTGAGCGCGATGACAGGTATTTATATGTAAGATTGATGCGATATTGATTGCAGCTGAGACTAATAAGCTGGCTTAACCATCACCGGCCAATTAAATGAATGAGGTTACTATTACCGGCGTGCAGACAGAGAGAAATATTAATAATCAAGTGAGCAAAGAATAAAGAATAAATAATGAATTAAAACTGAATAGTGATAGATGTGAATCTGAACAATAAAAAATAAGTAAATAACAAGGAGAATAAAAAAGAAGAGAGAAAAAAATTAATTAAAATATAAAAAAAGAAAAATTATGATAGACAAACACAAAGAAGAATTTATCGGTGCAGAGAGTAATTTATGAAACATAAATTAAAAAGATAAATGGAGACATAATGACAGGCTGAGAAATTATGATACATATGACAAACAATTATGATTTTTTATTTATTTGTAAATAGTTATCTGGTATAATATTGTGACAAACAAATAAATAAAGAACCGGTGAAAAATTATTTATGATACATGTGACATGAAAAAAATATTTTTGTTATTTATAATTGATTAATTGTACCAAAATAATAATTCTTACATGGTGATATAATTATACATATGTATAAAATAAATAACTATAATAGAGACATAATGACAGGCTGAAAAATTATGATACATATGACAAACAATTATGATTTTTGATATATTTGTAAATAGTTATCTGGTATAATATTGTGACAAACAAATAAATAAAGAACCGGTGAAAAATTATTTATGATACATGTGACATGAAAAAAATGTTTTAGTTGTTTATAATTGATTAATTGTACCAAAATAATAATTCATACATGGTGATATAATTATACATATGTATAACATAAATAACTATAATATATATAATAAGTTTAACATAAATAATTAATGAGAAGAGTAACATAGGTGAGCGCAAATAAATTGCGCAAGTGGTATAGATCGATACCCAAAAAATTAATTAAAATTCAAAAGTTCAAAAAACAAAATATAATTATATGGAATAGGGATGGATATTCTAGAAATTCAAGGTCTAATGCTTGTGGATGTGTAGAAGAAAAACTGCGAGTGTGTCAGACTCTATTGGTGATGGAGTGACGGGCATGGGAGAGGGAATGGAATAATTTAAGAAAAAAGTTTTTCGTGGTGATGATGTATGTGGTTACAACACAGTTGGAGTGCAAGGGTGATCATGATAAATAATATCATGCTATATAATACATCCGTGTATCCGCTACGGAAGTGCAGTGACTTATGCAATTGGGCTGACAGTGTCAGCATAGAGAAAAAATATATAAAAGTGATGGGTAGTGTAAAAAAATATAAATAAGAAAACCAAACCAATAGTGAGAAAAAGAAAAAGAAAAAACTTAGTGAAGTTAGACCTAAAAATACAAAGGACTATGAGTAAAAGAGGTTTATAATGTTAATAAAGAATGAAGGGACCTAGCAAAGTTAAATTGTAGGTGTGTATTATACATAATGAATAACATTAATTCCGATCCTTAAACTCGAAGTACACTAAGGAAAAAGAAATTAATAAAACAGCCTGGTACAAAGAAAAAGAAATAATTATAAAAAATAATATACGAATGGAGAGCAAAAAAATTAGTTTAATAAGCGGAAAAAAATATAATAATGAATTTAGATTTTAAAAGATTTGTTATGGAGAATATAAATTGAGAATAGGTGACAGAGTGTCAAACGAAAATACTATAATTAATGTGCTCGTTAAGACCATTGGGTGCAAGGGTACCGAGATAGAAGGTCCACTGACTTTCCCTTTTGAGCAGTTCCTTCATGATGTCTCCACCTCGTATCCCCAAATGTATTTTCTCCAAACAGAAGACACCTATTTTATGTTGTTGTCTGTCATTGCGGTATTGGTGAAAATGTCGAGCCACTGTGGTGATTTGTTTCATGTTAGCCAAATCTCTTGATGCGTTCCTTATGGTTCCTAAGTGCTCAAGGATCCTATTTTTAAGCATCCTTGTTGTGATACCTATGTAGTTCTTCCCACAGGAGCACGTTACACAATAAACCACATTGGTTGTTTTGCAATTAAAATAGTCATTAATGTGGTGTTGTTTCCCATATTTGTCCGTGACTGAAACAGTCGGGGTCACAAGGTTGCAAATTTTACATGTACCACATGGGAATGTACCTTTACATATAGGATCTTTCTTGGGTCTTGGAACGAAGTGGCTTTTGACCAACGCATCCTTGAGGTTGGGAGATCTCCTCCAACTCATGGATACGGAATCACCCAAATCTATGGCAAGATCAGGATCAGATTTGAGAATATGCCAGTATTTTTGAATGGAGTCTCTCATTTCTCTCCAATTGTTGCAAAAGTCGCCAACAAATCTGGGAGCGCTATCGACTGATTTTGATTTTGTTTCAAAGACTAATTTGTCTCGGTCGAGCGCCATTATGGCTGATTTAGATCTTTTAACCAGGCGATTACTATAGCCTCGTGCTTTCAAGCGTTGTGATAGTTCTAAGCTTTGTTCATCATATTCGACTTGACTCGAGCAGTTTCGTTTGAGCCATAGCCAGATAAGGAAAAAGTAGCAAGTCCATTTAGAAAGCACAATGGAATCAAAAAAGCATGAACCAGTTTAGCAAACAT
Organism: Crinia signifera; assembly: GCF_055691185.1. NCBI lineage: Eukaryota > Metazoa > Chordata > Amphibia > Anura > Myobatrachidae > Crinia > Crinia signifera. The sequence goes on from NC_139222.1 coordinate 79,324,093, forward strand.
ACGTTTACTAAAGGTGCTGAGCAGGAAGTTAATTGTTCTCAGAAGTCAAGGTTAAACCAGTGACTATCAAAAAAAATTGCCAGGCCCAGGTCCCTTTTCAGGGGTATCCAGTCAATAGTCTGTCAAAGAAAAGTTTGAATTATGTATGGTCAACATGGTCTACATGGGGTTTGACCTTTTTGTGTCCCCAGCACAGTGGTAGTGGAGTGAGGTACCATGCTCAAAGCAAGGTGAGCAAATTGGACGTGGACCACTAATTTTTAGTCATTGTGCTGAAATCTGCAAATTGACAACCCAATTTTTAAAAAAAATTAATGTTGACCTTTTAAACATCGGCCATTTTCTTGTGTTGATTTTTGTTCTACAGTATGTGAACTTTGTTCATGTTGATTATTTGGGGTTGTCATATGCAGTGTTGACCTTTTGACTGTTGACTTTTATACCATACCCTGTATGTTTGGAATGTCATTAGCCATTGTACCTGTGTTCACAGCAACCCACCCAGTTTTTGTATATCTATACCTGCTGATGACAAAAGGATGTGAGCCAACGTAAAGGGTCAATTTATCAATCCAAAGGCCCAAACACACCGGCTAATAACCATGGGCGCCAATCTCGTCTTCCAGACCCAGCTGCCACAAGCATCCCATTTACCAATGGAAGCAGGTAGTGTTGATGGAAGTTAATGTGATTTGCAATGAATAGTGTCATCTAAGCCTTTACCTCATGGTACAATGCCTGTAATCTCAGTAGTGTATAGCGGGTTGCAGTTATTTCTATTGTGCCCCAGTAAAATTAAAGGCTAGGATGGGGCATGGCCAACAGAGAAGGTGTGGCCACACAACTGCAAAAAATACTTAGTTTGTGCATGCGAGATGTGGCCACACACCCCGGTGTCTAATCTAGTGTGCAGATGTAAACACACACAGGCAGGGAGAGACAGAGAGGACAGGCGGCTTCTGCTGGAACTGCCTCTCTCCATAGCTCAGCATTAAACAGAGGGTGCTGGGATGGAGAAAGAGGCTGTAACAGCAGAAGTTATTTCTCTCTCTTTGCCCAGATTTCTGCAATTGGGTAGGGGAGTGAGCCCCTCCATCAAACCCGGGCCAGAGTAAAGAGGGCCAGAGTAAAGAGTACCCGCTCCAGTGACGATGCAGTGAGGTTGGTGTCAGGCGATGCAGCCACCTTTGGAGAAAGTGGGGACAGTGACAGAGGGTGGACAGTGACAGCGGGCGAAGTGGGGGCAGTGACAGCTGGCAACACGGAGATAGTGACAGCAGTTAAGGTATTTACTGTGATGCTTTTTGTTGTTTATGAATAAACTCTTTGATAAAGGAATGCATGGTCACCTAAAATAAGCAGACTGAGAAGATCACATGTACATTTCTGATTTCCTCAGACAGATGAGGACTTTCTAATTAGACCTAACTCTCACACAGCATCCACTACCATTGTAGCAGACAATTAGAAGGGAAAGTAGGGAGTGTACTATATTATTCAGACAAGAGAAATACTTCTTTGAATCTTTAACATCGGAAAGTTAAACCGCATTACAGGCATAGATCGAGAAAACTACTACTAGCTTAGGAAAGATGGATTTGAGTATCAAATGTCCTGTGCTCCTTCTTAGGCTGCTTTTTCGTTATCACTTTAAGGTCTCCCTCAGACCTCGAATGTATATGGAAAGTAGATAGGTGTGATAATTTCAACAGGCACCAAAGAATAGGTTAAACATTCAATTCTAATTCATTTATACCAAACAATCATATGTTGATAAAAGATGTTTCTAAAAAACACGTTTCATAAAAGAACAAGGTGAGTCCTTGCCCCTAAGGGTATTTGGAGCCAGCAAGGGATGGTGTATGGCAGGGATGCAGTCCGGAAGTGCACCCTGCAATGGTGCTCTTGGTAGGTTCACCCAAGGTCAAGTCCAGTCAGTCACTGTTGCCCTGACAGTGACTGACTGGACTTGACCTTGGGTGAACCTACCAAGTGCTAAGGTTATTGGGGCCAGTGCAGGGTGTACTTCCGGACTGCATCGCCTGTTGAAAATATCACACCTATCTACTTTCCATTTACTACTAGCTTAACTAAGCTTTAAATTTCTTCAGCCTTTTTCAAAGCTTTCTCATTTTCCTTTGTTTAACTAGTAATTACAGATTTGCACAGATTCGTCTGTCTTTGTTTCAGTGTACTGAAGAGCTGCTTTTTGTACTGAGGAATTACAGATTTGCAGATCCAGTACTTATGTAATATCTGGGCACCCGTTTTTCTTATGAGACCGCGTGCGCTCGCCACGCTTCGGGCACGGTGGCTCGCTACGCTCGCCACACTATATAAATTCAACTCCATACGTAATTGGATAGTAGGGGTATAAAAAAATGGGGTGCATTTAACATGGGAGCCCAGGTAATACATAAGTACCGCAGATCCTCTCTAAAAGATGAAACTACAGTACACTGGGAGAAAGAGATGAAAGAAAGATAGTAGCATTTATTTACATTTTTCTACTGCATGATAGCAATTAACCACAGGGACACTAACCCATGTTATGTAGAAAACATTGCGTGCCATACATTAAAATGTGTACAATCCTCCTCTTGCTTGCTATCACTTGTACTATCACACATCATATATTAAAGGGTGCAGATGTTCTGGGACTGGTAGTTGCCGTGGTGCAACTGAGCATGCGCAAATAACCAACTTCTATGGACTGCAATGACTGCAGCCCATAGAAGCTTGATTGGGTTGTGCGCTGCCACCTGGTGCCTGATCCAAAATGCAAAGATCTACACAGGGAGGGATTCAGTTATACCTCTTTTACACCAAAACAATAACCTGAGTCAATGACCTGTGCAAATGGGGTAAAAAAAATGGTCCTGTTGCCCTGCAATTAGACTTGAAAATGTTCTGAGTTGAACACGGGTGAGACCCAGGTCCAGGGGCAGTGTAAACAGGTAACCCGAGTGGAACGTATACCCCCTCCATTGCTGTCTGCTGTACTACAGGCATCGCAAATGAGGTGCACGTGCGATGGACGTGAGAGCGTGTGAGATGCTCTGAGTCGGGTTGCCTCGGCGCAAAGATTGTACGCGGCTCTATCTGTATGCAGACAGCACCAGAGATAGTCATCTCATGCATAGAGGGTAAGGGCAGCTCAGCAGCTTTACTTGGTGCTGGGTTTGCCCTGCGCATGTTGATTTGGCGACGTGGGGGTCACGGCTGGCGGATTTCCCAGTGCTTAGAGATGATATCATTTCCAAGAACGAACAAAGGACCTGCATCCATTGACGTCATCTGCCTGGCATCATGCCGAGTGGGGACGCCAGTGTAAAAGGACGGATCGCACCTGTTTTGGAGCAGGTCCAAAAACCCGGGTGCAACCCGCTGTTTGGTATAAAAGGCATATTAGTATTAAAATGGTACTCTTTACTTAGAAGGGCGACCACGATTTTGATCGTGGGCATCGTTAGGAAAAAAAAATCGCGTCGTCGCATTGCATGCGACCAAAAAATCGCATGCGATGCTACCGACGCGATGACCACGATTTCCCATAGGGAACTATGTTAAATGTCCCAATTGACCCGATTTTCCTGTTCAATGTCTCAATTGACCCAATTTTCCATAGGAAACAATGTTAAATGGCCCACACAGGCCAAATAGGCACCCTGAAGTGTAAAATGGCCCCCCCAATTGTTAACGCCACCCCACGATCAACGTCAACCCGAAGCATGGGGCGGCGGTACGCGTCCTATGACCTTTTCATACCCCCACTATCCATGTCGGCGTGGAGTTGAGAATAGAAAGTGTGGCAAGCGCAGCGAGCCACCGAGCCCGAAGCGTGGCGAGTGCAGCGAGCCCCACGAGGGGACGCGGACAGCTGTGAAGTCCGCGAGGGGACGCGTATACCTGTGAAGGTGTCCGCGTCCCCTCGCCACACTTTCTATTCTCAACTCCACGCCGACGTGGATAGTGGGGGTATGAAAAGGTCGTAGGACGCGTACCGCCGCCCCTCACGGGCTCGCTGCGCTCGCCATGCTTCGGGTTGACGTTGATCGTGGGGTGGCGTTAACAATTGGGGGAACCATTTTACACTTCAGGGTGCCTATTTGGCCTGTGTGGGCCATTTAACATTGTTTCCTATGGAAAATCGGGTCAATTGAGACATTGAACAGGAAAATCGGGTCAATTGGGACATTTAACATTGTTCCCTATGGGAAATTGCGGTCATCGCGTCGGTCGCATCGCATGCGATTTTTTAGTACATGCGATGCCCGCGATGGGCGCCCTTCTAGGTAAAGAGTACCATTAAAAATACACGGGGACCTTTGATGCTAATGTAAAGCACATTATCTTGCATGAAAACTTTTGCTGTTTTTGCTGGTTGCATACTGTATGTTTAGACAGACTTATCTCACCATACATCAGTTCTACATTGCTTGGTTTGCCGCTGGTGGAAAAAGTAGGCATACAGCTATTCAGGCTTTCATATTTTTTCCTAACTGCAGGATTTATCTCACATTGTAGCCACATTCAAAATCAGAAGTATCAAAGGCATTTAGAATAGAATAGAAACAACTTTATTGGCCATGTATGCTTGCGCACACTTTTTTGTGGATTACAGTGCAGCATCAAGCAGGGATAAAAAGGGGGGGGGGGGGACATTACATATATTACATAAAGACATTACAAGCATTTAATTTCTAGCTACGACTATGGTGGTCAGGTCTCCAAGTAGGGACACATTGTTTGGCTGTTGATATTGGGATTTCATTCGCTTTGATTGGATTGTTCAGGTGATGAACGGCTAACGGAAAGAAGCTTCTTGAGGATCTGGACGTTTGAAGTGTTATAAAGCCTCAGATTAAGCATAATAAAATGCAGCACTAGTTTGGCTCGCTCATAATGGACCACCTTTTTTTGTAGGTTAATATATGAGTCCGTGCCAGTATCCAAGTTAACTATGCATTGTCATCAAATAGATGCATTTCTCATTATTCCCCTTTTATTAGCATAGCACTGGCCGCTCCCGCCGTTAGAATTCTCCTATATGAAGAAAATATGTGAAAGAACAATTCAATAGAAAAAAAATAAGGAATACTGTACAAGCCAAAAAGTCCGGTGGGTGGACATCAAAAACAGGGAAGAGGAAGATGGTTCCACTGCAATTTTACTTAAATCTAAGACCTCCCTCTATAATCCTATTGGTTAATTAATGAGGACTCCTAAACTAGTCATGTTAATCTAACATTTTAATCCGTCTCATACCAAAGGATTGATAACATAAAAAAACACTCTCCTCACATTTCTTTATGTGGATCATTTTAATATAAAATACAAATACTAATTTGATTTAATTAGATTAATTGAGATCACAAATGAATAATGGCTAGGTAGCACTGTTGATCATCATCATAATATGCTATACCTAACTTTACATGGACCTTTCATTGTCAATCTATGTGCACAGGTCTTATTTATTTAATGGTCTTATTGTTAACTTTTATTAATTTTGCTCATTTACAGTATATAGCACTATCATACTATACTATACACTACTTTACATAGTATACTTATCCATTTACATTAAAACCATCGTCATTTGAGTATACATTTTAAATTATATACAGATTGGAAGCAATTTAATTTACTACCAATAAGACGAGGTGCTGTGTACGGCTGTGCAATGTTTTCTGCATTGTGCTGTGGTTGGCTGAGTGATGATCTGCTGCTCACTGAGCTTGGCAGAGTGATGCTCCTGCAGGCTGGTCTGTGGTTGGCTGATAGGTGATCTGCAGATTTTACTATGAATGGTGGAGAGTCATTTCATAAAACACAGATAAGAAACAGTCAAATTCTAACAAACAGAACCAGACTCAAGGACACAATGGAGTGTTGGTTCTTTTAAGGCCACTGAGACAAGTCACTACAAAGACATAGGGGTAGATTTACTAAAGGGTCTAAAAAAATAAAAAAAGGTGATGTTGCCCATCGCAGCCAATCAGTTTTTGTCTATCATTTCTCTATTGTATCCTAGAAAATGATCAACAGAATATGATTGGTTACTATATGCAACATCGCCTCTTTTTATTTTTTAGTAAATTTACCTCATAGATGGACTCTTGCTTTAAGTAGACCATATAGGTATATCAAGCAGCCTCCAATGGTGGCACTAGTGAGAGAACTGAAATTCACCCATTCTCAAAACTTTGATTTTACAGTTATTCATAAAATATGGTGATAAGATTTTGTCATGACTCATTATCAATTAAATGTAACTATTTATTGATCAAGAGGTGTTCCTAACAAGTGTTTTGTGGATATTTAATTGGATATTGATTTGCCCAAGAGGCTGTATTTAAGGGATTATGCATGTTGAATAAAGACTTCTTTATATAAACTCAATCTAGACATTTTTAATGCAAATTGTCCGATTACCATCTCTGTTTCTTTAATTAAGGGATTACAGTTTGATTAGACTGACCTTTAAAGAAAGACTTTTATGTGGCCTTTTAGAGGGTACTTGTATTGTACACATATTTGTTTAACCATACTGTATTTATGCAGCACCAAAGATTAAATAAGAGTTTTATGCAAACAGAAAACATGGCACTGTTTTCCTGGTCATTTCTCAGTATGTATGCTCCAAGGCAACAACTTATTTTGAAAGATGAATTTGGTTCACTCAGACCTTTCAGTTTTGGTTTCTGTGCATTCTTCTTCAGGAAAGCATCACTGCTATCCAGGGCCAGCTCTACCATAAGGTAGCTTTAGGCCCCTGCCTAGGGCACCGGGATCTGGGGCGACGCTACTAAATCTGCCTATCAAAACATCAAGGCTGTCTATGATGATCCTTGTTGTACTTAATGCAGGTGGCTACTGTGGAACTTCTAAGACCTGACCTCCATACTTTCCCTTGAGGCACACTTCCTCCTCCTTGTACTCTGTTGAGGGTGGAAAATGGAGGCCTCAAGGGAAGAAGGGACTTGCCCACCTTCCCGGGAAGCTGGGAGTACCACACAGTTTCTGGGAGCCTCCCTGATATTCTGGAATGTTAGGTAAGTATGCCTTAAGGGGTTGGATAGTGGGTGTTGGTGGGGGGAAGGTTGAAGTTTTGCCTAGGCTGCTAAGAAGCCTTACAATGGCCCTGCTGCTATCATTTGAATTGTAGCAAACCACAATATGAGTTAACAGAAAGCAGTCTGAAAGGCATATCTTCCTGGCAAGTGGCAATTGCCTGCATTGTGAATTAACCATGACTTTCATAGCTGCTGAGGAGGCTTTCCAAAGAATCCCACTTCTAACACCAGTTGTGGCTCTTTACGCCATTAATCTTCTGCTCAGTTCCAATAATACATTTTACAATTATATAAATAACCATAATAATTAGTTTTGTTATTATACACACAAAACTCCTGTCTATACAGTACATAGGTCAGCTAGATCAGCTTTAGTTACTAAAGTACCTGTATATCCACAGCAAATAAGCCTTCTTTTACACAACATCCTCACTATTTTTCTTATTGATACTTATATATGTATTGCTAATTTCAATCTTGCCTTGTTTTGCACAGCACATCTGCTGCATATGATCTGTTTCTCAAATACTGCCTTCTTAAACCTTTCTCACTCTCTATTGGTTTTAGACAGGGGCGGATTAGCCCTGCTGGGAAACCGGGCCATTTCCCGGTGGGCCGGCACATTTTTTTGCAGAAACGGCCTCCCACCCTTCCTAACTGGGCCGCGGCACTGTGCCATAAAGATGGCCTCGGCCAGCCTCGGGTTCTCCCAAAGTAAAAATGGCAGCGGGAGGGCTGGTGCACTTGCGTGGGCGCACACAGCTACTCCCACGGTCCGGACGAAGGATGGCTGCACTTTCCACGTGACATCCCAGCAACAGCAGTATCTTACTGTGTACTCCCTGACGAGGAGATGGGCAGGGACCTCCAGAGCCGGCATCAAGAGACTGGGATATGCATGCATGTGAGACGCAAACAGGGCCGGCGCCACCACTAGGCAGCTCTAGGCATTTGCCTAGGACGCCGGCACCTGGAGGGCGGCAGTTCGCCCCTCACCCCCAGCGAACTGTGTAAAAAAATTGCTGCCCCGGCGTCCCTGCAGTGCTGGGGCGGTCAGGGGTGTCCGTGCCGTAGGGGTACCTGCGGCGCCGTCATGTGTATAAAGCTGGCTGCGGCCGGCGGGGTCCCTGTAGTGAATAGCAAATAACTAGCACTATGCGCGCGGCAGCGCGGGAAGCGCTAGTTATTTGCTATTCACACATTTATACACATGACGGCGCCGCAGGTACCCCTACGGCACGGACACCCCTGACCACCCCAGCACTGCAGGGACGCCGGGGAAGCAATTTTTTTACACAGGTACCACCCCCCCTCCCTCCCTCCCCCCGGCAATGGGGCGCCCTCACCCCGACTCGCCTGGGGCGCTCCGGTATCTTGCACCGGCCCTGGACGCACACCCGTCCTAGTTCAGTGTAGCCCCTGTTGGCCGGTGTTCGCCAGAAGGGAGGGTCTGGCGAGCCCCGGCCAAGGATGGCAGGCAGGGGCTACATCTGTACATCCATTTTGCTGTTGCCCTTGCACTGGTAGAAAAGATGGGCCACTTGATTGCATTTGCCCACCAGGCTAAAAGTTGACAGCCAGCCCCTGCTCATTGCCATGTTTATTGGACTTTAACTTGTTCTGTATTTTCACCTGTAGATATCCAAAAGATTGCATAACCAGTCAAAGACAAAAGAACAAACTTTTTATTATTCTCCATTACATACAGTACAAAGCTTAACCCTTTCTGATTTATGTGTCTTTTGTAAGATACACAGTATATTCCAAAGGGAATACCCATAGCTATTACCATGTGCAGATAACATACTGTATGTATTACATTACATGTCTTACTCTTGACTTAAGGTAGTACATGATTGCTGCCAATATATTGCTAGCAATATATTGCTCAGTGTCCCATTTTCATCTGCGACCAGAGATGGTCACTGATGAAAACAACACCCTGCTGGGAGAAAAGGCAGGGGAAGTCGCTGGTCGGAGGAGCATGCTCCAGCGACCATTAAGGGTCTGAAAACGGGAGCGCGCACCCGGCGATTTATCGCTGGCGCACACTGCAATCGCTGGCAATATGGTCGCTCAGTGACCATATTGCCAGCGATAAGTGGACCGTGTGGACACAGCTTTAGATTGACCTAAACATAACCTATGACTTCCACCCTTATTATTGATTATGGTCTCCGCTGTAGCAAACATGGCTTCATAATGAGTCAAATCTCCAAACAAATAACTGTGCAGTCATAGTCTGAAACTCAGCAGGTTTGCTATTTCCCCGATGAATAAACAGTGGAGGCTTTAATGGAATGTTCCCTGTCTCTGTATGAATGTATGCTTTCCACTAAGACCACAAACACATCAATTTTGCATGCACCAATTACCTCATACTGTACTACTTAAAATCTTAATGGCAAAATGTAGGACAGGTTTATCTCTAAATTATAAACACATTTTGCTAGTCTCATTTCATCCATATAATTTAGATGACAAACATAACATTTGTATTGAAACATTTAGACAACAAAGTGAATTGTGCTTCATTACATCATTTATACTACAAAGCATAAATGCAAAATAAACAACTATACCAGTGGTGGGCAATAAGCGGCCCTCCAGATGATGATGAACTATGTTATAGCATGTCCAAATAACAGAACTAAAGCAAGGCATGCTGGTATGTGTAGTTCATCAACAGCTGGAGGGCCGCATATTGCCCACCCTGATCTATACAGACTGGTTTGTAAAGACTGGGGCAGTACGGATGGTGATTCACACCATGGCCCTAACTGTGCGTTTGTATATTCTCCCCATGCTTGGTTGGGTTTCCTCCGGGTACTCCGGTTTCCTTCCACAATCCAAAAATATACTGGTAGGCTAATTGGCTCCCAACAAATTAACTCTAGAATGTCTCTATGTGCATGTACAGAGGGGATGCAGTTTAAATCCCGGCGGTCAGAATCCCGACGGCCGAAATCCCGACACTTTCTCCCTCCGTCGGTGTCCACGACACCCCTGGAGGGAGAATAAATTAGCGTGCCGAGCGTAGCAGCGAGCCCGCAAGGGGGGGTGATCCATGTCCCCCCCTTGTTGGGATTTCGGCGGTCGGGATTCCGGTATAGGGATTTTGAACGCCGGGATCCCGACCGCTGGGATTTCATACTGAATCCGTACACAGAGGCAGAACCCTGGGAGGCAATGGAGTCATCTGCCACCGAGCTCCTGCACCCAAGGGGGCACCTCTCCTCCCCTGCAAGTTTAAATCAGTTAATTGAAAGCCAGTGATACCATTTCTGTGGCCGACTCCCCCTCCTAGCAGGACCATAGATATCACAGTTCCTTTATTTTAAACATAAAATACATACACACACACACACACGTGCATACATAAATTTATATAAGGTGGTGTGTGTGTGTGTGTGTGTTTGTTGGGCGGGGGGGTCACCAATATTTATCCTGCAACCAGGGCCGAACTAATGCCACTGCATGTACATGTGGTAGGGAATATAGATTGTAAGCTCCACTGGGGCAGGGACTGATGTGCATGTTCAACTATACTCTGTAAATCGCTGCAGAATATGTGTGCGCTATATAAGAAACTGTTAATAAATAATAATAATAATAATAATAATAATAATAATAAAAAAGGTATATCCATTAAACTGATAGGAGCACTGATTATAGTTCTCAACATTCTAAAATCATTTCCAGGAACAATAAGTGGTGAAAAATGTCCTGCAATACCAACTCATATTTACTGAATTGACTTATTACTTATACAGTGTATGAAAACTTCAAGTAATTAAATATTAATGTACTTAGCATACCATGCAGCTGATTATTATTATTATTATTATTATTATTATTATTATTATTATTATTAACTAAAGAGAATACCAATAATAAAATTTAATATATTTAAAATTTGATTTGTGGCTATTAAATAATGAGAATATTCTTTGGGAAAAAAAAAAAACATATCGTGTGAGATAAAACGGAGTGGGAAATTGACCTTAGACTATCCAAAAACAGTCTTGCACATGTTAACCCTCCTGCACTAGAGCTTTGGTTTGGGTTCTAATTCATTGTGTTTTGATTTTGGTAAAACCACCCTCAAGTGTTCTGCTTTAGATACGGATTTTGCATTGGTTTAAAATGGATAAGATTGATAAATATCAATGAAAACCATTAAAATCACGTATTTTTGCAAGAAAAATCCTAATATTTGGATGTAAATTTCTAAAGGGGGTATGTAATCCTATGCCGCTATTTCCAACGGGGGAAATAGCAGTGGGTGCCTATTCAATGCTGTCTTTACTGACAGCATTGAAGAGGCATCACAGCAGAATGAGCCAGACTTATTCTGCCAATAACGGCCGTGGATTGTCGTGATTCCGGCCTTATCTCGACAATCCATGGCCATATTTGCCAATCGGCAGGTGGGACATTGAATCCCAACTGCCGATTTGCTGTTGGGAAAACCGCAAAAAGGCCAGGATCACGGATGTTGGGAGGGACTGACAGTCGTGATCCGGGAATGCATTTTTCCTGTGACAAGAACACTGGAATAGTGTTTTAGAGCAGGTATGTTTGTCCCACATTTGTCCCACAAACATGTCTTAGATACAGGAAAACTGACTTCCGCTTCCAGTTATATGGAGTGAGGAAGCATGTCCCGGAGCTCCGCAGACCCGCCGCCAACTATATACCTTTTCAAGGCTACATCAGCCTCCTGCTTGATCACTGCCAGCAGCACCCACAAGCGCATATCCTAGCAGCTGCAATGGATAAGTTTATGACGCCCGTTGTGTCCTCCACAGCCCTCCCGCCCTGACAGGAGAAGCGGAGAGCGGACACCAATATGGCGGTGGATGCCGCGCACATCGCTGCTTCACCTGCATGCAAGAAAATGCTGCTGAATTTCCTGACTCCCCCAACAAGGTATGTCGCTACCCTGACACACCAGTCGCCTATGGGGAGGTAGTACAGGCTATAAAAAGCACCATGGCCCCCTTGTTGTTACAAGCAGTATCTGACATAACAGCACAACTGAAATCCCTTACCCATCGAGTGTCTGTAACAGAGAACCATTTGGGAGCATTAACCCATGATATGGAAACAGTAAAGCATTCAGTGAAATCTCTGACTACTGACAACTAACATATTTGGAATAACAGGGACGATATAGAAAACCGCTCGAGGAGAAAAAATGTCAGACTTGAAGGGCTCCCTGACAGCTCTATCTCATTTTGATAAAAAAAACCCTGACCTCCATTTTGGGCATCGAACAGGAATGCAGGGATATTGTAATCGAGAGGGCACACAGAGTCGGTCCCACCCCCTCTCCTAGTAAAATCAGATTGCGTGTCACGCTGTTCAGTTGCATTAACTTTCTACACAAACAATTAATTTGATCCGCCTCCAGACCCATAAAAAATTCTGCAATGGGAAGGCCATAACCTACTGATTTTTCTGGACTACTCAGTGGAGCTGACCAAGGCCCATAAAGCCTTCTCCCCCGTTTGCTCCAAACTAGTCACAGAGGGCCATAAGTTTGGCTTACTATACCCGCAAGAATGCGTATATACAATGGGACCTCCCATAAAGATTTTCTCTCCCCCAAGGATGCGGAGGCATACATCAGAGATCTTACAACAGCCTGCCACCAAGACTTAAGTGACCCGGTCCCCCCATCTCCCACTTTGGCTTGACCTACGCCCTCTGAGAGTGGCCACAACACTGTCTGCACTCTGAACAGGAGCAGAAAATTGCCAGTCACACAGAGAAGTAGGGATTGATATTATTTTGTAAAAAAAAACCTCATATAAACACATCACCATATCATACTCATAATTTAAGGTGGATTTCAATTTACTGAGAGGGGGATGCTACCACTGGATACTGGTTCTTGCAAATATGAGAAAGACAGAGAAAGAGTATCCTTGTGTGATGCACTGAAAGAAAGTTTTAATAAAATGTAACTTTTATTTGAAGATACTTTAATAAAATGTTGTGAAATATTGACACAATACAATACATGAAAGACACGGACAGTGCGAATATAAAAAGGATACTAGATCCTTACACAGTGGGGCCCCAACCATGTTGACTTCCCCAATATTGTTAATATATCTTTATTTAAACATTACCATCAATTTAACATATAGTCTGTGATTTCTTCAGCCCCTGTTTTAAGACTCCTTATGTACTGCCTATATTTATGTGGGGATGCCAGTCTCTTTCAAGAATAGGCTTTATATTGGGTCCCCAGGGGCACAAAAAAAATGATCTGGCAGAATGATGTTAATTTAATATTAACACAGTGTTAAGAAAGCAGGCGTTGAATTTATATGCATAATTCAGGCTATTCCCGTGACCAGTTATTAGCTGACGGGTGTGCTGCCGCTGGATCCCACTGTGCTGGAGACAGCACCAGGTGCCGATAGTGCTCCGACACCTAGGTGCTCCACCACTCGGGGAGGCAGCTGCAGTCACATAAGCCGCTTGTGAAGGGGGAAAGGATCAGGGTGTACCGGTTACCACCACTGATCTTCCATCTGCCCACGGAGTCAGAGAGCTGCGGTGACTGGCATTATGCACCGCTTCACGGACCCAGTGGCGACTGGCATCCATAGGTAACACTACAAGGAGTACAGATCAAATACATTCATGGGGGAAGGGGAACAGGGGTGCACACACACTGCGATGCAGTAGGTCTGCGTACGCTTCGCAAAAAAAGCTTCGTAGGACCAGGTTACCGTAGTCACCACAGCTCTCTGACTCCGTGGGCGGACGGAAGAACAGTGGTGGTAACCGGTATATAGTGGATTATGCCAACAGATACACGGAGGCTGTGCCACTGTATTTAAGTACATATAAAGAAAAATGTATATTTTTACAGTGTGGTCTAGACAGCACATACAGTGTTCTTAATATGTAAATAGTGATGTATACAATCAAATAGAGATATGCAAATCTGTTTAACTTTGAAATAGGAAGTGGTGAATATCCTATAAACAAGACACCATTTGTATCACTTCTCAGTTCAATAATCCAGCACAATGTGCTGGAAAATTAAATACATATGGATCTTTTTTCTTTACTGAAAATGCTTCAGGGAAATATTGATGTCATTGCCCTATTCCTTCAACAAAGAAATCAGCATAAATAACCTAGAGTACAAGTGGTATGCTAATATGACACTCATGCAGTATTCTAGTTGGAAATAATATTAGCGGCTAAAAAAATCCATTTACATTTAAGAACAGTTCCAGACTGAAATGGGAATAAATTATTATGCTATATTTGTGATTTGGTACTTATGTATTATCTGGACTCCCATGTTAAATGCACCCCATTTTTTCATACCCCTACTATCCAACTACGCATGGAGTTGATTTTATATAGTGTGGCGAGCGCAGAGAGCCACCGCGCCCGAAGCTTGGCGAGCGTAGCGAGCCCCACGAGGGGACGCGGTGTCATAAGAAAAACGGGAGCCCAGATATTACATAAGTACCAGTGATTTTTTTAAAGTGGTCTTCTATAATACACCCACATACATATACCGTAAGCTGCACAACGTAATATACCAAATTGTGAATATTTTATATAATGTTAATTATTGCTGTACTGTATCCACAGCAATATTAGATATATTATCTTTTAGTGATGTATGTGATTAGTTAAGGTTCTGAACTATATTGCTTAAGTCTACACTATTCTGTGTAGATCTATATTTTGCATATGCTTAGCTGCCTTTTACCATTTGACAGGTCAAAGGGTGATATCCTCCATTTTACTTATTGCTTCAGTTAATCTGGAATGAGATGCTGAGAAGCTGAGTTACTGCAGGTATTGTATGCTTACCCTACAGGCTTATATCTTCTCAACAATAACAACAAACACATATACAGATGGGGCATGGCTCATCTTTGCAGGGGATGGCGATGGCGAAGCCAGCCGCCATCCCCGCCAGCCGCCATCTGTTTAGAGAAAAGGGGACGCGTGCGCGCGTGTCCCGCTTCCAGCGCTTCCCCCGGGTCACCGCCGGCTTGTCGGCGGTCACCTGGGTTCCCCGCCGCGTGCCCACACCCCCCCCTAACCCTGTCCGTCTCCCTGAAGTGGAGACAGACAGGGTTCCCGTCGCCCCGCCGAAGGAGATTGAGACGCGCGTGAGATGCTTATGCCAAGTTATACATTTTAGCCAAGATATCTGCTTGCTTGCCCCTTCTCTTTCAGTCCCAACAAAGCATCCCACCTATGTAGACATGGACAAAAGGCCTTATTATTACCGGTCTCCTCTCCCTGGAGCTATATCCCCCCAGGCAATATGATTCCCTGCCACCTTGGTTCACTAGTGGTAATTATATGTAAGCTGCAGCACTGGATCTTTTGATTTTTTTTTTGTCTGTGGCCAGGTGTCACGTAGTTGATTATTATATATTTTGTCTGCCTGTTTCTAGCATTCAGTATTTCTTGCAATGTTATTGAACTCATTCGTACCTATATGGTCTCCATGCCTAAGATCTGCTATTGTCGCATTTACCATACCTGTGATCAATAGGATTGCATGAATGCTTGTGCTCCAATGAATGGGTTGCAAATGAGCATGGCTAGTAGCAATTGTGGTGCTGCTGTAAATTTGAACTGTTAGCAGGTAAGCTGATGCGGCTGCATCTGTATGAGCAGAATAAGCCTACCATAACATGCAGTTCGTGTGTGTTTGAATATGGCTGAAAATATAGGATAAAAATTGCAACTGAAGGTAAAGTAAATGTATTGTATACTGTAAGGCAAAAGCATGATGTCACGCTAGCAGTGGCACCAGCTGGAGTGTAACGGAGGCTAGGTGCCTTGATGTAAGGTTTTTGCATAAACGACAGAAGGGAGTGATGCAATTGGATAAAAGAAAACCAGTTTTGATAAAGATACTGTAATACAGGAGATGAATAGTGGCACAAAGGTAATACTGAAGATATGTGATAACAAAAGTCAATGATATATAAAAGTTATTGTAAAGTTCGTAGTGGGTGGAGCACGAGGTTGATATCTGAAGATGGCTTGAAACGTAGATTGGATAATAAACGTAAACTTGAATAATCGAACTGAATATACTTGGACAGATGATTGGATTGATGATTGAAGAATTGAATGAAAGATTGGACGATTGGAATCCGGAAGGAATAATAGCAGGCCTGAATGGCTGTGACCAGGAGGGTTGCAGGTGAAGTGACCGTCAGGTGAGGAAAAGTGTGATCCCAGTTGAACTTGGGACTGGTAAAATGTTACACAGTCAGACACTTGGTAGTTTAGAGAGAGACCACAAATGATCAGCCCGGTTTCCCGGCACTTATGAATTAATTAGTTTTTAAAACATTCACACATGCTACACATCGAGGAAATCAGGTAGCTAGAACAGTCAATTAAGAAAACCAATGCATAAACAAACACAATTAAGATTGCACTGATATATGGAGACAGTATCAATCAGCTCCACAATAAATCCACATAATGGCTTCTCTAGTTAGTACACATATAATAGATAATTTAATAATCCTAAACATGAACATACAATAGACACAACGGGACAGATGTAGTAAGCCTTAACAAGAGATAAATGCAAGGGTGATAAAGAGAGATAAATGTCCAGCCAATCAGCTCTTGTGTTTGAAAAAAGTCAGTAAGGAGCTGATTGGCTGGACGTTTATCTCTATCACCCTTGCATTTACAGTATCTCTTGTTAAGGCTTAATACATCTGCCCCAATATGCAATAAATCAAGAAAGCATATAAAACATTAACCAATACTCACGGCGCCTAATTCTGTTTCATTCGCAAAGGCAAATTATCTCTCTAACAGACAAAACCATGTGCACTGCAGGGGGCAGATGTAGCACTGCAGAGAGAGTTAGATTTGGGTGGGGTTTGTACTTGAAACTGATATCTATATTGCAGTGCAAAAAAAAAAAACAGCCAGTATTTATCCTGCACAGAAACAAAATAACACCAAAATGTAACTCTCTGCGCACATGTTACAGCTTCCTCACCTGCAGTGCATATGGTTTTGTCCATTGGAGAGAGAATTTGCCCTAAATTTACAGTAATAAGTGTAGGCGCAAGACTACAAGTAATTGAATTTGCCACTTCCCTTGCCTTGAACGCCTCTGCCTGAGTGACAGGTAGAGGCATCCGTGGGGAGGGCCAGGATGCAACCAGCATTTCTGAAAATACCGGGCTTCTAAGGGCAGCCTGAGTATGGTTAGACTAACTAAGTCTACAGTTGCATAGGAACACTGCATCAGATGGTCGCAATGTTTCTCTTGTTCTGCAATCAATTTGCAGTTTGATGCGATCGCAAATGCAGGCAGGGGGTGGTATGCAACACCTGCATTTTGCATTGTTTATCGATCGCATATGATGAGCTTCTGCGAGCAACTTATCATGTGATCCACGCAGAATCAGGCCGGAAGTCCCCAACTGCCCACTATCTTCCAAAACCAGAGTTAAACCTTCTTCACGATTGACTGTGAGCTGAGTGCAAGTATGAAACATTAGCATGCCTGTCACACAACATACAAACTAGTGCCTTTTGCGCCCAAACATGTATGCAATGTTATTTTCAGCATCTCTTAGGGGCATACACATGGAGAGATTTTCCCCTTGAAATGCATGGAGCCGACCGGTATTGCGCTCAGTACAAACACTGCGTTTTTGGCTACATTTTCTTTAGAATTTGATTATATAATCAAAATTGTAAGCCCAAATGTGTATGCACCTTTAAGAATACACTGCACACCATCAAGAGAAAGCTTCTCAAGACAAGCAATATCATTTTTCTGTACTTGTGTACTATCACGGCGCCCATCGCATCGCAGACCATAAGGCATGTGATGGTATGCGATGCGACACGACGAGATTTCCCCCGATGTCATACAATGTTAAAATTGTATGGCATTGTATATGGCATACAATGCCATACAATGCGATGCGATGCGATTTTAAATTGTATAAGCACCGTAAATGCACCCCCACGCCACTCCCACTATGAGCGTGAACCCGAAGCGTGGCGAGCGCAGTGAGCCCGCGAGGGACGGCGGTACGTGTCCTCCGACCTTTTCATACCCCCACTATCCACGTCGGAGTGGAGTTGATTTTATATAGTGTGGCGAGCGCATCGAGCCACCAAGCCCAAAGAGTGACGAGCGCAGCGAGCCCCGCGAGGGGACGCAGAATACATGTAAAGTAATACGTGTCCCCTCGCCCCCTCAGTGCGCTTGCCACGTTTCGGACTCGGTGGCTCGCTGCGCTTGCCACAATATATAAAATCAACTCCACGCCGACGTGGATAGTGGGGGTTTGAAAAGGTGGGAGGACGCGTACCGCCGCCCTTCGCGGGCTCGCTGCGCTCGCCACGCTTCGGGTTAACGTTCATACTGGGGGTGGCGTAGGGGTGCATTTAACATTGTAAGCACCCATTTGGGTGCTTATAAGCACCCATTAGGGTGCTTATACAATTTAAAATCGTATAGGGAGCGTAAATCGAATCGCATTGTATTGTGCATCGGATGTATGGCATGCGATGCGATTAAAAATCGTGCGACTTAATATCGGGGGTGCCGTGATAATACACAAGTACCCATTTTTCTCAAAGTGACTATTGCACATTGATTTTCAATTAATAACACCTTATTGGGAACCATTTATGATTACATTTTCACAATACAAGGTGAACACTGGAATTCTTCTACTGGGTGGGAAATAGCTTGGAGGGTGATAAAGTCGAAGGAGGTAAAGGTCCAACCAACCAGATTTTTTGATCCCAGTACCCCTACCCTCATAACTTCACTTCATAAAGGAGATCATCAATTTCAGTTAAGTGCATAAAACAAACAAATTAAACAAAGAATGCTTTGTAAAATATAGTTGATACATTTTAACTATTCTTATAACAAAAATTAAACCCACAATATGTTTTTAGCTTGTCTTGATATGGTAGTAAAGCTCGTACTCAATAGAAGGTTGGTGTGAGAACCTTCCTGTTCTGATTAATTTCTGGCAGTGCCTATTTCCTTTTGCCAGTTGGCTATAGGTTTCGAGAGATTTGTTACTTACTGGAATGTGAAGTAGAACATGACTCATAGGAAGCATCCTAGTGTAGTACATAAAACACTGGCCATTCAAAGATGAGAATTGATGCCAAGCAAGAATATGTGACTCAAAAACTCATAGAGAACTAGTTATTCAAAACAGATTCTAATTGGATTAGCACACAGATAAATGGCCTGATCAGCAATATAAACATGTTTGACTGAAGCTGCCCATACACGTTACAATAATTGGATGCATTTTGGATGTGTTTATTGATTGCTTATGAATTTATGCCTATGTTGTTTTATTCTATATTCATAAATTGTTATAAACTTTACAGTGCTCCCTTGAATAGTATTATAATTTATACAGATTAGGATTTAGAAATTAGGTACTCTTTACCTAGCACGGCGCCCATCGTGGTCATCGCGGGCATTGAATGCACTAAAAAATCGGGTGCGACGCGACCGACGCGATGGCCGCGATTTCCCATAGGGAACAATGTTAAATTTCTCAATTGACCCGATTTTACTATTCAATGCCTCAATTGACACGATTTTTCCCTAGGAAACAATGTTAAATGGCCCACAGAGGCCAAATACCCACCCTGAAGTGTGAAATGGCCCCCACAATTGTTAACGCCACCCCACGATCAACGTGAACCCGAAGCGTGGCGAGCGCAGCGAGCCCGCGAGGGGCGGCGGTACGCGTCCTACGACCTTTTCATACCCCCACTATCCACGTCGGCATGGAGTTGAGAATAGAATAGTGTGGCGAGGGGACGCGGATACCTGTGAAGCCGGCGAAGGGACGCGTTTACCTGTGAAGGTATCCGCGTGCGCTCGCCACGCTTCGGGCTCGGTGGCTCGCTACGCTCGCCACACTATTCTATTCTCAACTCCATGCCGACGTGGATAGTGGGGGTATGAAAAGGTCGTAGGACGCGTACCGCCGCCGCTCGCCACGCTTCGGGTTGTCGTTGATCGTGGGGTGGCGTTACCAATTGTGGGGGCCATTTCACACTTCAGGGTGGCTATTTGGCCTCTATGGGCCATTTAACATTGTTTCCTATGGAAAAATCGTGTCAATTGAGGCACTGAACAGTAAAATCGGGTCAATTGAGAAATTTAACATTGTTCCCTATGGGAAATCGCGGGCATCGCGTCGGTCACGTCGCACCCAATTTTTAGTGCATTCAATGGCCGCGATGCCCGCGATTTTTTTACCTGCGATGCCCACGATCAAAATCGTGGGCGCCGTGCTAGGTAAAGAGTACCAGAAATTAATTAAAATTGGGAGCTGCTAAACATTTGATGTGATAAGTGTCTAGTTAGAAATTAATGTTATGCCTTGTGCCTGATTCAGTGTTTTTATTATTTCTGATCCTTAAACTTGTTTGTCATGTTAACATGTCTTAATCTCAAATGCATATTGCAGTAGATAGCCGAGTATAATCTGTGAAGCCTGTAAGGGTTGCAATCTAGTTTTTAACTTGTTTTTGTACCAGTTTGAGATTATGGGGGACATTTACCAAAATGGATTCGTAGAAAAAAGGTGTATTCGTAGGGAGAAATACACCTTTTTTTTTACGAATTTGTATTTTCGGGATTTACAATCCCAAAAATACAACAATTCGTAGTCCTAAAGATGGAACATTCGTATTTGTAGTTACAAATACGAATGCCCTACACCATCGATAGGATACGACAGGAATCACCATTCAAAAGAATGGTGGTTTCTGATTTACTAAGCAGCCGTACTGATAATACGGCTGCTTAGTGGTGTAAAACACCCACGCACAGGGCCGGTGCAAGGTTTAGTGGCGCCCTAGGCAAAAATTCAGCCTATTGCTCCCCCCCCCCATATTTGCCCCTTCATAGACGGTAAGATGAAAGTGCCGAAGGGGTATTTTATAAGTATCCTTGCCACCAGCCTGCATGGAATATAATCCACTGAGGGCAGATAAGAGAGAAAGAAGGAAGGAATAAAGGAATAAAGGAGATGGGAGTGGAGGAAGGAATAAGAGAAAGGTCTGATTAGCATGAAGTCTGTAAATATATATTTTGCACTGTTTGTGTTCATTTTTTGTGTGTCCTGAAGACGGGCCTTGGTTCCGAAATGGTGTAGACCGCATACATTTTTATATGTCAAAAGACCTGGAGTGTGGTGTATCAATCAAATATACATTACATAAGTTGCCAGGGTGTCATCAACGTTTCATGGTCCTGATGTCCATCCATGGTTTCTATAGATGGACTCTGCACACCAGCAGGTCTAGACGGAGGGCACCGGCAAGTATTCATTCTTTACACAAACTGCCCTCCCACCGCCATCCCAAACTACATTTTTACTCCAATCCCCCATATAGTACATCCTATTTCCCATCCCCCACACTGTACATCCTAACCTCCATCCGCCACACTGTACATCCTAACCACCATCCCCCACACTGTACATCCTAACCACCATCCCCCACACACTGTACATCCTAACCTCCATCCGCCACACTGTACAGCCTAACCCCCATCCCTACATACCACCGCCCCATCCCCCACACTTTACATCCTAACCCCCATCCCCAACACTGTACATCCTAACCCCTATACTGTGTATACCACCCCCATCCCCTGAACTGTACATCCTAACCCCCATACCCCATACTGTTCCATCCTAACTCCTATCCCTAACACTGTGTATACCGCCCCCCATACCCCACACTGTACATCCTAACCCCCATCCCCCACACTGTACATCCTAACTCCTACCCCACACTATGCATACCACCCCCCAGCCAACACACTGTACATCCTAACCCCCATTCCCTACCCTGTGCATACCACCCCCCATCCCCCACACTGTGTATCCTAACTCCAATCCCCCACACTGTGCATACCAACCCCATCCCCCACACTGTGCATACCACCCCCATCCCCCACACTGTGTATACCACCCCCACACTGTGCATACCACCCCCATCCCCCACACTGTGCATACCACCCCCATCCCCCACACTGTGTATACCACCCCCACACTGTGCATACCACCCCCATCCCCCACACTGTGCATACCACCCCCATCCCCCACACTGTGTATACCACCCCCACACTGTGCATACCACCCCCATCCCCCACACTGTGCATATCACCCCCATTTCCCACACTGTGCATCCTAACTGCCATCCCCCACACTGTGCATATCACCCCCATTACCCACGCTGTACGTCCTAACCCCAATCCCCCACACTGTGCATATCACCCCCATTACCCACACTGTACGCCCTAACCCCAATTCCGCACACTGTGCATACCACCCCCATTACCCACACTGTACGTCCTAACCCCAATCCCCCACACTGTACATCCTAACTGCCATCCCCAACACTGTGCATACCACCCCCATACCCCAAAATATACATTCCATCCCCCACACTGTACAAACCACCCCCCAACCCACACACTGTATATCCAAACTCCCCCCATCCCCCACACTGTGCTTACCACCCCATCCCCCACACTGTACATCCAACTTCCATCCCCCACACTGTACATTCTAACCCCCATCCCCCACACTGTGCATCCTGACTCCATCAAACACAAACTAGACCTTACCCCATTCCAAAACCCTCACTGTGCTCCCTGTCACACCCCTCTCCCCTCCCCATCCATGCTGCACTTACCAACAACAGTGGCAGCTGCTCCCTGGCAGATGTCTCCTTCGTGTCTGACTGCAGTCTGTTGCACTGTCTGTGACAGTGTCACCATGTCAGGCACTGATGATGCTGAGCCTGCTCTGCTGTCATTCAACGATGCTGCCCTGAGCCTGACGCCGCTGGGGCTTGGAGAGGCATGCTGGGGTGGGGGCGGGGCTAACTGATCTCACAGCCAGTGATAGAAGGCTGAGAGATGAAAGAGTCATCAGCAGCAGGAAGTTCAGCTGCCCTTCGTTTCCTCAAGGCAGCGGCAGCCCCAGCGGCATCAGGCATCAGGTGCAGCACAGTTCCTGATGAATGTGTGTGTAGCAAGGCTGCGGATGCGGCTTCAGGATGGATGGTGGCCCTAAATGATATCTGGGGAGGGGAGGGGGCGCAGGTGCAGCCTTACACGCTGCAGAGGGAGAGAGAAACAAGCACTGGCAGTGACCAGTGCTGTAAAGGATACTGGCAGCGCCCTCCAGTGGCCAGCGCCCTAGGCAGCTGCCTAAAGCTGCCTAGTGGTAGCGCCGGCCCTGCCCACGCAAATACGACAGGAAAATAGAACACCATTTTCCTGTTCTATTTGAGTTTTAGCCTGCACGGATCAGTCAGATCCGTGCAGGCTGCAGTGTAAAAAAATAGAGAAATAAATAAATAAAAAAAAAAACGGCGTGGGGTCCCCCCCACAGCCGAAACCAGCACCAGGCTGAAGGAGCCGGGGCCGGTAATTAAAAATCAGGGAACCCGACAAATAGGGGCTCCCCGATTTTTAACAACCAGCCCCAGGCTCCAGGTCCGGGGCTGGTTCCCAAAATACGGGGGACAAAATGACTAGGGGTCCCCCGTATTTCAAGAACCAGTCCCAGGCACAACCAGCTGGCAGGGTAATGTCACAGCCGGGGGGGAGACTTTTTATGCAAGTCCCCCCGGCCAAAGCATTAACCCTACCGACCAGTCAGCCTGGCCAGGGGCCCTGGGGGAGTGGGGACCCCCCCAATGAAGGGGTCCCCCCCCTCCAGGACTTACCTGACCAGGCTGAAGCCTGGTACTGTCCTCGATGCCCCTGGGCGGTGGGCATCGAGCTGATAAATGGTGTAAAAATAAGGTTAAACTATTGTTTTTTACTGTGGCACTACAAGTGCCAGCAAGCCTCCCCAGCAAGCTGGGACTTGGAGAACCACAAGTCCCAGCCTGCTGGGCATTAAAGGGCCCGCTGGCACTTGTAGTTCTACAGTTAAAAAAATAGTGCACAAAACACACTGATACACTTTTAAAATAAAACTTTATTACATACAAAGCCCACACATACTAATACTTACCTATCTTCTTTCCGTAGGTAGCCCTGATGTCCTGTGTC
The DNA here is from genome assembly GCF_055691185.1 of Crinia signifera. Taxonomy (NCBI): domain Eukaryota; kingdom Metazoa; phylum Chordata; class Amphibia; order Anura; family Myobatrachidae; genus Crinia; species Crinia signifera. The sequence continues at coordinate 79,348,297 of NC_139222.1, forward strand.
GGCGTCTTCTGGTTCTGTGTCGTCTTCTTCCTCCATGTCGACCGTCGCTGTCGCCGTCCGGATCCGACGAAATCCATTTGGGAAGCTGTGGAAGGAAACCATACTCACCTGTCCCAGCGCGACGTAGTCCAGGTAAGTGTCTTGGCAAAAAAACAAACCGACAGCCCGAAACCAAGCGGACACGGAGACGCACGGTACTGTGTGTACATCGTGCGGCTCCGCCTCCCGAATGCCGCTATTGGCTGCCTTGCGGCCTAGCGGCTCCTGATTGGCCGCTAGGCCGCAAGGCGGCCAATAGCGGCATTCGGGAGGCGGAGCCGCACGATGTAAACAAACACTGTGCGTCTCCCTGTCCGGTCTGGATTCGGGCTGTCGGTTTGTTTTTTTGCCAAGACACTTACCTGGACTACGTCGCGCTGGGACAGGTGAGTATGGTTTCCTTCCACAGCTTCCCAAATGGATTTCGTCGGATCCGGACGGCGACAGCGACGGTCGACATGGAGGAAGAAGACGACACAGGACCAGAAGACGCCGACACAGGACATCAGGGCTACCTACGGAAAGAAGATAGGTAAGTATTAGTATGTGTGGGCTTTGTATGTAATAAAGTTTTATTTTAAAAGTGTATCAGTGTGTTTTGTGCACTATTTTTTTAACTGTAGAACTACGAGTGCCAGCGGGCCCTTTAATGCCCAGCAGGCTGGGACTTGTGGTTCTCCAAGTCCCAGCTTGCTGGGGAGGCTTGCTGGCACTTGTAGTGCCACAGTAAAAAACAATAGTTTAACCTTATTTTTACACCATTTATCAGCTCGATGCCCACCGCCCAGGGGCATCGAGGACAGTACCAGGCTTCAGCCTGGTCAGGTAAGTCCTGGAGGGGGGGGACCCCTTCATTGGGGGGGTCCCCACTCCCCCAGGGCCCCTGGCCAGGCTGACTGGTCGGTAGAGTTAATGCTTTGGCCAGGGGGACTTGCATAAAAAGTCTCCCCCCGGCTGTGGCATTACCCTGCCGGCTGGTTGTGCCTGGGACTGGTTCTTGAAATACGGGGGACCCCTAGTCATTTTGTCCCCCGTATTTTGGGAACCAGCCCCGGACCTGGAGCCTGGGGCTGGTTGTTAAAAATCGGGGAGCCCCTATTTGTCGGGTTCCCTGATTTTTAATTACCGGCTCCAGGCTCTGTCAGCCTGGTGCTGGTTTCGGCTGTGGGGGGGACCCCACGCCGTTTTTTTTTTATTTATTTATTTTTCTATTTTTTTTTACACCTTGCAGCCTGCACGGATCTGACTGATCCGTGCAGGCTGCTAGAAATAATTTGTATTAGCAGCCGTATATACGGCTGCTAATACGGATGGCTACACCATCGGAGGGTTACAAAGCGTCGTATCTGACTGCTTTGTAAATCCCCCTCCGGAACACGAGTTTGCATACGACTTAAACAGTCGTATGCAACCGTAGGGAAAAAACCAATACGAAAAACTAGATTTTTCATATTGGTAAATTTCCCCCTATGTTCCAATAGGATGTAAATGTATATGATACGTTTCACTGCAAAGCCTGCAGCTTTGTATTTGACACATCCAGTGGTTTTACCATGGGACTAGGGCAGTGGTCTCCAACCTTTTTTGGGGCGGGAGCTACTCGCAACAAAATAAACCGCACAACGAGCTACTAAAATAAAAAATAATCTGCATAATAACCAAATAATGCCCTTTATACATTATGCCACACAACGTAATGCCCCTAACACATTATGCCACACACTGCAATGCCCCAGACATAAAATGCCACACAATGCAATGCCCAATATGTCGCATACATACCTCCCAACACTGGAGGTAGAGGAGAAGGGACATCTGCGTGTGCCTTCGGCACGTGCCCAAAATTAGGGGGTTCATCTACTACCATGGTATTCCTGCGAGGCTACATCTTCCATTTTGTCTGATATGGGGGCATGGTCAGCGCTCTAAGAGCTGTAGCCACATAGGGTGCGGACAATGAAAATGGGGGTGTGATCAATGTTCCCTCTAATTTTACGAAGGCTGTGTGCGGCTAAAGATTTTGGCTGTGCAACTTTGGAATGAAATTTAAATTTTTTGTGCGTCACTTATATATAACTGGAAAATGACGTTCAGTATTTGTGTTAACTTTACTTCAAAATGATATTAAACATTTAAACATTCAAAATACAGTACACAATGTAGTTAATGGGTGAAACACACATTAATTGAGTCCACAACTGCAAAAAGGGACCACTGCTGCTTTGTGCGCTCAGTTGTAATGTCTGTGCGCACCCTCGTCAAGGTGTGTGCGCGCGCACGTGCGCACAGCTTAGAGGAAACACTGGGTGTGATACACATATGCCCCCAATATTACAATGCAAGATACACATATGCCCCCAATAGTGCCAGATACACATATGCCACCAATAATGTCAGATACACATGTCACCACAGTGTCAGGTACACACACACATACACACACAACCTGTGCCCTCTAACATTTAAAAAAATATCCAGCAGATTTTACCAGATTTAAAAAAAAATTGGGAATCAACAGATCTTAATTAACAGACCTGCCCTCTAACTAACATTTATAAAAAATTGCCAGCAAATTTTACCAGATCCAATGCACAGCAGGATAGAAGATTAATGTCGGAGGCCCCAGGGAGCTAACCTGCCAGTGATCGCAAAAACATCCAAACATAGTGGGTCCTCACTTACAAAAAATGTGGTCCTACCTGACCTTTTCTAGGTCGCAACGGAATAAAGCCTCCTCTCCCCTTCCCATCAGCCTGGCACATATATAAGCCTCAGTGACGTGCGGTGGTGGCTGCGAACAGAGAGGCACTGTCACAGCCACCTCCGCACCCCCACCCCTGGCCAGACCGATGGTGACATCCAACCCCCCCCCCCAGCTAGCGGCAATGGAGCAATGGATGCCCCCCATGCCGCAACACCATCTAAACCTCCGCACAACCCCCCCCTCAACATCTAAACCACAGCCTCCACAATTAGCACCATTTTGCACAAAGTTAACACTGCTTACCTAAGCAGTACGGACATCAGTGACTGACATCCAGAGCCAGAGCGCCGGGCGGGAGGCAGAAGAGAGACCCCAGAGAGGAGAGGGTAAGAGCCCGCATGGAGCATGAGCCGGTGCCCAGACAACATCGGGAGCTGTCGACCCGGCTCCGTGCATCCCCCTTCCCCCACAATGACGGCAATACAAGTCGGGGGACGAGCTGTGCAGTGGTGCACTGTACCGCTCGTATGTCTATATAATCGGTACCTATAACAGAGCCTCGGTGTTAATAAGGGACATGCTTTCTGCCTATATGAAAGCACGCCCCTGTCAGTGAGGAGTCTCCACTGTCCCCAATCACATCTGCCGCAGTGACAGGGGCGTGCTTTCATATAGGCAGAAAGCACGTCCCTGTCACTGAGGCACTGCTATAGGTGCCGTATACGCACCTTTTTTAAATGGGCTTTTGCAGCTGGGTGCTCGGCCCCTCCCACTGCCCGCCCCCTGCTTCTAATACTATACTATAGGCAGTGGGAGGCACCACACTTGGTGCCTCCTAAACTAATAAAAATGGAGTAAAAATTATAATAATACAAAGCATATCTTATGACACATAATATGTGTCATAAGTATTTTCTTTGTATTATTGTATTACATAAATCATTAATGACAGGGGAGGCACTGCCTCCCCTGACTGCACGTCCCTGATAAGCCTCCTCCTCTCCACCACATCGCATATACATCTTGTGGGTGTAGTGAAGTGATCAATTAGGATGTGCAACTGTATGTAACACAGAACAATGGTGGTGGGCTTGCTCACCCTGGTTTTCATGATGCTGCCACTCTCCCAGCGAGACACATATCCCCGGAACACTGTTAAGACCAGACCCCACCTCCAGTTAAAAGGAATATGGGGATTATGATACAGCGCTCGGGTATTTACTGAAAAAATGTATTACAATATTAAAAGAAATACAATACAAATCATATACAATACATTGCGTATGAAAATTCTCACAATGAAAAATGATGATAAAACTGTATTTTAAAAAAGGGATAATTTCCAGCTAGCAATCAATGTTGGGGCAAAAGTAAATATTTTTGTTCCAAATCAACACCAAGGTGTATAGTTACCATATACTATGGATGACCTTATTGGGAACACCTCCAGTTAACACTACTCTTCAGCCCTCTGCAGTGAAATGTGACTCACCAACCACATCGATGTTCACATCTAGCAACCTCCCTCCAGTTCCTGAGCTGACTGCAGTAGAGGTCCCGACTGGCGGCGGCTCCTCCGCGGACACTACATAGGCAGCAGCCAATCATCTCGTCTCCTCTCCCTCCAGCGGCAAGTCTCCCTCTCATTGAGACATGTAGAGAAGCAGGAGGAGGCGCGGAATCTCCCACTCATGCCGCAAGAAAGTGACCTCCTGCTGCAAAGTGAGTCACTTTAAAGCCGGAGGTGACTTTCTTGCAGTGTTGTCCTCTTGCCGCCAAGCGAGAACTGCTACATGTTGGCAGAGCAGCAGGAGGTCCCTTTCTTGTGTCATTGACCTCCTGCCACCAAGCGACAACAGCAATCACGACAAAGGTCAGGTGAGCTACCACAAATCACCGGGCGAGCTACCAGTCGCTCACGAGCGATGGGTTGGCGAACCCTGGACTAGGGGAACCATCACTCTCTGTGTTGGATATTTATTTACTACTTTGTATGCCAACAGAACTTTCATAATACATACTGTACCTTTAAGCTGGATATCTGTTCCTTTAAAGAACAATGCATCAATATTTGATCTTTTCTCTGGCATGTAATTTAGATTAATTGGAAGACTAATTTTATTTTGTTTATTCTATCTGCTGACTGCAGTACCTTGATAGTATAAGACGATACAGTATATGTGCTGTGTATTATGCTTATTTGCATAATATTTAAGTTTTATTCTTATTTAAAGTCATTAGGTCGACACATGAAATAGGATGACCTGTATTCGGACAAGATGTTCATAGTAACATAGCAATGGGTGTGGTATATTACCCCGACAGTCGGGATTCCGACACCCCTTAATAATTAAGGTTTAAAAAATACTTAAGTCCATCGAGTTCAACCTATTTGACTAGTAACTACTGACTTGAGTAATGGTGTGTACACACGGTCGATCAGGCTTGCTATTCAATCCCGATGCGATCAGATCGCATCGGGATTGAATCGTACGGCAAGCCACCCGACATGCATGCGATTTGAATGATATAGATCTGCACTATATAGTCATTGCAGCCCTGTCGATCTGGGTTTCGATTTGTGCTGCCACGGAATTGCATCGTTATCACAAGGTAAAAACCCTGTGCGATCTGCATGCGATTTTGACAATATAGTCAAAATCTCATGTTTTTTGTACCTGTGTGTACACACCATAAGTCATATCTATATGATTCCCGGTACTTATGTATTATCTGTTAAATGCACCCCATTTTTTCATACCCCTACTATCCAACTACGCATGGAGTGGATTTTATATAGTGTGGCGAGCGCAGCGAGCCACAGTGCCCGAAGCGTGGCAAGCGCAGCAAGCCCCGCGAGGGGACACGGTCTCATAAGAAAAACAGGAGCCCAGATATTACATAAGTACCTGATTCCCTTAGTGGCCAAAAATATATCCAGTTTTGATTTAAATTAATTAATAGTAGTTTCTGTAATCATCCCCACCGGCAATGCGTTCCAGAATTTGACTGCTCTAATGGTGAAGAATCCTCTTCTTAATGCAGTACAGTATTTTTTTACCTCGAGCCTCAGTAAATGCCCACATGTCCTAAGTATAGGCCTGTTAGTGAACAAATCATCTCCCAGTTCCATATGATTCCCAATCCTGTCTTTGAACATGCTAATCATATCACCTCTCAACCTCTGTCTTTCCAGTGAAAACATATTCAGCAAACATATTCTACCCTATGTTTGTATTCTAGCGATTCAAGACCTTTTACTAGCTTAGTCGCCCTTCTATGTATCTGTTCCTGGTCATTAAGTTGACATGAAAAAGGTTGTATTGCAGGCTGTCCTTTCACATGTGATGTTTTGCATGCAACCCCTGTTCCCTGCCGCAGGGGAGGGGGGTCCGAGTCGGAGGTGAGACATGCAGGTTTGACCACCGACTCAGGTCAGATGTGCACAGGACCACGCATCGGACCCGATATCATGCCATGCACATCCAATTTGGGACGATTTTGCGGTCCAGCTTGTTAGAAACGTGTGAAATTGGTACAAATCACTGTAATGTATGGGTGCCTTTAGGCTTAGGCTGTTGCAAGGGAAAGTAAGTTTAAGAGCTGTAGGGGGAGAGGGTTAGCTTACTAACAGAGCCCCTGATGGGATTCTCTTTATCAGGATGCAGGGGTCATTCTTTGACCCCTGGCATCCTGACCTCCGTGATATCATATGTATACCCTAAATTGCCTTGTAATGTAAGTCATTTTATTGTTTTTGCCATTTGTTTATGTATTCTACTAGGCACTGCAGAACCTTTTATGATACCTTAGAAATACATGACAAATGATCTGATACCCCCATCTTTGATGCAAGTGGACTTTGTAAAATTGGCCTTTGTGATATATATGTTGTTTTATGCATGTTTATTGTAAGTAAAATAAAATGTTTTTATCTAGTTAATCTTCCCTTAGGTCTTCATATTATATGAATGTAATGAGTCCAGATTTATATACATAACATCTGTGAATTATAGCACCATATTGTTTGGTAATACTTTCATTCCATTTAGACCTTTAATGGGTGTTGCTCTTTAACAAGTCAAAAAAGGCTGCTTAAATATCCACAGTTTATTGTGCGCACCTATACCATCTAACCCAGGGGTGTGCAAACTTTTTGCGACGAGGGCCAGATTTGGTGAGGTGAAAATGTGTGGGCAATCATTTACAATGCAAAACCAGTTTGATCTTCAGTGTAAATGATTACCGCTTTAAAAAAACCCTGGAGATTTCTTACCAAATCTCTCACTTTCTGAATCTCTCATCCTATTCAATTTTACCCCAAATGTTTGTTTTTGTGCACCCCTGGAAATTGGTAATTATTGCTGAATAGCAGGTCCTGTTAGTGAATGGGAGGTAGTTGAGATTTTTTAACATTACAATCGCTTCCATAAAATGCATGCAATTCTGCAACCAACAAACACTGCCAGTGCCTTGGGTTTTTACTCCAAGGGAAATTTGTAAAAGCATCTATTTTTAATGCGCCAATCATGAACAAGGCAACCTGGTTTTGCCTTGTAAATGATTGTCACTTTCATATTATGGAAAGACTCACAGAAATTCATACAAGGCAACCTGGTTTTGCCTTGTAAATGATTGTCACTTTCATATTATGGAAAGACTCACAGAAATTCATTAACAGCCCGCACCTCGGAGGGAATTACATATTGCACCAAATCTCTGTTTTAGAAAAGTGTAAAAGAAAAAGCAACGAAAAAGCAAATATAAACATCACATGCTATAAATGAATGCTGTTATTTACATAAGTCACATTAGACAAAGGGAAGATAATTTCAGGGGAGTAGAAAACTATTGGAACAGGCTTTGCCTTTAGGAAATGCTTTTTATACCACAGTTGGATGAATTTATTTGAGGATCAGGAATAATGTTCAGTTAATCACCTACTAATGCCATTTTAAATGTTTAGCTCATCTCTAGTGGTTTTTCTCTCCCAATGAGAACCTAGGTAATTGGTTATCTAAAGGAATAACAAAAACAAAGAAAATATAGTAAAATAACACAGTCGCACAGAGCATACGTTATACATTAATTTGTAAAGACACAGATTTCCTATTTGCTGAATGTTTATTACAATATGTAGTGGAGAGATCATCAGGTCGAGTAAAAAGAAAACCTCCCACTTGGAGTCGTCACATGTAACTTGGAACCTTTAACTAATTATATAACCTACTAGTTAAAAGCCCATCAAAATGATGGGTTCTGCAAAGGACTTTCACTTTGAGCTCTACCTGACCACAAACTCTATACCCTATCTGCTTTTATCTCTAATATCTTTCTTCACAGCTCCATCAAGCTTTCCATATCTAGCAAGTTTGATACAAATTAGTGTCCCTGCAAAAATTGCTTTCATTTTCAGGTCTTGACATCTTTTAGCACACAATGTAATATTTTTGTCCTTTAAGTGGCCTCTAGAGGTCAGTGGTGGTACTTCACCTTATAGACATGAGAAGTAGTTAGCCTTTTATGTATATAGATAGATTTTTTAACTATTGGGAGTGATTGTAAACAACTGGTATTCAGGTCAGGGATTGTGTATAGAATCTTCAACGAGCAGAAAGCAAGAGTACTTTTTTTGTTTTGCATTATTTTGGGGGATTCCACATCAAAAGTATTAAATCAATGTACAATAATTAATTCATATCATATATATGTGCACACACACACACATTTTAGCAATGTCCTGCTAATAAAGTCAATTGGATGAAATTGCTCTAGATCGGGTCATATCTGAGGGTCTGCAGGCCTCTCTGGATACCTATGCTATATGTATACGAAGGGATTACTTCAGGAATGGAAGAAGCACAAGCAAGTGAAAGACCTACTACATGAGAGCTTCCTTGCCATAACACTGGTACGCAGAACTTACACATAACTAAGGATTGTCACAGATTTTGGTTATATATATTAAAAAAAATTCTCTTTTTGAACACGTAAGGCGCAGAAGTCATACCATCCGATATATATATATATATATATATATATATATATATATATGTAAAAAAGGACAAGAGGGGCGCTCCATAGTGCATAAATGACAATTTAATAACAACATATAAAAACACGGTCCAGGAAAAGCAACACTGTACTCGTACCGAACCATGCAGCGCTGTGGGCTGGGTACCACAAGATATTCAAGTTTTGAATGCCAGGCAAAGCTCCTACCACCAGACGCCGGGGCACTGCTGGAAGCCACGAACCACCACTGGGAATCACTGTCACAGGTGTCAGTGTATCGGGAACCACACGGGAACAGCTACGGAGAAGGAAGCCGGGCAGCAGTTGGAGCAGACATCACAGGCCCCGCCTTAATGCGTTTCGTAGTACAACTTCGTCAGAGGGCCCTATGGGGGGCAATGGCTTGAGTTCTCCGTACACGCTGGAGCGTGGTGGGCGGTCCTATGGTCCAGCCCTCTTACGCTCGCCACACCTGGGGGTATTTAAATAGAGTTGAATGGTTTTATTGTTGAGCCTGACGAAAATACTGTTGTATTGAAGCGTTGCCAACTGTCTCAATAAAGGATTTTTTTCTACATTTACAACGAGTCTGGAGTGCCACGTCCCTCGAAAAAAGTCTATATATATATATATATATATATATATATATATATATATATATATATATATATATATATATTCCAATGCATGGTAGGCACTCAAAAAAACTTCAAAGCCAATGTACAGTAGCAAAAAAAACATGTGTATATAGATATAGATATATATATGAAAAAAGAGTACCCCTTCAAAGCGCTGTATTAGTAATTAAATGGGCAGCAACTAAGTTGTTCCTCCCGGTTAGCAGGGGAGGTAGAAATGAGAAAAATAGACAGTAGAAAACAAAGTGCGCCCCTAGATAGACTTCCAACACCAACTTCCAATATAGAAAACCAAATTTGCAATCTTTTTAAATCACTGATCAACAGTTTTATTACAATGCTTCATAAAAAAAACAGGATAAAAAATACATTTTCATCTTTGAGTATTCGATAGATTCAGTTCTATATATGCAAGGAAACGGACCCAACGCGTTTCGTCGTTTAAACGACTTCCTCAGGGGTAATATTCCAAATGCATACAGAATACAGGTATAGATGAAGTTTAAATGCCTCATAAAATGGATCCTTCGAAGATCATGGTAAAAGGATGCAAGCCTGCATCAATTTCCGTGGATGTCCTTATAGACAGTATAGGTGACAGTCCTGCAGTTTGTTCTGCCATCCTAATCTGCTGAGACGCAATCCTGAGGTATATATCTGATATCCCTCAAAAAATATCCGATTTCCCTCAAAATTGGATCTCACCTATACTGTCTATAAGGACATCCACGGAAATTGATGCAGGCTTGCATCCTTTTACCAGGATCTTCGAAGGATCCATTTTATGAGGCATTTAAACTTCATCTATACCTGTATTCTGTATGCATTTGGAATGTTACCCCTGAGGAAGTCGTTTTAATGACGAAACGCGTTGGGTCCGTTTCCTTGCATATATAGAACTGAATCTATCGAATACTCAAAGATGAAAATGTATTTTTTATACTGTTTTTTTTTTTATGAAGCATTGTAATAAAACTGTTGATCAGTGATTTAAAAAGATTGCAAATTCGGTTTTCTATATTGGAAGTTGGTGGTGGAAGTCTATCTAGGGGCGCACTTTGTTTTCTACTGTCTATAGATATATATACGACGTGCCCAAGTTATATCAGAAGTTTACAAAAGTTTACAGAAGTTTACAGAAGTTTACAAAAGTTTACAAAAGTTTGCTGCCTATCACACACTGTTTCCAGTTGGCATGGAAACCACAGAAATACTACAACAAAGAAGTGATGGCACCACAGGACGACATTATAAAACCTTCTAGGGTCATCAACAATAATAAAAAGTCCCTAAAGTCTTTAAAAAATGTATTATCATAAAAGGTTATTTTCTTAAAAGATGATAAAATTTTCACTTTACAGCCGATGCTTTGTTATGATGTTTGTAACACTTGTTTACAGAGATGGATTATTTTCACATAGGAGGAAACCCAACGTGTTTCGTCAACATGTGACTTTATCAGGGGTTGTTCAGTTCTGACATTGGAACAAATCAATCAAAACACTTTTTTCACACGTCATAAATGGGAATTCCACGTAATATTCTCAACAGTTCCTTTGGGTCTGTAACCTGATAGTCAAGGTCTAACAGACAATGGGCAAGATTCCCTAAGCTTCAAAAGTGATAAAATAGAGAGTGATAAACAGCCAGCCTATCAGCTCCTGCCTGACATTTTTCAAACACAGTCTGTGACATGGCAGGTAGGAGCTGATTGGCTGGCTGTTTCTCACTCTCCATTTTATCACTTTTGAAGCTTAGAGAATCTGGCCCAGTATATGGAAGACTAATCAAGCTCCCACACAATTGACCCGATTAGATGTGCTCTGCTGGGGTATTCTGACACAGATACCCCAGCAGAGCACAACTAATAGGGTAATTTGTGTGGGAGCTTGATTAGCCTCTTATTTGTCTATTAGACCTTGATTACTAAGTCACAGGTCTGTGGGACACACACATACATCAATATTTATCTTGCATCCGGGCAACTGGGATGAACTTACGTCACTGGTTAGAAGCCAAATAATCTACGTAGAGGCGTCACTATGGGGAAGTGGACTGCACATTGGTGTCACCCTCCGAGTGACAGAAAAATGCCATCTTTTTCTCAATGACTGTGAGCCCGGTGCTGCACTGTTAGATAACCGATAGGTATGGGGTTATTTACTAAGATGGTAGTTCTATTGATAGGTTGTTGACCATAGCAACAAATCAGACTTATTTATTTAGCACCTTCTATAAGATAATAGATAGAATCTGGTTGGTTGCCCTTAGCAACATCCCATCTTCAGTAGAACTCTCATCTAAGAAAATAAACCATGTAGAGTGACTGGGAGCAATGTGATGCGATCTAGTTCTAATTGTATACAATAATTGTACTGTGTATGGGCACCTTAAGAGACTTGTGCGTGTTCTTTGCTGATTAATCCTCCAGAAAGCTCATGTTCTGGGTATTCCTTCCTATTACTGTATAGTCGCTTTGATTCCCATTTTCTATTGTTTAAAGTCATGCATTTTTTTTAAGAAGGCCTCAAAGATGCATCATAAATGAATATTATAAAAGAAAAAATGATTAACAGCTAATGATGCTAAGTGACTAATATTAAACCTCGGCGACCTGCGTAGTGTTATTACAGTAAGTCTGCCAGGTTTCCAGTGCATCTAAGTTATGAGAGACAAAAGGCATCGTCTTTGAATGCATCCTAAATGAGCAATCTACATGACAGCTATTGTCAGACAGACAAAGGCCGTAGCATATGACGTACTATGAAGAATTAAAAAGGAGGCTGTTTCCGCATTGGTAATTAGCCCATCTGCATGAATTATTCAGGCCAACGTGATCTCCAGTTACAAAACCATGATGCTATGGGCGCCTGACATTTTTGTTCTCCTCTCTGTAGACCAGTTCGCATTACCGCACTTCGATATTCCACTCTCCTAAGCATGGAGATAAGTTTCTAAAACATTTAATTTGTTTGCTAATAAACTTCTCCTCACAGTCACTTCCAAGACGGCAGGTAATGGGAAAAGCGTCTCGTTGCTAATAAAAGCTGATGAACTGTGGCAATTACCAAGAGCTACAGTGCCTGAAGTTACATCCTGCAGCAAGCCTTTTCTTATTCACAACCCATTCATTTATTGACGGGACCGGTTAATCTAATCAGCTGCAAAATGGCAAATGACGCAGTGTAATGGGAATCATATGTTATGTGTTATAACATATGTTCCATGATATATATTACACTTTGGTTGAAATAATTATTGATTTGATTAAGAATAAGGGAAGGGGAACATATGGAAAAATTCCAAGTTACGGAAAATGAAATAAGATATATAACAACAGCACAAACAATAAGTTTATTTATTAAAACGCAAACTAAAATGATAGGGGTATGGGTTATTAGGTCGTGGTTTACATTAAGTCGTCCACTATTAGTCAAAAAAGTTCACCATGGTCTAGGTTGACATTGACAAATTGTCGATATCAGCAAAATGCCGACACATATAGTATGTCGACATTTTGCTGATATATGTATATAGTAAACAGAAAAAGACACAGGTTTTTCATGTTTTTGTTTTTTTTGCGGTATTTGGTGACATATGTCAACATGGACACCATAGGAGTGCTGCTGCACTCACCATGCTTTGGGCACTCTATGATATTCAACCTCTATGCCCACTGGGATGGTACAAAGCTGTTTTTTTATTTTTATTTAAAAACTCATGTCAACCTTTTTCTGTTTTTGTTTTCAGGGCTTAGCAGCAAATATTAGGTATCCCCGAATGTATCAGGAGGAACCACAGCAGGAATCTCCGATACTACTGCATTCTGAGATGTAGCCTATGGGCTACACACCGCACTGTTGCCGGGGTAGTGCGGTGAGCAGGGTATCAGTGCTAACCGCGCTTGCAGAGACTGTCCGGCTCAGTACATCGCAGGGACAGGCTCCTTTCGGATCCCTGTACCTGTGATGATACATCCCGTCGTTAGGATTGCATATTACAATGCGATCCTGGGCAGTAATATTCCTCCTAGATCGCATTGTAATTGCCATTATTGATAAATGGACCCCATTAAGTTATTCGGCAGCGTAGCAAAGTAATGACCCCTTAATGAGCAAATGGCCGCATGTGAGGGGATGTGTTCGCGTACATCCCTCTCAAGGGGATTTGGCGGCGTGGGGGCGAACGACCACTGCTTAGCGAGCCTTGCTGAATCAGGCCCTAAATGTGTTCTATGTTATGGTTTAAAAGTTTTAAAAGTTTTTATTTGGATTTACTCGGTTCTTATAAGCAAATTATCGCAAATTTGGATTTTTCCGATTAGCTATTGGCTGTCACGTGTTTCGGTTAGCCAATAAGATCCCGCTTTGAGATCCAAGTAAATCTGAGTAAAACTGATCTCGCTCATCTAAAAAAAAAAAAATAGTTTTTTTCATACAATTATTTAGGAACTGCAGTTTTGCAGCATTTATGAATTGTTGCTATGTACTAATAACCTAAAGCAGAAATTACAGTAATGTGCAAATCATAACTTCTGTAAACAAGATAATGAGGGGTACATTTACTAAAACTTCTAAAAATGGATTGTGGTGATGTTCCCATAGCAACCAATCACATTCTTTCTTTTAAAGGATGCAATAGAGAATTTATAGACAGAACCTGATTGGTTGCTATGGGCAAACATCTCTTTTCATTTTTAGAAGCCTTAGGGCCAGATGAATCCAGCTTTTAAAGTGATAAAATGGAGAGTGATAAACAACTAGCAAAATCAGCTCGTAACTGCCATGTTACAGGCTGGGAGGGGGATGCTCTTACATCCGTGCCCCTTACCGCCGCCCATCGCCGGCCACCGCTAACATAATTATTGCATATGCTGTAACATATGCAATAATTATGGCAAAGGGCAGCTCTTGCGTTAAGAGCTGTCCTTTGCGGTGGGAGACAGCGGCTCCCCCCTCACTCCCTTAACCGGCACTGCTGCTGCTGCTGCGCTGGGCTCTCCTCCTCCCTGCACCAGGAAGAGGGAAGAGGATCATAGTGCAGGGAGAAGGAGGTCACAGGTCTGGGCAGCACAGCTCTGTGCTGCCCGGACACAGGTGAGGGGGGGTCGGTGTGGGGCGGCGGGGGTCGTTGTGGGACAGCGGTGGGTCGGTGCGGGGCGAAGGTGGGTCGCGGTAGAAGCCCATAGGCTTCTATGGGGCATCGCCAGATATTTCTGCCGATGCCCCCCATCGCGATAACCCGGTGGGGGATGCTTAGAGTATCCCAAAATGCAGTAAAAACCCAGATAACGCGGTTTTTACCACATTTTTAGCTTAGAGAATCTCCCCCCGGGCTTGATACATCTGGCCCTTAGTCATTTTAGCCCTAAGTGTTGTATTTTTTAAACTGTGTGGAGGTCAGGGCCGGCGCTACCCACTCAGCAGCTCCTGCAAAGCACGGAGGCGCCATGCTGAAAAGGCGCTGTCTCCCTCCCTGCTCTGCTAAAGCTACCTCAGCCCTCACTGTCACTACATCCTGCACGCAGCACCTGTCTGACAGCGGGCAGGCGGCAGTATAAAGAGCTGCTCCCTGCACTTTAAGTGTACACAGCCTGCAAGCCGTCCACAGTACCTGTCTGACAGTGGACGACAGTATGGAGAGGCTGAGCAGCTCCCTGCACCGCGCACACACTGTCCTCCTCTTGTGACCTGCCCCCTCTTCCTCACGGACACTTGCGCTGAGGCATGTAGCGCTATCTGTGAAAGCCTGGATGACATGTCATGTCCGGATCCGCCCCCTACCAATTGCTCCCTGTGCCTGTCAGCTGTCAATCAAATGACGAACAGGCAGCAGCGCCGCCTTCCCTTCCTTCCCTCTTCTCAGTGTGCTGTGACAGTGCCATTGCCATTGCCAGTCAACACACCGCCCCTCTATCTCCTCCCCTCTTCTTCCATCTCCTCCTTCTCTCCCCTCCTTTCCCGCTCAGTCACGAGAGGGGTGTAATGGCGTCCTCAGCGTCCTGCCTACGCAGATAGAAGAGGAGGGACTACACAAGAGTTAAACAGCAAAAGAACAGTGAGTCTTTTATTATACATGTTTATAACAAATTGTTTAATAATTGTAGATTATTTTTATATTAATTTAGACACTTTTTAAATAATGGGCTGGGTTATGTGCCTAAAGGTGGCCATACACACTGCAATAGCAGCGTGCGATGCGATGTGCGCTCCTGCGGGCATCGCACAGTACAAAAAGTATGTGCTGCACATACTTTTTGTACTGCTTTCAGATTGCATCGCACACACCATGCATGCATGCTGTGCGATGCGATCTAGCCCATAATGTATGCGATTCTCGCAGCATGTATAGGCACCTTCAGTGCCTGCAATATTTTGCGGACACAGCACTGAGATGGTGTATGCATACATATACACCCGAGATCCTCCATAGGATCGCATGTTGCATACGCTCCCACAATCGGGCTGCAGCTTGTTGCAATGGCAGTGTGAAAGGGCGCAAAATTTATGGTTTGCAGGAGGGTGCCGGACACCCTAGCACCAGCCCTGGTGGAGGTCCTTTTTATTTTAATATTGGCTGGGGACTAGATACCATTTTTGAATCAGCTTATGACCTAAGGTTTATCTAGGAAAAGACATGTAGTTCTATGTTGCATTTCAATGAAAAGTTATTTTGAAATGTATTCCCACCTTACATTTCATTTGAAAAGAAGACTGAAAACAGAGTCCTTGCTCCCAGTAAATGCTACATTTCCCACGGTTTATTTTTGGGAAGCTCAGAGGTTAACATTGAGTCTTTTTTCCAATATGGCCTGCAGTGCAGTATTCTGCCTGGAGCTACTATGCTGTCAGCCGGATGGGATTAGTATTCATTTCATCTATTGTTTCTTCCTAATGGCCTTATGCTGTACTGAAGTGACCTTTCCATAAGTCTCACAGTATAATATGCCTACAGAGTACTTCAAGGCAAATTCCTAAAATTAGTGTTTGTCACTAACTTTTTTATTTTTAATAAATACAGTATAGTGGGGTTTTTTAAGCTCTGACATAGTTATGATCCTTTAATGTTCTGCGTGCTTCTCTGTTTGTTCTGTGTGTATGACAGGGAAAGACATTTCATTTTATTAAGTGGCACCATGAGGGTGATGGTCAGTTGGTGGCCACAAACCTTTATCTGCATACCACGGTTTACCAGGGATAACGATGTTCACAACATAAAACAGAGCATCCCTTTGTGCTGGGCTTATGTTTAATTGGCTCTTGTATCCAGATATGCAAAATGTTTGTTTTTTTAACTAAAAATACAATACAAACCAAAATAATTTGTTTACTTTAGGGCTGTGCACCGGGCACTTTTTCGTGTTTTGATTTTGGATTTGGATCTCCCATCGTGTTTTGTATCTGGGGTGGTTTTGGCAAAAGCACCCTTTCAAGTTTTGGTTTGTGAAAAAAAAAAAACCATAAAAACATCATAGAATTTGGGGTGTTTTTTTTTTTTTTTTTTGTTCCTATGCTATTATTAACCTCAATAACATTAATTTCCACTCAATTCCAGTCTATCCTGAACACCTCACTATATTGTTCTTAGGTCAATAGGTTGCACCAAGGTAATTGGATGACTATGCTAAGAGTATAGTGGGCGGCACATCTAGAAGTGGTACTGCAGAGGCAATCAGGATGGCAGTTTTAAAAGCTACTCCCCAAAAAGCACATAATGTAAAAAAAATACTGGGATCCTCTAACATGTTTCGCTCAGGCTGGAGCTTTTTCAAAGAGTACATACTCTTTGAAAAAGCTCCAGCCTGAGCGAAACACGTTAGTGGATCCCTTTACCCCGCAAGTGAGAGACCCACTGCCAGCATTCTATGTACCCTTGTACTGCTGAAAATACTCCATTTGCCCAAGTCTGACAAAGGCAGGACAATTCGCCACCCAGCACCTACAGAGATCACTGTCAGAGCACGGGTGCCAACAGACTTCAGCCGCAGGTGAGAGATGCGGCTGCTCCGGACAAAGCGGGTCAACTTCACCGTCTGGCGCCCACAGCAGGTTGTCTGATGGAGGGCAGCAGCTACACATACGGCTACAGCCCTGCCACCTCCTCGCAAACTGCAACCGGATTTCAGCTCATAACATCACTGCAGCTTGTGACCAGATCCCTGGAGAAACGGCGAGTACTTTGCACACATACACAACACAGTGTAACAAAAGTGTAAACAAGTTACTATATTTCCATTTATGGAATTAACAGTGGGTTTCCGCTTCCTTTCTTAATTGGGATGTTATTTCCCTTAAACATTGGAGTACAAGCGTTGTCCAATTCACTCGGTTTGGGTCCATAGATTTTAAAGGAATTCCTTTTAAAAAATGATATTGCCTGCATGTTATTATTAAGCAATTCTTGATTTTAATTTTATTTGTGTTCTATGTATTCAATGTGTTATTAATATTTTAAGCTACTGTAGGTGGCCACCTACAATTTATTGAAAAACAGCATGGTGAGAGTATCATATGCAGTGACAGTAAACATCTCAGAAATTGTTGGCAGGTCCTTCAGTCCAGACTAGATGTCCAAACTCACTCCTGCCTGACCTGCATCACCATAAGCGGGTTGGTTGGAAAATCTGAGTTGTTTCCTCGCAGAACCAGTTGCAGGAGAAAATGAAGGCGGAGCTGTTGCCATGTCACATTCCGCTTGAGATGACAATCTCCTGACCAGCAGGTCTTTGCAAAGCTGCAGACTTGTGTCTTCCGGTAACAGAGACACAACATAGGCCTTAAATCGAGGATCGAGCATGGTGGCCAAGATGTAGTGGTTTGATTTTTTTTTTATTTTTTTTTATTGTTTTCATAATTAACAAACATTTATAACAATCAAACCAAATACCATACACGCAAATGAAAATAAAAGGTACTTGTCTCACAACTATTTTACATTTTTTTCCCGTTAGCTAGAAACGGTTTCAATATTATAGAGAGGATCCTTGCACTAGCTCTAGTATCCATGATCGAGGTGCCATATATTGTCTTTTTATTATCTTGGTGTGCTTAACGTGACTATAGTGCTTCGTGTGACTGAGAAGATTATTCTCTAGTGCATAAATTAAATCAACTTGTTATATTTTTATAGATAGACCATTAACCTGGTCTTAGTGATGTGTTGTGAGTGTTCAATGTGTATTTATAGTAATGATGCATGTGTTGGGAAATGAGATACATGGGAGAGGGGAAGAGAAAAAGGGGAAAAAAAAGAGTGAGGTTTTTATGTATGTTGTGTGGTCCTAGTGGTTGTGTAAGTGTATAGTGTGTGTGTTTGTGTTAAGTGCATTAGTGTCAGTGTATGGGCCTTAGTGAAGTTAGCTTATTCTATTCACCTCCTCAGCTAATTTATCCTTATCCTAGTTGTGCAGTTTCAGGATAGTCTCTAAGGGCCTTATTCTAGTTCACTCTTTCTGACAAAATTCTTCTTAGATGGACAAAACCATGTGCACTGCAGGGGGGCAGATGTAACATGTGCAGAGAGAATTAGATTTGGGTGAGTTATTTTGTTTCTGTGCAGGGAAAATACTGGCTGCTTTATTTTTAAACTGCAATATAGATCTCACTTTGAAGTAAAACCCCACCCAAATCTAACTCTCTCTGCACAAGTTACATCTGCCCTCCTGCAGTGCACATGGTTTTGTCCATGTAAGAAGGATTTTGTCATAAAGAGTGAATTAGAATAACCCCCTAAGAGTTCTTGACACCGTTTACGCCTTACATATGTACCAAAAATAAGAGATATACCATACACAAAACAGACAAACATTTATTGCCCGGCCCTGCCATGTTTTAACCCAGGTTTATTGCTATATGATTCTCCCGCACTTCCTCTGACGTCTCTCGTGAGACCATGCTCCCCTCATAACGCATTCTACTTTTGTTACCCCTATACCGCATTCTCAGCAGGAGCTTTCTTCTAGAGCTGCCTTCATATTAGTTTATATCTAAATGTTTCCATATCTAATCTTATTAATCTGTTATTGACCTAATAACCTGGCCTAGTGGTGCTTCTTCCTTTATAAATCATATAAGCGTTCGGATAAATAATCACAAGAGTTGGCGCCAGATACAGAAAACAGAGAGGCGGGGGGAAGAGAACACCAGACAACAAGAGCCCGGAGAGACTAGAGGAGCCAGGGGGGAATGAACCCATTTCCCTCTTATATCTGTGGCCACTCGTCCAGCCAGCATCCCCATACTTTATAGAATTTACTCGCTGTACCCCTACATATGTGAATATATTTTTCATGTTTTACGGTATAGTCCACTAGTGCTCTCCACTCCTCATACACTGGGCCTGCATCCGCCAGCCAGGTCCTTGCAATTATTACTTTGGCCAAGGCGCATACATTATTAATGAAGGCCTTGTCCTCATTAAGCATATGCCCATTGCTTGGCACATTCAGCAAACAACCTCTATTTGTCAGGAGCTCCCTATTCACACCCAGTCCTACCAATGTTTGTATGACTTTCTCCCCAAAACCTTGTACAATTGGGCATTCCCAGGCTAGATAGTAGAATGAACCCGGAGAGGATTTACATTCCGGACAGATATCCGACGATCTGCCGCCAAATTTCATTAGTCTAGTCGTTGTCATGTATGCCCTATGTAATATAGACAGCTGGACTTGCTGTACTCTGACTGAGTTTGTCGCTTTAGGAACTGATGACATCGCCTTGATCCAGTCATCCGTTTCTATCGAGCCTATATCACTTTCCCATTTCTCCCGCAGTTCACCTAGGTCGTCACCTTCACCCTGTAGTAGTTGATTATAGATTTTGGAAATTCGATAATTTTTCTTATCTAGTCTAAGTAGTTTCTTAAGTGTTGATATCCCAAACAGTGGTGGCTTATTTCTAAAATGTGCATCCCCTTAGCTGCAGGTATCTAAAAAAATGGCTTGTGGGGATTGTGTATTCCTCTTGTATTTGCTTAAAGGATTTAAATATGTTGTTATAATACAACTGACTAAGAGCATTTATCCCATAAGGTTCCCACACTGCCGCTACCTGGAGGATCTTGACTTCTTTTATACCCTGGGGGTCATTGAGGGGGTACTCTTCATCTATTTCAGTAAATCCCACCATCTTATTCATTACTCTCCAAATCTTAACTGCTTGGACTACTATGGGTGTATCTTTTTTTATGAGTCTGTCCCTTTAATAATTTCTGCAAGGGTGATGACCCCTTCTCATGCTGCATAACCTCCTCGACTACCGCATTGTTCTTAAATACGGGCCCTACCCAATCTATTAATAATGTAAACTGACTTGCCATGTAATACCATTTAAGATTGGGCAGGGCTAAGCCCCCTTTGTCTCTTTTCCTAGTTAGGGTTTGCATTCTGATCTTCGGGCATTGTTCCATATAAAGGAGACTAGTATGCTATTTATTTTCCTAAAAAAGGAGTCCGGGACATATTCTGGCGACTGCTGTAGGATATAAAGGAATTTCGGGAGCACCACCATTTTTATCAGGTTCACTCTACCCGCGGTTGTCAGAGGGAGTTTACCCCACACTTTAGTTTTTTTAGATAAATAGCCTACTAATGGTTCTAGGTTTAATTTCCTATATTCACCGGGATCCCGAGATATCCATACCCCAAGATATTTAAAAGAATCTACCCACCTAAGGGGGGTGTCTACTAAGGGAAAATGCGAGTCACTTGTTCTAATTGAAAAAATACTGGACGTGTTCCAGTTCACACTAAATCCAGAGTAGCCACCGAATTTCGTGATGACTGGCGACGCTGCCTTACTGCCATCCGCTAGGAATATTAGAAGATCGTCAGCATAGAGCGCCACCACGTCCTCCGTGTCGCAGATCCTAAATCCCTCTATTTCTGGGTGCTGTCACATAATGCATGCCAGCGGTTCTATGGCCAATGCGAATAGTACCGGCGATAACGGACATCCTTGTCTTGTACCTCTGTACAAAGAGAAGGGTTCTGAGACATGCCCGTTTATAGCCATTCTAGCCCTTGGGTCTGCGTACAATAGTTTCACCCACTTTATAAAGCTTAGGCCAATTCCCATTGCCCCCATCACCTCTCAGAGGTAAAGCCACTTGACCGCGTCAAAAGCCTTGACCGCGTCGAGCGACATCACCACCGGGAGGGGGCGGCCAGCGTGTGAGGCCTGTAGATGTAAATGCAGCTTTCGCAGGTTGACCGACGTCGACTTCCCCGGCATATAGCCGGTTTGGTCTGCGTGGATCAGCCTACCTATATACCTATTCAACCTAGTTGCCAACACCTTCACCAGGATTTTCACCTCTGTGGCTATTAAAGAAATCGGTCTGTATGACTCCAACAGTAGCGGGTTTTTTTCCGCTTTTAATAATACAACTATTTTTGCATCGAGCATGGATTTAGGCAGGCTATTATTGTTGTAACTTGCGTTAAAGGTCTCCAGTAGCAAGGGGGCCAGCATTTCTGAGTATTTTTTATATCTCTCAGCTGGGATGCCATCGAGTCCAGGGGATTTACCCCCTGGCAATGCACCGATGGCATCCTTCACTTCTTGTATATTAAGTGGGATCTCAAGATCTGTCATATCTTCATATGATCATTTTGGCAAATCTATATTGCTCAGGTATTCACTTATTTCTAGCTGGCTGCACTTTGTTCTAGATTCATGAATCTCCCTAAAGTAATCTCTAAAAGTATCGCTAATTTCTTTACTATCACTTGTTGCTCTCCCAGTTGAATCTGTTATTTTTACAATCGTATTGGAGGGGCTGTCTACTTGTGCGATTTGGGCCAGGAATCTGCCCGCTCTATCTGTTGTTGCATATCTGATTTGGGAACTGTGTAGCATCATTCTAGCATTTTCCTCCTTCACGCAATTAACCCATTTCTCCTATGCATCCAGCCACTTCTTTTTTGATTCTGCATGTTTGCTCTCTATGTAACACTTTTCTCGGGCATCACACTCCACTTCAAGCTTATGTATTTTGGCTCTGCTTTCTCTCTTTAATTCACTAATGCTTTTTTTCAATCCCCCCCTCATGAATGCTTTAAAACAGTCCCACACGATGTCTGCCGGGGCAGTGCCTCTGTTTAACTCCCAGTATTCCTTCCATTGCTCCTGATAGTTCATTTTCTCCTCCAGTTTATCCTTCCACCTCGCATCGAACCTCCAGAAGGGATTCCTTCTGCCACTACCGTCCATTAATTCCAGGGTTATCGGGGAATGATCCAATATCCCCCTGGTTTTATACTCTACGTTTAACACTTTTTGCATTAACTTTTTCGATATAAACATCAGATCGATCCTGGAGAAAGAATGGAAGGTGGATGAGAAACACGAGAACTGAGCTGCCTCAGGGTTTTTTTCCCTCCACGGATCGACCCAACCTAAATTTTTAACAAATACATCAAACCCTTTGTTATTCCTGATGCCTGCTGTTGGCGACCCACTCCACCTGTCGCGCTGAGTGTCCAGAATGTTGTTAAAGTCGCCAGTACATATAACTGGAAGATCTGGTGCCTCAGCCACAAACTCTGCTGCCTTCTTTAATGCTTCAAACGAGAATGGAGGAGGAATATACATCGCCAACAGCAGCATCTGATTGGAATGGATGGTACAATCGAGAAAGATATATTGCCCGTTTGGGTCGATTTTCTTACGATTGCATATGAACGGAAGGGACTTTTTGACCAGGATGGATACTCCCCTAGAGGATGTAGAGAAGGGGGCATGAAACGTCAGACCTACCCACGGTTTTTTAAGACACATTAATTTATTCCCTACTAAATGGGTTTCAACTAAGCACGTTATGTCAGCATTATATTGTTTAACCTGCTCCAACACAAGGGATCTCTTAATCTTGTTATTCATACCCCTAATATTCCAAGATATGATCACCACCATTTTATCTCATACTGCTAAGTTTTTATCCACCATATTGGACTACCCCGTTTCCGACTATTTACTATTCTATCGCAGCTGATTGTCCTCCTCACACTCATTTAGTCACCACATACATAAATATTGAATACCAGTATAAAGAAGCAGATAATCTTAGCGAATTATGCCATAATAAAACACCTGAATCAATATCACGCGGGAAAGGCGCATTATGTGGCCTTAGCCACCACATACTTGAGTTGCAAAAACACCGTGGACTGCCTGGCCAGGCAAAACATTTACACATAACAATCTTACACATAAACAATCCCCACACCTTCCCCCCTCCCTGCATACCATACCCCCTTTGGCATACTTGTACCATGTAAAAAAAAAAAAACAGAAAATAGCACAGATAAAAAAAAAAAGAAAAAAAAAAGGAAGAAAAAAGAAGGCTGTCTCGCCACATCTATGGGGCTGTTATACTTTAGAGCTCACCAAAAGGCGGTGAGCCCCCTGGACAACATTAGATACTTCTTATGCCTAATAACTTAATGCATTTCTATTTACTAGTTGCCAATTGATGAGGCCCTGGGGCCTATTTGTCAATCCATACTGCTGCCTCATTCACTGTCTGAAAAAAGACCGTTTCATTCCCAGCCACAACTCTCAGCTTTGCTGGGAAGATCATTGAACATTTGAGCCCCTTTTCACAAAGCCTTCACTTAATCTCAAAGAATTTGGCCCGTTCTTTCTGTACTTCAATTGCGAAGTCTGGAAATAGCGAAAGTTTTGCACCATTGTAATCCAGCGGACCCTTTTGTCTAGCTAGCCGAAGCACTGTGTCCCGGTCCTGGAAATTCATGAATTTCATAATAATCGTCCGTGGCGGTGCACCGGGGGGAGGGAGTCTGAAGGGGACCCTGTGGGCTCTTTCAATAACAAAAATTTGTGAGAGTAGTTCACCGCCCAGTTTATCTCTTATCCATTTTTCCAAGAAGGGAATTATCTCTGCCCCTTCCTCTCGTTCCGGCAGTCTCCTCTCCATATCCGCCATTTTGTCTCTAACCTCGCGCATTTGCTCAGACTTTTTGTTCACTTTTGACGACAGTGTGCTGTTGCTATCCTCAAGATTCGAGACACGTACTTCTGCCTCTTTAATTTGCTCTTTGACCTCTTTGATGTCTTGTTTCATTGAGCTTATATCTGCTTGGATAGTTCCCATTTTTTCAAACACCCGTTGCTCACTGCCATTTATAGCTTCTAGCAATTGTTGCATCGTGATTTCATTTTCGTCAGATCCCAGCGGGTTCATGCCCTTGGTGGGTGTATTCTGGGGAGTTGAGGCTGGGGTTTGCCCTCTGCTATTTGCCTGTGATCGTGCAAATTTTTCTAAGAGGGCGGCCGCTGCAGCATTACCTTTCGGCATTGTGGTATATCACTCTTGTTGTCTGTTTCCGTTCCACTATTGCCCAAGTAATTTGGATAGAGTATCAATTTTTAAACCAGGGCGCCCCAAGACTGCCCCGGGGGCTGCGGTGCAATATCCTATTAATCAAGTGAGGCTATTTACAGGAGACCCCGCAGGATAGAATGCTTTGCTGCAAAAGGTAGTTCACCAACTGTAGCTTTCAGGAGATAAAAATAAATGGCTTATGGTGCTGCCGCTGTAAACACGTTTTTTAGGAGCTTCCTATTTCAGCATATGCTTTTCTGCTGGCTCATAGGCCGCACTTCCCCTGTGCCTAACTGTCGCTTATGTCCCTTATCCCGGAGATGGGACTCCACAACCCGTGTATTAGGACTGGAGCGACTCAGTACTTGTCTTGGAGGGCTCAGACTGGTACGCTGTATTGCCAGTGCCCCGCACCCCTAATTTCCAGGCCTGTTGCCACCAGCCTGGGAAATAAACAGCTGCAATACTGTATAGTCATTGCTAGTAGCTGTGAGGTCGATTGGATACCCAGCGATTACAACAGACCACTGCCTGTGCATAGGTTCCACATGCCCCCAACAAGTAAGATAGGGCTTCACCACCTTTTCTCACCGCCCAGTAGTTCTACACCCATCCGTTCAGGTGATCCAGCCGGATCCTTCGCCCGCAGGGTACGAGCAGTGCACACCGCCAGCTGCCTGTTGTGTCCGGCGCTCGCTTCCAGTAGCGCCTGTCCTGTTCACCTGTAGCCCGGCGGACTTCCACTCCGGCGGGAGCTACTCGTCACGTGTGGCCCGCTCTCACCGGCATCCGCCATGCCAGCCGGACGGTCGACGCGTCGCCCCACTATGACGCGCTTCCACTCGGCGTGCACCCAGAGCCTTCTTCCTCCTCTGATCGCGGCCGCAGGAGAACTCGTCCGGGCCTCTCTGTGTTGGTAAGCTGGGGACCACCAGGCCCCCGCTGGAATACAAAGGGGAATCAGGTACGAGGCAGGTATGGGTGTCACAGAGCTTCTAAATCAGGGAACCTCATGCAGTTTTCCCGATCTTAGTGCAAATCACGGATGGTTGTCCAGGGAACTCTCTACTTCACTCCTCACTCCCGCCTTGCCGTGGCCACACCCCCTGAGTGATGTATCATAGTGGTTTGATTTTAACACCCCCCCCTGAATCCTGGCAAAGCGAATGAAGGGCTTCATCCACATGTCTCACATGCGCACAGCATCTTTTTTTTTCTGCAGGCAGATGGGCTGGGGAAATAGCCAGCAGCTTATAGAGCCACTGGCCACAGTGGCAAAAAACGGGGCTTGTGCAGTCTCCCTCTTGGCATTAGTCCAATGTTGGGCGTTATGATCATGTGACTTGAGGTGTAATGTTTGAACTGGCAGTCCAACAATGTGACAATTTACTGTAACTAGGGAACTACTACTGTACAGTATGTTCAGAAAATAAACCAGGGCACTATTCTAGGCATACCTCCCAACTGTACCCATTGAATGAATCGCAGTGTCCCATGCGGGAGGGCATGTATGGGAGCCTGTGATTGCTGCTGCTCAGCTAGATATCCTTAAATATTCAGTGTGGGGAGGTGAGCTGGGGGCTGCACAGTTACTTGTGGAGCTCTGGGCATGCCCCAAAAATTATGAAAACAGGGATTGCAGCACTCGGCCCAAACCCCCTCCATTAGAAAGTCTGCCCCATCCTATTTTCAGCTGTATTGTGGCATGTCCCACTTGCAATGCAGTAAAAGTTGGGAGGTTTTTTTTGGGGAATAAAATGAATAACTGCATCGAAGAGGGACATGGGCCCCTTAAATACGTTGCTATGGGGCCCAGAATTTTTTTAGCTACACCCCTGGTGACAGGGTTTGAATTAATCAAGCACAATGATAATATAATTACTAATAACTAACACAATAAAAAAAATCAGCATAGTAATTACTATACAGCCACATTCAATATAACCTATTTGTAGGTACACTATCAGGTATGGGTTAAGTAGTAGCATACCACTTCATTCTTCTGACATAACATATTTTGTATACTTTCCAGAAATTATATTAAGGTTCAAATGGGATTTATTTTAAAATCTATTGTATAGAATAGAAGTACAAACCAACGCTACTGTTAATAGCATTATGGCCTATAATTCTAAGTGCAATTGACATCTTATATTGTTTTCCTGCTGCTGCCAACATAATGTAAAAAGATAACCAGAATGATTGAAAATGCCCATAAACAGCTCAACGCTTGTTCTCTATTAAAGCAGCCATTAAATACTTATGGGCTAGCATGCAAACCCATTGGGAATTTGTTTACATTTTGCTGCAGCTTCTTTCCAGTGGAAACATAATTCATGGTTTGCAACATTCTACAGTGATAGACGCTTGGCAGGTTTTTACTCTAGTGAAACGTGCAGTAAAGGTTTAATATATACACAGCACATATATTTTAAAAAAAATACTGTAAGAAGAAACTAAATGTTTGTATTGGACTCGGAGACTCTACTTAGTGTGCACACGGTGCAATTTACTTCTATTTGATCCCGACTGAATCAGGATCTAATAGCACGGGATAGTTATACTTATTTGATTTAGATCAGTGGTCCGCAACCTTAATTGAGCATTAGCTACTCAAAACAAAAAAAGACAAAAAAAAAAAACCTCCCAGAAAGCTACTAAAATTTGTCCAATGCCCCTGATACTATGCCGCACATTGTAATTCCCCCGCACAATATGCTGCACACTGTAATGCTCAACACATTATGCCACACACTGCAATTTCTCTGATGCCGCACACCACAATGCCTATGATACTATGCTGCACACTGTAATGCCCCTGACACGTTATGCCACACATTGCAATGCCCCTCACACCTAATGCATACCTCCCAACTTTGCCAGCGGATAAAGGACTACATTTTGTGCCTACTGTTTTTGTCACTGTGAGGGCATGTCCAGTGCTGTGTGAACTGCTGGCCATGCCCCCAGCCCCTCTACCTGCCTGCCTGATTAGATGCATGCACACTATCTAATCCCTGCAAGACCGTCCCCCAAAAAATGGGATATCCCGCAAAAATCGATACAGTTTGGAGGAATGTATTATTCCACACCGCAATGCCCAACACATTATGTCACACCAAAATGCCCCCACAGGAAGGCTTCTAATAAAATGTAAATTACCTGCTTATTGCCTTGAGTCAATATACATTGTCATGGGGTTAATGCTTGTTGCCAAGGGGTTAATATCCATTGCCAGGGGTTAACGCTCATTGCTAAAGGGTTAATATCCATTGCCAAGGGTTAATAATGCTTGTTGCCAATGGGCCACTGCCTACCCACCTCTGCCGTTTTCCTCCACACCCCTCTTCCTCGAAGGAGACAGATGCAAGCAGTCATATTTGACTGCTAGCATCTGGCAGGGAGCACATCGCTGCAGCGTTACCATAAATGCTAGGAGCGCTTAGCGCTGTGCTTCCCTTCAGACACTATCGTATGTCCCCTATGAAATGAGGATTGTACAGGGGAAGCAGCAGGGGCTGCGAGGAGCGAGGAGTGTGTGGCGGCAGAGGCGGGTAAACAGACGTGCAGATGGATGGATGGATGGGCGAGCGCAGGGGCGGATCCAGGATAAAATGACAGGGGGGCACCATGATAAAAGAGGGTTTAGGTGGGGGAGGGGCGGTGTTAGTGGTGCCAGTGTACATACTAAGAGAGCGGCAGAGAGAGGGTGGGAATGGGATTAAAAATAGGCGACAAAAGTGAAGTATGTAGTTGTGCGCACGCCAAAGGCGTGCTCCGGAAAAGGGGGTGTGGCCACTTAACAGGGGGCATGTCCTTGAGTGTAGTGTACAACACCATATACAACTTCTACACATTATGCAACAAAATACTAGACCCCATTAAACTTGCCCCTTAAACATGATGCCAAATGGAATGAGCCAAAATTCACATAATGCCAAATGGATTGAGCCAAAATACACATAATACCACATGAATTGTGTCAAAATTCACATAATGCCACATGGATTGAGCCAAAATTCACATAATGCCACACAGATTGAGCCAAAATTCACATAATGCCACACGGATTGATCCAAATTCAAAAAAATGCCATTCGGATTGAGCCAAAATTCACATAATGCCACACGGATTGAGACAAAATTCACATAATGCCACACGGATTGATCCAAATTCAAAAAAATGCCATTCGGATTGAGCCAAAATTCACATAATGCCACACGGATTGAGACAAAATTCACATAATGCCACACGGATTGAGACAAAATTCACATAATGCCACACGGATTGAGACAAAATTCACATAATGCCACATGGATTGAGCCAGAATTCACATAATGCCACACGGATTAAGCCAAAATTCACAATATGCTTCATAAACAGGGACATTGTCCACCAAAAGCGTGCATCAAACATTTACACCGTAATTTCCATTACACGTTGTTACACGCCATTATGTCCATTATGTATTATGCCAAACACCATAATGCCTATTAAAAATTATGCTACATAAGTGCTGCTTATCTACATGCTCATTGCCAAGGGTCCCATGCTCATTGCCAGAGGTTCCATGCTCGTTGCCATGTGGGATTACATGTTCATTGCCAAGGGGGAATACATGCTCGCGGTAAATGGGGGACAGCCGCCGCCAGGCAGAAGTGATAGCCACTGACAGTGGCAGAGCCTGGCTGTATTCAGAGCACTGCAGGTCCCAGCTATTTGAAATAATACCCCTTTCACACCTGAAAATGCATTCCCAGGTTGGCCCCTTTTACACCAGCCTAGTCCCTGTATTTTCTAGTGTGAGGGGGAGAGAAAACCACCCCTCCCCTCCTTTAACCAGTTATCTCATTTAACCAGCTATATCTTCGGAACCAACTGACCCATTTACATAAGACAAGTATCATATTAAAGAACTTTTGAGTGGGCTTTGAATGATTTTGGTCCAGTGAAACTGGAATGTTTGGTTCCAGAATAATCTGCCCTCAAAGAACATGAACAGCCATAAAATTACATTTCAAAAATAAAAAAATCAATTTACACGCAATATCTCTGGAACCGATTGACCGATATGGAACAGCCTGGTATCATATTGAAGGCCCAGCAATTTGGAATTGAATGCTTCTGTGATTCCAGGGGGGGGGGGGGACTAGCAGCCATCAGAACCGGGTGGGGGATCGGAATTAATGGGTCCATATTATCCTATGGGGAAAAACATTACAGCTTTGCCAGTAGATATCTCCGGTTCCCGGTGTGCTAGAGACACGGGGCTGGGTTTGTTGGAAAGCCCTGGTCCTCAGCTACAAAATGAAATGACAGTGGGTGGCACGTGCCCGGGTGCCACCCCCCCTGAATCCACCAATGGGTGAGCAGGCAACATTGGGTGAGCCACCCAAATTGTTTAGACGAGCTACTGTTAGCTCACGAGCGTCAGGTTGGCAACCACTAATTTAGACTATGTAGTACAGATCTGCACAGTGTGTTTTTGGATTCAATTTCAATAACGGGATCAAATTGAAATCAAATGCCTTCGATGTGATTTTGATTATATCAGCAAAATCGAAGAGAAAATAGACTATACCTTGTGTACACCCTATAACTCCTTATTTCTTTCACTGTGTATGAATGCAAAAAAGTCTATATACAGTAGGAGCAAGTTTCATCTTTGCTCCTTTGGCCAAGGTTAGCCATGGCTAGCCATGGCTATTCTATTGTTCTCAGCTGCAATACGTATTGTATTGCAGCTGAGAACAATAGAATAGCCATGGCTAGCCATGACCAAAGGAGCAAAGATGAAACTTGCTCCTACTGTAAATGTCCTAAATGAGTGCAGACAGTCACTCACCTGTCTGACATCACAGGGCAAGAACTGCACATGCACAGTGCAGGTCCTCCAAATGCAATAGGATAAGAGGACATTTTTGGAACTAAAAAATAAAACTAAAATAGTGGTAAGTAATAAAGGCCAAGTTTGCCTGAGGTGCGATATGCCTGGCAAACTCTGACATTTTGTTTTAAAGTGGCAATCATTTACATGGCAAAGTCATGCATTTTAAATGATTGCTGCTTTAATAAAAACATAGAAGTTCAGCCAGCCAGAACCCCGCACCATTGTTGAACTTGGAGTGTAATACATTCTGCCAGTCATGTGACCTTTGTCTCAAAATATATCCAAAACCCAAACTTGTGTTAAACTGCTACCATGCACATTATTTAGTGAGTAATGGTTGTGTACTCTAGGGTCTGTGATTACTATTATCACATTATCTAATTTTCATTTTTTATTGAGAAAATTATTCAGATAAAAAAAAAAAGAAAAAAAATGATCCCGGACGAGTTTAATTAATTGGTGTTCTTAGCTGCCTGACAACATTTTGGTGGTATGTTTAAGTGGTGGTGGCATTACAAAGACCTTAAAAGGGCAAAGATGGTAAATTACAAAACCAAGTTGGTTTTCCGTGCAATATTATTGACCGTTTAAACCCTGTTGGAGAACCACCGACAAGAGGAGGATTTGAAAATATGCCAGTTAGGAAACATACCCTGGCGCTACCTTTGGATCAATGTGTAATTCTCTTCGTTAAGATGCAATAAAGGCAACCAATGTTCTCACTGTGGTTTCCTGAAGTTCTCTAATCATAATAATAATAATAATAATAATAACTTCTACAGAGAGCACTAGTGTTTCTAAATGCCTTAACAATATGTAATAGTGTTGCGATCTTGTCTGTGTTGCAAATGTTGACATTGTCAGGACTGCCAATGGGACCCAAATCTGGGGAGGCATGAGCATGCACTATATATATATATATATATATATATATATATATATATATATATATATATATATATATATAATATATATATATATATATTTTTTTTTTTTTTTTTTTTAATGTCTAGCTGCACATAATACATTCTTTCACGAATATAGAAAAAAGACACAGGGGGGTTTTCGGCACCTGCTCAGGAGGAAATTTCAACTACTTAGCAGTTGACCCGCTTGATCCCTCAAAAAAAGCTTGGGTATTTAGCGTCCCTCTTTTGCCTCTGCGTAACGCTTCTGGTTTGATGCCACAGAATGTCACAGGTTGTTTACCCCCATGGAAAACTTTCATACACTGCAAGAATGCATGCACCCAATGCGACCTGAGAGAAATGCTTGAAATATGTTGAAAGCATCAGGAGCCCTCAAAAAATGACAACATAGAGAGAGAGAGAAAGAAACACAGTAGAAGGCTGTTAATGGGCATAAGGAGAGTACTAAAAGTTTTTCATTGGTATCAAATGGATGATTTTCGCACTTACTGTATTAGTTGTGGAGAAATAATAGCCATCTTTCATCAAATTAAAAAGATTTCCAGCATTTTGTGGAACAGAAAAAATTCTATAAAGAATTTTTTCTGTGGGTTTATACAAGTTCTAAATCAATGGAATAAATGCTTTGGTATTTGTGTAGTTTCACGGCGGCAGGCTACGCTACATTTTCAGCATAGGCTAAGCTACGTTGTCAGCGTAGCCCAGCGGCTGCCTAGTGTAGTCAGCATAGTGTCCCTGTTACAGCCTTGCATAGTCAGCATAGAGTCCCAGTTAGGCAGCGTAGTCACCATACTATCCCCGTGATCTGCAACTCTGTCCCCGTCACATTTCAATTATTTGAGAACCAAAGCCAGCGCTGGTGTTCTCTTTGCTTATTCTACTTATTTATAGGGACTGACAATCCCTTAACCAGCCTCAGTTTGCAGCGCACATTATCACCATATTTATATTGGTGTCCCTGGCAAGCCTAGTGATCGCCGCGCACACAGTGCCGGTAACCTCCAGAAACCCTGCGCTGGCGGACGCCCGCGGAGAGCCAATCATGCGGGTGCTGGCGGAGAGGCGCTCCATCTGCCTGAGATGCACAAGCGTCTCAGATGCTTGCGTGTCTCAGTAATTATTGCGGCAGCGTACGGCAACCCTGCCCATGTCAGCTTTAGGGAGATGGGGTTTTGGGTTCGGTAGCATGTGCATATCACGCACAAAGGGGGGTGCGGGTGCAAGTTCGTGACTTTGATTTTATAAAGTGTGGCGAGCGCAATGAGTCACCGAGCCCGAAGCGTGGCGAACGGACCTGCAAAATGAGCCCCGCAAGGGGACGCGGAATACACGACTCAGCATCCCCTTGTGGGGCTCGCTGCATTCACCATGCTTTGGGCTTGCCACACTTTAAACCATCAACTCCATGCCGACGTGGATAGTTGGGGTATGAACAGGTCGGGAGGACGCGTAACAAGTGCGCTCGCCACACTACGGGCTGAAGCAGAGAGTGGGGGTGTTTCAGGAACACATTCACACCTGTCATGTCATGCAGGTTAAAATGGTCAATGGTTCCCACACCATGTAATAAGCGCTGACTGACTATGCTAGCTGCATAACGCTGACTGACTACACTAACTACGTAAGCTCCGGCTATCTTCAAACTTACTGACTACGCTGGCTGTGGGAACATGACGCTGATACTGACAGGGACGCTGACTACAATAACTATGCTGGCTGCGAGAACACTATACTAATTCGGACAGGGACGCTGACTATGCTAACTACCCTGGCCGCAGGAACACTATGCTGATTCTGACAGGGACACTACGCTGACTATGTAACTGCCGTCGTGAAGCTACACAAGTACCACTGCTTTTATTCGCAAGTTCGAAAAAATCCTTTCACATCAATACACCTCCATGTACCTGTCCCACATCATTTCAAAATTATTGAGCTTTTCAGAGAAATTCATTTATAAACGGACATGTATTTAGTGAATAAAGTATTTAAACTGTAGATGACGACCCTCCCGTATGACTTCCATATCCATTACAGATGGTCAAACACGGAGTAAAACATCCTTGATCCTCGCACCAAGACTTCAGGTTGATCAGTGTTTTTCATTGTTGATGGTATAACAACTAATGACACTCATACACAGGGCCGCCGACAGGGGGGTGCTATGGGTACAACTGTCCCGGGCTCGGCTGCTCTGACAGCGGGTAGGGCCCAGGCAGCAGCCCTCCAGCACCCCCATTCACTGCAGCCGCCCTCCCCCACTACACAGCAGTGTGCCACAGGTCCTCCACAGCCTGCCACACATAGACAGTCCCCAGGCCCAGAAAGATCTGGGCGCAATGATGTCACACCACGCACGGCTTACAGTGCGGGCACCCAGCATGCCAGTAGACGAGCTTGAGAAGCCGCTACCACCACCGTGGCCACAGGTATCATTTTAATATACCATGGGGGTGGGGGTTGGTAGGGGAGAGTGTGTGTGTGTGTAGGGGGGGGGGGGGGTTTGTCAGTCCCGGGCCCTACAATTTCTGATGGCAGACCTACTCATACAATCTACCAATAATGGGAATAAACTTATTCAAAGCACTCCTGATATTTACTTAATTAAATCAATCATCCTCTCAGTTCCTCTTAATACATTTTACAACCATTTTATTCTTTGATGAAAAATATACTTTATTTATGCTCAACCCTTTGAATCTTGGAACTGCAACCAGGAACTACATTTAATACAGATTGAGAGGACTTCTAACAAAAAAGCTTTATGGCAGCATCTGCCTCCATCCTTACAATTCTACCCTGATATTAATTAGGTCATCATGTGTGTGCAAGCATGACCTAACAAGCAAAGTGCTCGTCCTACAGTACCTGTCACTGCACACCAATGCACATTCAGATGACCAAGGAGAGCACTGGGAATTGAGAAAGATAAGTATTATAAAGTTGGATGGGAGGAGGCAGGAAGTGGGAGATAACAGTAGGCTGCCATTGAGATGGTGGTGGCTGGAGAACAAGTGACGTGGGGTGGGAGGGCAGCTAGAGAGGCAAGCAAGATGGTGCAGCTGTAGGGTAGGTGAGATGGGGCAGAAGAGAAGGGAGCAAATTTAGTTGGTCTAATTTAGTATTAGTAACTCCATAAAACTAGAACCATGGCTTCCCAGACTAGGGGGAATAAAAAGTGCAAAACAGTAAGAAAAGGTTTATGTGATAAATGTAACTTTTATTTTGGATTTTACAATTAAAACATTAGTATGTTAGAAACAGGAAAGATGGACACTCATAGATGTAATGTATTTTACTGCACAGTCCACTAACTATGGGGCCAATTCAGACACCCTGCTGGAGTTTGGGGGCATGCCGACAATGTTTTCTGAGCATTTCCAGAAATGCAGACATTCTCCGGCCACCTGGAGGGGAAGAGGCGCTGACGCCATCAGTGGCCTCCATCTCCACACAGCGCAGAGTGAGTCCTGACTCACTAAGCCCTGCAAGCAGGGGAAAATCATTCAATGGGGAATGATTTCCCCCCTGTGTGCACAGCTGCGTATGCGTTCCACCAGGGGAGGTGGAGTGCAGGGAGCGTGCATTCGGCGGGGCGACGGCTACCTACTGGCTGGGCTCCGAACATTTGCAGCCCAGAGAGCAACTCTGAATCAGGCCCTGTATCTGATTTTTGTAATGGCATTTTTTTTATTATGATGCTGATCCCTCGGGGGCGCGTGTAAATGATCGGACAAGCTGTTTGTATTGTTTTGTAACCTTTACTACCAGCATGACGCCTACTGCATACATTTACAGAGTCTCACTCTGCGGAATCTGTTGCTTAGAAGATACCGCTTTATATCAGCAGTTTATTTCAGGTACAGAGTATACATAACAGCTACCTGCTGATGTTTCCCCTGTCAGTTCACAGAGGAATTTAGTGTCATCTTGGGGATGCTGTAATTGGCCTCTGTAGGACCGGCTTCTCACACCTCTGCATGTTTCCTACATCCTGTACTGGGAAACTGACCTGCCCTTGACATCGTGTATAGTGACATGTAATAGCAGCAAGAGATAAAGTATTAACTGATAGGGGTGGCTCGGATGTCAAACACGGTTCAAGCTATACATGATTATAGATAAAGTGTTGATTGCAAAAATATATTTGTCAAAAAATAAAATAAACTTTCTTCACACACTAAGGTTTACAGATTTGTTATTGTCAAAGTTCCCGGGTGCACACAGTTTATCTGAAATACAGTAACAGATACTAGTAGCTACAGTGCCATGATTCCATGCAGAATAGTACTACTGTAATTCATTACAGCATTGTATATAACTCCTCTTCCTTTACTGAAGAATAATAGTATCACATTCATTTGTCAAATTGTTGCTCACTCAGATTGTAACTATACAGTGTAATCGGAATGTTTTGCTGATAAACTAGTGATTCCCAAACTCAAGGCACCCTAAAAGCAAGGCCTGCCTGAGCCGAATTGGTAAGTGAATATTCCTTTCATAGCAGCACTCCTGGCTTCCAAATAAATCCACAGCACAAAGTAAATACGGCAATGTTTCAGTGCCTTTTATGGCACTTTTGTCAAGTCAAAAAAATTTGGCGCCACGACACAAGATGTGGTGAGACATGGAAAAGGCAGAGGACGTGGAGCAAAGTTTCCTCGGGGACAGAAAGCCTGGTAGTCAATTTGCCCAGTCAATAGTTGTATTGAAACCCAAGTGCTGTCAAAAGGCCTATCATTCGTGCCTACAAACCCACACAATCCCTTCCTATGGCAAATAGAGCAGTATAAACTCCAACTAAAACTGCAAGAATATTTTTCAAAAAATCAAACATCCGCAGCTGTTGCTGAAATTTTACCACCGGCACTTGTAAAAATCCTAAGTCGTCTTTTGAGCCAAAGTCGGTGAACTCATCCATATGCACGTTTATGAGAATGTTATCTTCTGAAACAGATGTGAAGTCAATTTATATCTTAGAGCTGAATATCAAGCATTGAGCACCCTATCGAATAACAGAGAGGGGCTTTTCAGACCGGCCAATAAAGACGGAGCTCTCGTGATTCAAAATATTGACCAGTACTGTACAGAAATTGAGAGACAACTGAGTGACCAGATTACATACAAACCGCTGTCTAAAGACCCTACACTGCTATTCAAACAGGAGTTAACATTATTATTGGATGATGCAGTTTAGAATAATACCATCTCTGACATTTTCCAAAAAGCTCTGATCCCTGAACATCCTATGGTACAATTCTTTACACTACACCAAAAATCCATAAATCATTACAGACCCCTCCAGGTCGACCAATTATTTCAGCTAAGAAGTCACTATTTCAGCCGGTTTCAATATATTTGTGGTCACTTTTTCAGCCCTGCATTCAAGCACATCGCTACTTTTTGTTGGACACTAGTTCATTATTGCGTAAATTACAGCAGATTACTGAGACACTGGATGATGTGATTTTATGTAGTATAGATGTTCAGAGCCTCTATACTATTATACCACATGATGAGGGACTTACTTCTGTACAACATTCTTTGAGTCAACACGAGCTATATGGTGGTCCTAATATTGGATTTATATTAGAATTACTGTACTTAAACTCACCTTAAATGGTATGAGCATACTAACTATAGTGGGTGCCCAACTAACATATACGTACCCAAAAATGTATTTCTATATGATAGCAAGTTTTACCTGCAATGCATCGGATGTGCCATGGGGTCTTCTGCAGCCCCGGCATACTCAAACATCTATATGTTTCAGTAGAAAAATGAATATTCTTTGATGAATTAGAAAAAGCGGCCAAATAAATATTTTATCGTCGATATATAGATAGGTTACTACTAGAAATGTGCGGCGGCCACTTTTTCGGGTTTTGGTTTTGGATCTAGATCTCCCTTCATGTTTTGGATCTGGATTGGTTTTGGCAAAACCACCCTTGTGGGTTTTGGTTTTGGTTTTGGATCTGGATTTTTATGAAAAAATGCTAAAAATGGCTAAAATAACAGAATTTGGGCCTGTTTTTGCCCCTAAAGTATTATTGACCTCAATACCATTAGTTTCCACTCATTTCTAGTCAATTTTGATCACTTCACAGCTTACAAAATTGTTTTCATTTACTGTAGTTGGGCCAAAATGGTATACCAAGGTAGCTGGATGACTAAGCTAAGCGACAGCAGTGGGAATCACATACATGTGGACCTTACACTTCCAACCTGGCAGAGCGGCACTGCAGGGGCAGACAGGGTGGCAGTTTAATAAACTATCCCAAAAAAAGAGAAATGCTCCAAACAGCAAATACAAAGAGGTATCAGCCTTGTCATGACTGGTGGTAGCAGCTTCAGCACTCCCACTATTTCCTCCTCCATCATCCTCCTCCAAAAATGTGTTTTTATTTTATTTATTACTTTTATTTATTTTTCTTACTTTACACTGGACACAGCCCCTTGGACACTGGACACAGCCCCTTGGACACTGGACACTGCCCCTGGACAATGGACACAGCCTCTGGACACAGCTCCTGTACACTGGACACAGCCGTCACACCGGACACAGCCCCTGGACAATGGACACAGCCGTCACACTGGCCACTGGATATATGTCGTCACACTGGACACAGGATATATGTCGTCACACTGGACACAGGATATATGTCGTCACACTGGACACTGGATATATGTCGTCACACTGGACACTGGATATATGTCGTCACACTGGACACTGGATATATGTCGTCACACTGGACACTGGATATATGTCGTCACACTGGACACTGGATATATGTTGTCACACTGGACACTGGATATATGTCGTCACACTGGACAATGGATATATGTCACGCTGGACACAGGATATATGCCGGCACACATTACATGTCACACTGGACACAGGATATATGTTGTGACTTGTGACACTGGACACAGGATATATTGTCGTCACACTGGACACTGGATAGATGTCGTCACACTGGACACAGGATATATGTCGTCACACTGGACACAGGATATGTCGTCAGTCGTCACACAGGACAGGACACAGGATATATGTCGTGACACTGGACAATGGATAAGATATAGGCCGTCACACTGGACACAGCCCCTTGTATTACTGCAGCCCCTGAACACAGTGTACTACTCAGCAGCACTGCAGCCCCTGCTTGTGAGCACTGCAGCACTGAGTTAGTTAGTTAAATCACAAAAAACACAGGGTTCAGGGCTAAATAAATCACAACACAGGGCTTATGGCTAAATAAATCACAACAGGGCACGGGCCACAGGACAGCCCCTGGACAGTGGACACTGCAGCCCCTGCGTGTGAGCACTGCAGCACCTAGTTAGTTAAATCACACTACAGGGCTCAGGCCTATAAACAGTCACTATCTCTCAAGTCTAAAACACAGGGCAGTGAGGGCACAGGGCAGGTCACGGAGCACAGCACAGGGCAGTGAGGGCACAGGGCAGGTCACGGAGCAGAGCACAGCACAGGGCAGTGAGGGCACAGGGCAGGTCATGGAGCACAGCACAGGGCAGTGAGGGCACAGGGCAGGTCACGGAGCACAGCACAGGGCAGTGAGGGCACAGGGCAGGTCACGGAGCACAGCACAGGGCAGTGAGGGCACAGGGCAGGTCACGGAGCACAGCACAGGGCAGTGAGGGCACAGGGCAGGTCACGGAGCACAGCACAGGGCAGTGAGGGCACAGGGCAGGTCACGGAGCACAGCACAGCACAGAGCACATGTCACGGAGCACAGCACAGGGCAGCGAGGGCACAGGGCAGGTCACGGAGCACAGCACAGCATGGAGCACATGGCACAGAGCACAGCACGGAGCACACGGAGCTTCCCAACCACCCTCTTCCCTCTCCAAGATTGGAGTGAAGATGGCGGGGCGCGCGTGCGTCTTTTATAAGATCCCACTCCCGTGAGAATCCGACAGCGCGATGATGACGTTCGGCCTCGTTATTGGTCCGGAATTCAGGCGAGAACTCCCGAGCCGGCTCGGATCTGGCCCGGATCCCCAATATTCGGATCTGACAGATCTCGGGGATCCGGACCCGCTCATCTCTACTTACTACTTTTATGGAAAGGCCCCAAGGAACAATTGGTCCATATTATTGCGAACCATAACTCTAAATCCCACCCAGTAAGATTTACATACAGTATCTAAAGGGGGGTGATAAAAGTATTAGCGACCTATGGTATCTAGAAATGCTCTGATCTGGTATATAAATTAAAGCATTGATGAAATGAGAGAGGTTTTTTTTTTCAATTTTTTTTCACTATTTAAAAATACGTGAATTATATTTAAAAAATACAAAGTAAGCATGGATAAGTAAAATAAAAAAATAATAAACATAGAAACTAGACAGTGAAAAAAAGTCCTTACCTTTTTGAGGTGGTAGGTCAAAGTGGGAAATCTACGCGTTTCATCACTATCAGTGATGCCAGTTTGAATTACTTGGATGTGGAAATATCCATCACCAAAATAAAAATAATCTGTCATCACTCCTTCCACCCACTACCGCTCAAAAAAGGACGCTCTTACTCTCAAACGTTGAGGGTAAGGAGGATTACATCTGATCATTCTTGAGCACAGTCCCAAATAAATATGATAGTAAGCATGCTAGCTAGGGGCTATAATAGGGTGTAACTAGAAGCTTCTAATATTAAGGCACTTATCCTGGACCACAATAAGGTGCTTAATAAGAAAAGAAAAGGAAGTATACAACCCATACCTCCGTGGGTGATACAATTGAATAAATCAAGTGATAAAATGAACCATGTCTCCAAGCGCCTATGGCCAGTTGTACAATCAGATCCAGTTCTAGGCCTTGAGTCTACCCATGTGATGTCATTTTACCAACGGAGCAGAAGTATCTGTGACATTGTAATGAAAACAGATATTAGTCAACCCCGTACCAACAAATAATTTTTTGGTAATAAACTGGGATGCATCAACTGCTCCAGCACTACATGTCAGTACCCAATTACTGGTGACAAATTTCAACACCCGCATTGAAGCAGGATATACTAGATCAGTTACAGCCTGACATGTACAGTAAGACAGAATTTATAATTTACCAAATACCTTGTCCCTGTGGGCTGTCATATATAGAATAAACTGAACAAGCATTCAAGGAACGTATGGCAGCCCACAGGTCATCTATCCGTGAAGCCATTGAAAAGGGTACAAGTGATCAACCTGTCAGCAGGCACTTTTGCCTAGCTAGACATACCCTTGTGGTAATAAAATATTGCATGATTGACCACAAACCACTCTCTATTAGAGGTGTCAACAGAGGTCTAAAATTAATGCAGCTTCAATATAGGTGGATCCATAGACTAGACACCCTTACACCTAGAGGTCTTAATGACCACCTAGGCCTACATACAGTAGGAGCCCATCTCATCTATCTTCCTTAGGCATATGGCTCAGGGTGGCTAGCCATGGCTATCCGATTGTTCTCAGCTACAATACAATACATAGAACAATAGAGTAGGGGATTAGCAGAGTAATCCAATTACTCACTTAATCCTATTATAGAGATAGATGGAAGTGGCTCCATCTGTAGCTTCATCTAGTTGTATACAAGTATGGTAACTTCAGTTATCCATCTACTGGTCCTATATATAAGTTTGTAGAGTTTTACATATACATTTATTTATAATGGCTATAATGTGCCTCATGCATCTCGGCAATAATACTACTATTGGTGTGAGCAGCCACATAGTCATATGTGCTGCTTGTTCAGTAGTAAGTTTTATACAAAGTATCACTATACTTGTGTTTTATGAGTTGCATTATGTAGCAATTCTTTCGAGGCAGGTCTATCTAGTGCAGTGGTTCCCAAACTTTTTTAAATCACTGAGCCCCGTAGTATCAGAATTTCTTTCATGGCACCCATTGGCCAAAAATTTCTAACAACATGCAAGCATGTGCATTTATGTAAACATTGACAGATACTCAGCGTGTACACATTTTTGTAACTATGGTGATGGGACACCCAATGACAGGATACCTAATTAGAACACCACAGTCATGTGTAAGGACTGGCCAGGCATGGGTCGCGCAGAAAATGGCACTCACAAACGTGGTGTGGTGAGCTCTATATGTCTGTATGTTGTTTGTTTTTCTTTGACTTTAAAGGCACTGAAACGTTGCCATATTTACTTTGTGCCATGTAGATTTATTTGGAAACCAGGAGTTCTGCTAAGAAGATGGGTGTCTCCGGTAATTACTTATATATCAAATACCACCCTAGGCCTAATCTGATAGCAAATGCACTTTATATTTTTTATACACACTCCCACACCCACTGTTCACTACCTACAGGCAAAACAGGATGAAGCAAGCACATCCTTTCTTCAAACTCCACCCCACCCCGCCCCCCACACACCCTTATATTTAGAGATGTACTGTACATCTGCAATCTTATTTGGTTTTATTTTTTTTAAATATATTCTATGTAGTCATTTTGAGAAATTATTTCTGCTTTTGTGTTACTTTATATTTACCCTATTTAATAGGCTATTTTTTTACATAGTCATATGTACAATTGTATGTACCATATAAATAAATAACAAAGGTAATATTTACACTGAACAACTTACACTATGATTTGATTTTGACAAATGACAGTAATACATTCCAGGTGACAGTGAGAATATGAATAAGGTAAATATCCCAGAAGCTATGCTTACAGTATTTTTAACACACTATTTAACCAGCTAAAATATATTTATTTATACTGTATCTATTAATGTCATGGGAGATAGTTGCATTTTTATTCACGGCCATCGCCCAGGTATTTGATGCACACATGAGCCAATTGGAGGGTTTTGGTTTCCAATAGTTACACATACTGTACACATGCATTGTGGCATAAAATATGACAGTATCTCTCCTAACTGGTTATACTGTATAATGTGGGGACTGCCATCCATTCACAGCACTCCTTGAACTGTCCTTAATGGAATCACTTTCCCTCTATTTTGCACTTTCCCTTTTAATGTGTATTTATGTGTACAGTATATGTTTGTACATTGTATGTTTTATTGCTAGGTAGGTCTATTGTAAGTGCCCCAAATAGTGAGGGCACATTGTCTTTTCCCCTTACTTAGGGGTTCCCTAACCATCAGACAATAAAAATTATCACAGGACCTCATCAAGTAACCAAAGAATATCCGCCACAGAACAGTAGCATTGCAGAGGCACAAAACATAGTGTGACCGGTAATGAAAAGGAGAAACAGTGGGTAACAGGGGGGCAAAAGAGTGATGTACAGTAATACCCCTTTTGCACCAAAAACCCTGGTCGGACCCTGGTCTTTGAACACAGGAGTTTCCAGGATCTGACCCTGCTTTATACCCCATTTACACAGCACTTCAACATGGGTCGGACCTAGGTCCGCAAAAGTTACACTGGACCTGGGTCAGCCCTGCCTTTACTTGTGGATGTCATTAAAATTGCTTGCTCGTTACCAATGGGAGGGGGGATTGCTCATTGCGAAGATGGGTGAAATTTCTCGTTGCCAAGGGGGCGGATTGCTCAGACGCTATGTATAGTGTACCCCCTGGTACAGCCCCTGCCATGTGTATACCAGTACAGCTATGTGTACCCTGGTACAGCCCCTGCTATGTGTATAGCTGTCTGTATGTTGTTTGTTTTTCTTTGACTTTAAAGGCATTGAAATGTTGCCATATTTACTTTGTGCCATTTAGATTTATTTGGAAACCAGGAGTTCTGCTAAGAAGATGGGTGTCTCCGGTAATTACTTATATATCAAATACCACCCTAGGCCTAATCTGATAGCAAATGCACTTTATATTTTTTATACACACTCCCACACCCACTGTTCACTACCTACAGGCAAAACAGGATGAAGCAAGCACATCCTTTCTTCAAACTCCACCCCACCCCGCCCCCCACACACCCTTATATTTAGAGATGTACTGTACATCTGCAATCTTATTTGGTTTTATTTTTTTGAAATATATTCTATGCAGTCATTTTGAGAAATTATTTCTGCTTTTGAGTTACTTTATATTTACCCTATTTAATAGGCTATTTTTTTTACATAGTCATATGTACAATTGTATGTACCATATAAATAAATAACAAAGGTAATATTTACACTGAACAACTTACACTATGATTTGATTTTGACAAATGACAGTAATACATTCCAGGTGACAGTGAGCTGCCAGATGCATCTATCACACTACAGTACCCAGGACTACTTGTGGCACCAGAGCCTGGTGGCAGAGCGGCCACCGGTGCTGCTGGGAAGTGTAGTCTCCGTACAGGGCTAGCTGCGGGCAGGGAGCGGGAAAGAGGAGGGAGAGGAGACTAAAACTCCCGGCAGCACTGGCGGCTGCAGCAGAGCACAGACTGAGCGGCTCCATTGATAGACGAGCTGCGGCCACAAGACGGGAAGTCAGGTGGGGGTCTACATGCTGACCGGGGCAGTCAGTAACAGTCAGGAGGGGTCAGGGTAATGGGCAGGTGGGCTAGAGCTGCAGGTTTCCTGCGGTGGATGGGCAGTCAGCGGAGGGGTCCCTGCAGCAGATGGAAAGTGCTACTAGTTCCCATCCGCCGCAGGGACCCTGCTGCTGACTGCCCATTCCTCGCAGGGACCCAGCGCTGCATGCCATGCACGGACCCACTGCTGCTGCTTAAACCCGCAGCGGGACCATTTACACTGGCTTCTACACGGGTCCTAACCGTGTTCTACCCAGGTCAGGACTTGGGTAGAGGACCCATGTACATGGACACGGCTTGACCCCATTTACACTGCCGCAAATCTGGGTCTGACCCGCCACTGACCTGGATTTTTCGGCGGTGTAAAAGGGGCTAGGTAAGCACTGGGTGTTTACTTGAATTACAT
The DNA here is from genome assembly GCF_055691185.1 of Crinia signifera. NCBI lineage: Eukaryota > Metazoa > Chordata > Amphibia > Anura > Myobatrachidae > Crinia > Crinia signifera. The sequence continues at coordinate 79,392,755 of NC_139222.1, forward strand.
ATTCCTCCAATCAAGAATCTTTTTGATATGCTAGAAAAACAATTCTGAGCCATGGAGGCACCAATCTCGCAACTTACAGAACTCAGAGGATGATCGGTCCCCAGCACCGGGGACCGATGTATGGATGTATGCATATGTGCAGGGCTGCTGTGTGGACACCTTTGGCTATTTGCACAGGGGGGGAGGTGAAGGCGGGTGAGTACGGGACATTCGCATGGGGATGCCCAGCGTTGGTGCGCCCAGGAATATGCTGGGTGTCCACAATATGAATGCAGGCTGACAGCTGCCTACCAGGGGTGGGATGCTGATGTCCAGAATCGCCCCAGACAGTGCAAATATAGGTCAGTCAAGAATGACTTATATTTGCGAACGGGGGATAAATCATTTGGTGGTCGTGACCATCGAATCATTTCACCCCCGTATGCTCCCCTGCAAATGGATGGTTAGGAAAAATATCCATTCGCAACGCAGCATGGATGTTCAGATGGTGTCGGGGGGGGGGGGTGGGGGTATAGCATTCACTCGCCCAGCAGGCGCCCTTAGTGGCATGAGGGGACCTACTCAATACTAGGCAGGTGTTTTTAATGTTATTCCATACCAGGTAAAAGAGCAAAATATAAGATCATAATGTGAACAAGCAGTCCTCTCTTTACAGAGCTGATTTCTCACATATTCTGTATTAGCATACACAGTACATTACACATTGAGTCTAATCAGTGGCCCAAATTGATAGGGCATAAAGGAGATGAGAATTCAAAATGTTGCCTTTAAAAAAAAACCTCTACATTACTGCAAATCCTACTGCACAAATCAATTGCAGTTTGGACAAGTTGGTGCTCATTACTTTCCCCCCGTGGTGTCTCTTGCTATAGCAAGATTTGTACATTTTACAGCATGGGAACAAGGTCTGTTAAGGTAAAATTCCCATGACCATATTGCCATTACTTGGCATTAAATCCGCTTACGGTACTTCATAAAAGTCATTTCGGTCTAACATTGAACCTATTGAGAATTTACAAAACTTTACAACATATTTTATACTTCCAGAACAATAATTTTTTGAAAGCATGAAAGTTGGACACACTATTCTGATTGAGCTATTCAACTTCCAGACTGATTTTGAATAGGACGCTATGCTGGCATTTACATAATTTGGCTTTTCTTGGGGGTTATTCAGAGCTGATTGCAGCCCTGTGATTTCGTAAGGCGGATGATTATAGAATGACTGCTTATCCTACAGATTGTAGCACACATGCGTAAGGCCATTCAGCGATAACAATCAAGCATCTTTTCTGATCGCTAGCCATACACAAGTGAAATGACAGGAAGCCGGTGTTTAGGGGTGGTAACGAGGTTTTCTGGGAGTGTCAGAGAAAACGCAGACAAGCCCATACATTTTCAGGGAGTATGTGTGATTTCAACTGTGGGCTTGATCAGCCTGTTTCTATCGTACAGGAATAGTAGATTCGGGGTTACGCACAGCCTGCACAGACTGGGAAAATCATTTGATGGGGATTGAGTTGCAAATGGATTTGCAGTTATTCACGATCAGCGTGAAGACATTTTCACAGGACAGGTTTTCTTTCTGGCAGGGTGGCGGCCATCTGACCACGGGGCTCTGAAATGTTCCAAAGCAGTGAGCAGGTACCACTGATTTCTTGATACACTGATCAGCTGTAATATTAAAATGACTTACAGGTAAGATGATTATTTTGTTACAATTGTATCTGTGAAGTTCTGGGATAAATTAAGCATCAAGTGAAAGCAGGAAAATTGGGTAAAAAACAACTATGAACAACTTTGACAGAAGACAAATTAGGATGACTAGATGATTGGGTCAGAGCATCTCCAAAACAGTTGGTCTTGTGAAGTGTTCCCACAATGTAGTGGTTAGTACCTACCAAAGGTGGTCCAAGGAAAAACATCTGGTAAACTAGTGAGATGGTCATAAGTGTCCACGGTTCAGTCGCATGGGGAAAGGTTAAGGGGGCCATACATCTACAGATCGATTGTCAGATTGGGCTGGTTGCAACAATAACCTGGTAATATCTGAATGACAGTTTTTGGCAGTTATCCAGCATTTCAACGCAAATGGTCAACTGTCATTTGCTCTTATCCATTACCAGGATTTTGTTCCAACCAGCCCAATCTGACAATCGATGTGTAGATGTATGGCCAGCTTCAGTCCATTTGGTTCAATCACATAAAAGAGCTAGTGTAGCACAAATTGGATGAAATAGTAAATACTGGTCAGGATGCAGTTTGCTGAATATGGGGCTGGGTAGCTGCAGACCAGTCATACTGATCCCTGCCAAAAGCACCTACCATGGGGAAAGGAGTCTCATCACTGGACCTTGAAGTAATAAAAGAAGGTGAACTTGTCTGAAGAATCACACTCGTGTGTGTGTGTGTGATCTATTTGGGAAGAGATGGCACCACGATGCATTATAGTAAAGGGAACGCCAACAGGGATAGTGCAATGCCTGAGCAATGTTCTGCTGTAAAACCTTGGGTCTTAGCAGTTGTGTGCATGTTACCTTGACATGTACAACCTACCAAAACATCATTGCAGACCAAATTCACCTCTTTTTAGTAACATTGTCCTGATGGCAGTGGAACATGTATGGAATAGTATGATTGGCATCATTGACTTGAATGTGTTGACTTTGCCTACAAATTCCTGCAATCAAGCGTCTGTGGGATGTGCTAAAAAACTGGTCCGAGCCACAGAGGCACTACTTCACAACTTCTAAAACTCAAAGTATGTGCATCTGCTTTCTACATTATGTAATATACCCTGATGGAGATTCTGTACCTAGAGTCATTTTGGAAGCACCTTGCAAATGTGCTTCTGATAATTGTGACTGCAGCAAGAGGAACTTTGAGAGGTGATCAGGTACAGTGCTTACTTCCAGGGCCCATTGTAGGGGCCTTGGTTTGCACTGCCCGCTCACATTCTCCCTTTACCTGCCATCCAGCAGTTGTGTGCTGGGCTACAGTGGGTCCATGGAGGCTGCTGCCGCTGAATGCAGCAGCCTCTATTGGCTGTAGAGGGGGTTAGCGATCAAACTGATCTTGCACCTCCAGAATTGACCACTGGCTGAGGAGCTCATGGCGCCACCCTATTTCAGGTTGGTCACACTCCACAGATTACACAAATTCAGCATTTAAAAAAAGGGATTTTTGCATTGCACTGTTGCCAGATGTAAACAAGACTCCTAGGCAGGGTTGTGTAACTCTCAAAGACATTGGAGACGTTAACCACCAGGCTCCGGCTGTCAAACGGGCTCCAAGAAATGGGGCTGCTAAACTACTGTAGCACAGATCTTTCTACACTCATTTTATAAAGATTTGCAACAGTCACTGCTAACTCAAAATCCCCCTTTGCAGCAGAATGTGAAACAACAAATCAAAGTGTTTATATAGTGATCTTCTGTACTGCTATAATAAAACTTTTAGGGGGCTTCTCTAATCTTAGAGAAAAATAAGATTGTGAAAAAATGTACCAAATAATCTCCTCCTAACTGTCATTTTTCAAACAAGGCTTGTAAAATGTACGACAAAAGCTGATTAGCTGGTACTTTATCATCCCCAATTTTATGTCTCTATGAACTTAGATAAAACAAAATCCAAGGCTCTATTAATTATCATTTGCAGCCAGCACCTGAAAATAAAGATTCCTAATCACCACAATTAGCTACAGTAAGAAACCCTTTATTCTCCCAGATATGCCATTGGGAACCTTAGCACAAGTGCAAGCCAGAGCCCTGATGGAGCACTTCTATTTTGCCTCCGAGCACCTGGTATGAAGTATCCCCACTGCTCCTGGGCAGGGACAGCCAAGAATACACCAGCATGGGACAGTGTTGCAGAATATTTAGAAAACATGCAGGATAATATTACCATGAAACCACGTTGCAATCTGTTTGCTGTTTCTTTTCATGCCAGCACACTGAGGGATCTGCTCTTCTTTAAACCAACGGATAATGACATCTCTTGATATTGGTCGAGCTGGTCGTTCCCAAACTTTTCTAATGAAGGGAGAAATAAGAAAATCTATGTATTTTTATTTTTTTACATTATCCGTAATAAACTTAACAAAATCATGTTTCCCACAACAAAGACTTCAATTTCAGCAGTGCCACACATCTCGCCACTCAAGTGAGAATTTATTTAATCTTAGATGATGAAGTGAGGCTTGTGTGAAATGGCACAGACTGTTTTTCTATACATGATTTAACAGTGTCAATCACAGGATGTCTGAAGGGAAATTTTAGCTGTAAAGTATAATAAAACATGCAGAGTGCAAAACACATTAAACCATTAACTTTAATCTCTGAGCCTTTGAGGACCTTTAATTTGTCTCCTACCTCGCTGCCCATGTATTCTGACTGTTTTCAATAATTATATCTATTTGACAGGAATAATCTCATTTGCTCTATCATGTACCTTTATTGCTACCAATTCAAACAAAGCTAATCCTTAAAGGGGAACACACCAACTAAATTTCTGTTCATAGTAAGTAAATTAGGAACTTTCCATTGACACCCACTCTGCTGTTTAAGTATAGACAAAGAATGACAAAGAAACTCAAAGAGCAATGTAACTATTCACAGGACAGAAGGAAGTGAATACCGAACTTTGGGCAAACCAGGCAAATAATTATTTTAATGTGCAAAACGAAGCTAAGGAAAGATGGAAAAACCTCCAAAATGCATCACATTATAGATTAGACATTCTTATAAAATGTCAAAAAGAGTTTGATGTCATTTCCATCATTTAGACTTTACAAATAACAGAAAACAAAAAATGACGTCTGCATAAGTTTGGGCACCCTGCAGCGTTAATACTGTGTACTGCCCCCTTTGGCAAGTATCACAGCTTGTAAACGCTTTTTGTAGCCAGCCAAGAGTCTTTCAATTCTTGTTTGAGATATCTTCGCCCATTCTTCCTTACAAAAGTCTTCCAGTTCTTTGAGATTCCTCGGCTGTCTGTGACGCATTGCTCTTTTAAGGTCTATCCATAGATTTTCAGTTATTTTGAGGTCAGGAGATAGTGAAGGCCATGGCAAAACCTAATCCACCGTGGATTTTGAGGTGTGTTTAGGATCATTATATCATCATTTGTAGAAGCCAGCCCTTCTTTAACTTCAGCTTTTTCATAGATGGCATCAAGTTAGCGTCCAAAATTTGCTGGAATCTTATTGAATCCATTTTTCCTTCTACTCGTGAAATGTTCCCTCAGCCACTGGCTGCAATACAACCCCAAAGCATGATTGATCCACCCCCATGCTTAACAGTTGGACAGAGGTTCTTTCATTAAATTGTATGCCCTTCCTTCAAACGTACCTTTGCTCATTCCGGCCAAAAAGTTATATTTTAACCTTATCGGTCCACAGACCTTGATTCCAAAATGCATCAGGCTTATCTATATGTTCATTTGCAAACTTCAAACGCAGATTTTTGTGGTGAGGACGTAGAAGAGGTTTTCTTCTGATGACTCTTCCATGAAGACCATATTTGTACAAGTATCTCTTTATAGTGGAATAGTGCACCACAACTCCAGTGTCTGCCAGATCTTCCTGGAGGGATCGTGCAGTCAAACGTGGATTTTGACTTGCTTATCTCACAATCCTGCAAGCTGTTCTGTCTGATATTTTTATTGGTCTTCCAGATCTTGCTTTAACTTCCACTGTTCCTGATGATTGCCATTTCTTAATTACATTCTGAACAGAGGATATGGGCATCTGATAACACTTTGCTATCTTCTCATAGCCTTCTCCTGCTTTGTGAGTGTCAGCTATTCTCAGTTTCAATGTTCTACACAACTGTTTAGAGCAGACATGTCAAACTCATGGCCCGTGGGCCGCATGTGGCCCCGGCTGCCTACTTTTGCGGCCCACAGGCTCATGGGCTTGAATGGGAAAAGCCCCTATCCAAACACTGAAGCCAGGAGAGGCTTCAGAAGAAAATGTGCAGTAAACTGCACATTTTCTTCTGAAGCCTCTCTTGGCTTCAACGTTCCCAGTAGTGCATTGCGGGGATGCGCATGTGTACTCACCGCGTAGTGCAGGACTAAGGCACTTGGCAGCAAAGGAGGGAAGGAAGGTTAGCGGAGGGCATCGATCGGCTGCAGTGAGGGGGCAGAGCGGCCTGCAATTCCCCCCTGCCAGAGGCAGCAGCAAGGAGCAGAGCAGTGCTTCCCCGTCAGCACGGGGATGAAGTAACCCTCCATGTGCCTGCCAGTGGTAAGATGTCTTTTTTTGTGTGTTATCTGGCACTGTGGGGGCATGTGTGTTATCTGGCACCGTGGGGGAATGTGTGTTATCTGGCACTGTGGGAGCATGTGTGTTATCTGTCACCGTGGGTGCATGTGGGTTATCTTATGGGGGCATATGTGTTATCTGGCACTGTGGGGGCAAATGTGTTATCTGGCACCGTGGGGGCAAATGTGTTATCTGGCACCGTGGGGGGCAAATGTGTTATCTGGCACCGTGGGGGCATATGTGTTATCTGGCACCGTGGGGGCATATGTGTTATCTGGCACCGTGGGGGCATATGTGTTATCTGGCATCGTGGGGGCATATGTGTTATCTGGCACCGTGGAGGCATATGTGTTATCTGGCACCGTGGGGGCATATGTGTTATCTGGCACCCTGGCTCGGAATATGAATTTTTACTCATTCCGTGTGTCAAATGTGGATTTCAGCTTATTCTCTGTGTCACAATGTGAAATTTGACTTATTCTCTGTGACACAATGTGAATTTCAGCTTATTCTCTGTGTCACAATGTGAATGGGTATATAGGAGAATTGTATACAGTATAGGACTCTTTTAGAGGATCCCATGGTGCTGTTTGTTGTGGCAAGGTCAGATGAGTCTGGGCTTTTAAAACCTTTGAGATTGACATCACTTGGTCTTTCCAGACGATGATTGAGAAGAATCCATGACACTGCCAGGTCTCAGCTGTCCAAAGGGGGCGGTGCATGCTATAAACTCTGCAGGGTGCCCAAACTTTTGCAGATGCCATTTTTTGTTTTCTGTTGTTCTGAAAGTATAAACGATAGAAATAAAATCAGTCTTTCAAATGTCCAAAAATTGGGAAAAATTCCTCCGGAAAACTCACAATGACCTTTTTTTCATCTATTGTTATCTCAACCTTTTGTTAATGTCGACCAAGTGCATGTGGAGCTTTTACCGATGTCGCCTTATGCATGTCCACCTTTTGGCTATGTTGAACTAGTGCACCTTTTGGTGTCAAGCTACTGTATTTACTGCTTACCTTGACATTGTCTGTAAGCCATCCAGATACCAGACTAACTCTAACTGTCCCCTTTCTTGGCATAACCTCCTGCAGGGCCAGTGCTAGGGTGTTCGGCACCCTCTTGCAAACTATAAATGTCACCCTCCCAAACTATACAAAGGAACAGCGCACACTGAAAGAAATATATGTGGTCTCACAAGTAAGGGGCATAGCCACACTATACTGTAGTACTCCCATTCCAAATGACATGACACAGTAGCACAATTTTATTCACCTTACATAGAACCAGTGCCATAACTAGTAATTTTGGTGTCCTGTGCCAGAATGGGAATTGGTGACGGCCCCACCACCACAGTCAAAAATGGTAGAGTGCGCGCTGAAGGCTTCTCACACATTTTGTCGAGGTAACAGAAGAGTGTTTGTTAGGGAGATCATCAATAACCATAAGGCAACTCTTTCAGTGTTAACATGTTTCATTGAAGATAGTGCATAAACTTTCCATGTGACAGAACCCCACATGACGAGGAATCTTTCTTAATGACGTGTCGATGAGGAAAACCAACAGACCAACTGAACGAAGATTTTATTATCCAATGACATTAAGGGGTAAATACACTTAATCTTCTAAAAATTAGAAGAGGTGATGCTGTATTCATACCCTCCAACATGACCCATTCCATTAGGTACAAAATGCTCTATTCCTGGACTTCCTTGCTAGTGGCAGTTGTAGAGGTAGGGCTGCAGCACAGTCTAATATTCAAAAAGGGGAGCCACACCTACTGCCACATCAAACTCACTGTCCTAGACTCACTGGCAGTTGATGTGACCCCCCTCTTTGAATTTTGGACTGTGCTGGAGCCCCACCTCTGTAAGTGCACTGGCAGAGAAGTCCAGGAACAGAGCATTTTGAACCTAACGGAATGGGTCATGTTGGAGGGTATGTGTATTTCCAATAGCAACCAATCAGATTTAGTCTATCATTTTCTAGGATGCAATAGAGAAATTATACTGTAATTGACAGAATATGATTAGTTTGCGATAGGCAACTACACCTCATTTTTAGAAGATGTATTATATTTACCCCCTAATTGTGAGGCCTCAGTGTTAGGCACTATGGGAATCATGTATAGTTGGATGTGATTCCAGTGCTGAAGTGCTGAACGCTCTTTGCTGCACATACAGTATGCTTCTGTCTCAGCTAATGAGAAAAAAAGGGGGTTTTGCTAATCGCACAGGACACAAAAATATTTCTAATTGGTTAATGGGATAGACTGGACCTTTTATTAAAGTGTGACAAAAAATGTTTGTCTATATTTTATGAAGGTGTGCGACCTCTGGACAGATAATTTTTGATACAAGAAAGGAGAGAAAAGTATGTCCTTAATATGGTGCACCTAAATTTTTTACAATTTAACTTTTATTAGGTAATTGTAAAATTAGCTGCGAATATAAAAAGAAAACACATTCAACATCAAGTGATATACAGACAAGGACAATAAAGTGTTTAAAATAAGGTGGCGAGCAGGTGGCACACTGTAATAAACACTTTTAATTCACAATGTTTTGATAGTTGTGAATTTGCTTAACTGTGATGTATATAACTGTGTTCAAACATATTCCCTTTAATAAAGGCTACATAGCCTGGGACTTGTCTGCAACATTTCGAAACATTTTATTTCATATTTAATTACAGAGGAGATTGTAACAATCTGTTAGAGGTGCTGGATTGCGAGAGTGTCGGTTCAAATAGATATGTTACAGATTTATATCTCTAAATATTACTTTAATTAGTGAAAAGTGGCCTGACTTTATCACATAGGGTTCGCCTTCTCCCACTAATTTGCTGCTGTGTGAAATGCAGCTATTATAACGGCTCTTGGTTTATATTGTGGATATTAATAGATTCTCAAACCAACTGCGCTATTACAGCCAGAGCTGCCGAATATCATGGATTTAAGCCGAAATAATTAAGGGCATCCCAATTGGTAATGGGTCCCTATTGTGGTAGTTAAAGCCATTTAACACAAGGATTTTAAGGGTTTTTACTAACAGGCAGTTATCGGGCAAACGGCAAATGGCACTTTCATCTGTGCAAATCTGCCCTTGTGTGTGTCATATGCTACAATGTGTCGGAATGGTCAATTCAATATAATCAGTTCACTGTCGGCTTCAGTACACTGAAGCAGAGATGAATATAAATGCAAGCCGTGGTAATCAACAGAGTCTTGTAGCCGGTAGCTATATGTACAACACACTGTGTCTTTAGGAGCACAGCTCTACACACTGTCCGCACTCTGTCTACCTCTCTATTTGCAGGCACGGTGCTGAACGCTTGCGCTAAGTGCAGCGTTCGCCACCCAAATCACGTGCCTGTCTCCTCTATTGTAACATTTTATCACAGATTAAGCAAATTATTACCAATTGGGATGCCCTTAATTATTTTGGCTTAAATCCATGATATTCGGCAGCTTTGGCTGTAATAATGCTGTTGGTTTGAGAACCTACAGTATTAATATCCACAGTATATACCAAGAGCCATTATAATAGCTGCATTTCACACGTTTGAACACGGTTATATACATCACAGTTAAGCAAGTTCACAACTAACAAAAAACATTGTGAATTAAAAGTGTTTATTACAGTGTGCCACCTGCTCGCCACCTTATTTTAAACACTTTATTGTCCTTGTCTTTATATCACTTGATGTTGAATGTGTTTCCTTTTTATATTTCGCAGCTAATTTTACAAATACCTAATAAAGTTAAATTTAAAAAATTTAAGGACATACTTTTTCTCTTCTTTCTTGTATTAGCTTATGCCCTGAAGGTAAAACTAGCACTAATGCTCATAGTGTAGGCTGATGCTGGCAAAACTGAGTGGATGAAAGGTAAGCCCACCCCACAAATTGCTGCCATCAATACCATCTATGACCAATTGTCAAGGAAACCAGAAAAGGGGGGTCCCCATGCTACAATCCCAATAAGCCATGGGTCTTCAAACTGTGGCCCTCCAAATGTTGTGAAACTACAAATCCCAGCATGCCTTGCCACAGGTTTGCTATAAGGGAGTGTTAAAACTGTGGCAAGACATGCTGGGATTTGTAGATCCACAACATCTGAAGGGCCACAGTTTGAAGACCCATGCAATAAGCCATGGGAAGGTGGTACAGGACTGGGGTTGGCTCGCACAAACATTGGATGACAACATGTGTAGTTGTACATACTCCATCATACTGTACCTCTGGCATACAGAGTAGAATTAAGCAGCCCAAGTGGGTGTGGATCATTAGGTCAAACACAGGAAGGTTGACATGCATTAGGTTGACCACTGAAGGTAGACAGACCTTAGGTCGACACATGAAAAACATCGACATGGCTTTAGGTCGACAGGGTCAATATGACGACACAATCATTAGGCTGACATGGTTTTTTTTCACTATTTTGTCCCAAATGTCAACACAGTCCACATGAACACTGTATCAGTGCATCGCATCCCCTCGCATGGCTCGCTGCAGCAGCCATGCGAGGGCATGGTTCCTTGCTATGCTTGGAACAACTATTCTATTCTACCTCCATGCCCTAGTGGATGGTAGGACATGTAATACCACCTGTCGTGAAAAACCCATGTCAACCTTTTGACTGTTGACCTTCCAAATGTTGACCTAAGGACCATGTTGACCATTGTCCTGTGTCGACCCAAAGCCTGTCAACCCTCAGTGATAAGCCTAATGCTTGTCGACCATACACCACCCAAGTACCAGTATCAAATGGTATTTAAGGCAGGCTTTAAAGTGTACTGTGCAAAATGCAAACAAATCAAAATAATACATTTCCTGCAATGGGAAAGCCATAGTGCTAGGATCTGGAGTCACATTCAAATCTGAAAGGTATCATCTAATCAGGTACCCACTGAGATGCATGTTTACCTATAGGTTTACATACAGTACATCTCTGAACCAGGCCCAAAGCACATACAGTATCCCCACTGAATCAGCATCTAACAGTCAGCAAATGCTCCCTAAGTTCCTACTGAGAAACAGTTTGATCCAGGAACTTCATTGATGGTGGAGGTGGTGGTTGGACTCCCACTGAATCATTTCTCTGACTAGAAGATGCTGAACAGGGTAGTGTTCACAAAGAAGTCATGTTCTATACATCTTTTTCCAATGTTTACAGCTACATTTATTTATACTGTACGTCCTCAACATTATACATAATTGCACAACATGCTGAAAGACACAACAGGAAACATAAAACAAGAACTGCATACATAACTTACTCAACTGGAACTTGGAGTTTCGATGGTGGTAAACTGCTGTTCTCTTGACTAGATTCCTGGCCATTGCTTATGCTGGTATTTTGGAATAGGTTACTCAGCCCGGCTACCTTTCCTTTCTGTATAGCCCGTAGTGACTGACGATGATATTCCGCCCGCGCTCTGCGAGCTTTGTGTTTGCGATCTTCATCGGCTGCCTTTGACTTACGCACTGTAAAAATATAAAAAGACAAGAAATAAATAACAGAATTCCTTTAACATGAATGAAACTGTACAATCAAAAAGATTGGATGTCAGTCTGTTCATAGCAAAGAAGGAGCACAACATCTTATGTCGTCCCTATATATACACAGTATGTTTACAAAATAATGTTATTGATATACAGTCTGAATAAAATATATATATATATTTTAAACAGGGCCTTAATTTATGGACCCAAAGCAATGTTTTGAAGGGGCCTCCAATGTTTCTATAGAAACACACCATAGTAATATATTTGTTTAGTATGTCATACAGTAGTGCCCTGGCTCCTCCATAGTAGTGTGTCAGGTAATAATGTTCCATCCCTATTAGCAGCATGCGTGCAGATGTGGCCTCATAAATCTTGTCCAAATACGCCAAAGAGTGGGAGATGCTTTGTGTGAGTGAGCCGACAGGTACCCATCATTTTTTTTTTGTGCCAAAAATATTTATTAAATGCACAAACAGCTTCTGCTGATTAAAATAATATACAGCAAGCCTATATTTTGTGTGCTACTATGCCTGTACTTGCATAAGAAATGCTATGATACAGTATTTTTACAGTATTGACACATATAGCATACAGAGGTTTCACATTCGTTGGCCATGACACAGTACTGTTTCTGCACCACCGGAATTGAATTTGTTTTTTTAACATTTAGATAATCGGTCTGCTGGGGCTATTCAAAGTCTTATGGTGTGTGCACACGGTGCGATATGGCTTCCGATGTTGCCGATATAGTGCACATCGGAAGCCATATCGCATGCTGATTGTGTACTTTTCAGGGCTTGCGAGCCCGATGTGCTGCCGATGCGCGCTCCCGAGTGAGCACAAATCGGCAGCGACATAGTGAGGGCAGGCAAGACTATATAGTGCAGATCTGCACTATATAGTCTTTGTGCCTATACTCACATGGCTGCAGGGCTGATGTGCAGTGACCCGGAAGTCCACGAATAGAGGAGGGCGGGGGGGGTGTGGCCTCTGATGTATGCGGCAGGGGGAAGCTGTTGCTGTGCCGCGGCCCCGGGTGTCGAAGCACCCTGCCATCTGTGCCCCTGCTCGGCACCTGGTGACAGCTACTGTCCTCTACACATACACATGGGTGCACCTTGTAACACCATCCCCTTTAACTGCATTGCATGCGCACACCCCAAAAACACTAAACTCCCTTCTCTCCTTCATGCCGTGCGATGCGAGTCCCGATGCGATCAGATCGCATCGGGATTAGCATCGCACGGCATGTTGACCGTGTGTACACACTATAATGGAGATTTGAACAGAAATCCACATTAAGTCCCCTTATTGTGGGTGCATTAACTTATAGCTCCAGGTACTTTTCCTGTGAACCTATTCATCAATGCACTTTGATGCAAAAAAAAGGAACAGTAATGGAATCGTGGGATGGAGGGTCGTGGGAGGCCACTAATTGTGGTAGGGGAGTGTTCCCTCTTTCTTCACTCTTTGTGCAGTAGTTACAGGCTTGGTTTGACAAATGACAGGTACTGTAGGAGCTGATTGGCCGGTGATAAAGTTCCAGCCACTTTATCACTTCACCAAACTTAATAAATCTGCCCCTCTCTCCGCATTCTTCTCTCTGCACTCCCTCTCTCTGCCCAGCATTTTATGGGCGCGCCCATAAAATTGCTGGGCATACCCCTACGAACACAGGCGTGTCATGCCTATTTCGGCCACCTCGGTCCATGATAAAAGTATGTATAGACTTAATTTTATCCACGAAGGGAGGAAAAATAATTTGATGGTGTACAGTACGACCATCTAATTATTTTTTTCTCTGTGGGACACATGCATGTGGATATTTAAGCATACACATCCACTCACGGGCTAGTGTGGGGATTCGCTGAGTGGGAAGGGGTTAAGAAGGAAGGAAGGAGCCGCTTAGCAAACAGGTCTGAATCAGGACCTTTGTCTCTATAATTTGCTAATTTTGTCATGATTGGATCCAGCGGTCATACCATGTTGGGTGTCAGTTGTTAAGCTTCAGCCATCCACACAACTGAAATGTGTACATGGACATAATTTGATACTGGGAGACCAAAACCTAGAAAATGTACATTTTACATATATACTAGGTGATTCATTGCGCTCTCTGGGTGCTCTTCACACCGTTGCAAGGGGCTACGCTGATCCAGGGGGGGTTGTGCTGACAGACCCGCTGATTCTGGGGTGCGGACAAATGATCTCGGGGGGGGGGGGTGGACAAACCCGCTCTTGGGGGGGGGGGTGCAGTGTGGCCAGACCCGCTCGCGTGGGGGGGGGGGGTGCGGGTTAGAACCGCAGGCACACTCGCGGGGGGTGTGGTGCGGGGGGGGTATGGTTGCGGACAGACCAGCTCGCAGGAGGTGGGGGTGCGTTCAGACCCGCTCGTGGGGGGGGGGGTGCTTGGACAGACCCGGGGGGGGGGTACGGGCAGACCTGCCGATCTCGGGGGGGGGGGCGGCCAGACTCAGGTATATATATTGTTTTTGTTGTTTTACATGACTGAATGCTGAAGAGGTTGCTGCTGTGTTGTTTCTATCACTGAAGGACTGACCAAATAAAGTTTTGAACGCCAATTAACAAATGGCTTCCCCAGAGACAGGTCATTTATGGTTTCATTTCAATGTCGGAGCCGGGTCTGGTGTCGATGCTCTGGGCTACAGCAAAGCTGGGAGAGACAACTGCACGCACGGCATGGTGCTAATTAAAAGGTATTTTGAAGACAAGAAATAACGAAGCAAAAGATTTGCTTACAAGTAGCCTAGAAGTTAAATATTATATTTACGAGATCTAGTAAATTGGTCGAAATTAACTTACTATATTTTTGGGAAATAATTTAATAAGAAATTGCAAAATCAATAAGACATCATACACTACGTGGAAGAGCTTCTCAGCAATTGCCTTCAAGAAAAATTAATAGCCCAATGTTTAAGATGTAAGTTTTGTTGAATTAATAAGAGTATTTGTTATTTTGTAGAACACATTTGTGGTACTTAGCATTGCAGATGGTAGCAAATTTACTTTGGAGAAAGAAATGTGGTCAATAAATAAGATAAAGTGAACTAGAAGCTGCACATGAGAGGTTTTAAATAGAGCACGGCTTTTGTTTGTCCATTGGCTAAGCCTGCAGGTGAAATCTGTTTGAAGTCAGAAATGTGCAACACCAGTTCTTGAGACCTAATTCAGTTGCAAAGTGGCTATTGAACACAAATCTGTCTATGTGTCTCTACACATGTGCAGCAATTGAATTCGATGACAGTTACAATGAGGGTTAAGGGCCAGATGTATCAAGCTTTAAAAAGTGATAAAATGGAGAGTGATAAACAACCATCCAATCAGCTCCTATCTGTCATTTTTCAAACCCAGTCTGTGACATGGCAGGTAGGAGCCGATTGACTGGTTGTTTACCATTCTCCATTTTATCACTTTTTGAAGCTTGATACATCTGGCCCTAAGTCACAAAGAGTGACAGTTATACAATATATGTGTGAGGTAATGGAGAGTGGTCACGTAAATGTAGATGTGTCATGGCCGTCCATTTTTCTGGGTGGGCATAGTTTAGCAGTTGCAATCTCACTTGCTACTGGAGAGCCTTCGGTGTTGTAATAGAGCTGCTCAATATGCTTGTCTTTGAAGGCACTCTAAATCAATTACATGACTGTACAAACATTTCTGCATTTGTAGATCATTGGCTTTAAAGTGACAGCAATAGGCATTGCTAACCTCAGGCTAGCTACTGCCTATATTAGTATACAATCGCAATTGACAACGGTAATGGTGTGTACCAACGGTACAATCCAGCATTAAATTTTGACTATATAGTCAAAATCGCATCCAGATCGCAGATGTTTTTTACCTTGCAATCCCGATGCGCGCTCCCTGGACAGCATAAACTGAAACCCAGATAGTCAGGGCAGCAATGACTATATAGTGGAAATCTAATGCAGATAGCATGAATTATATGTAAATAGTACATGAGTTAGCAAAGATTGCATAGCAAGTCGAATAGCTAAGGAATCTCACCGTGTGTACACACCATAAGACATAGCATCAGCCAACACAAGAACAACCACATCTGAATTAGGCCCTCAGTGATAATACAGAGCAGGGGTAGCCAAGCTGTGGCACTCCAGCTGCTGTGGAATTACACATCCCAGCATTCTTGCACATGAAAACAGTGACAGTAGCTAAACAGCTGGTGGAGTCTGTTGCCTACCTAGTGTTCATTCTAGCACCCGTCATCTTTGAAAACCCATGCAGTTCCTCTTCCCTGCCTGGGGTGTCGCTTCTAGCAGTGTGGTCTGTATATCAGCATATCAGTATTGCAAACCACACCTGTGCTAGAAACACCACAGCAGACAGTGACACCCCAGGCAGGGAAAAGGAACTGCATGGGTTAGTCACGCTCATCATTGCTGCAATCCGACCATTCACACTTTCTTGGTGCCCCAAATTGATACTCATGGTACAGAATTGCCACGTTGCAGTACTGCCACTCACTGCATTTCTATGAGCCACATGGCGAGGCGATTTGCGAGGCAAGGAATTGTTTGTTGAGAATTGGTACATTTCAATTGCACTTAAAACATTGACTTTAATGAGCTCCTTAAAAACAAACCATACTGTACGGAGATGGGCTGTGAAAATGATACCTTGAAAGAATAACAAAATAAAATGTGACAAGCTGCATAATTACAGTCTCATCTAAATCATGCATGTGGCACCAATCTCCGGAGTATCCAGAGAATTATTTATGCTGAGTAAGTGATTGAAAGCTTTGGAACATTTAATTATCTGAAAAGCATATTATTGCACCGAAAATACACATTACACAAACACACGTATTATGAACATTTCATTTTATTTCTATGAAAAAAATGTTGCAGAAAGTACTTGTCAAAAGCCCTGAATATTCCCTACAAGTAATATGTTCTAATTACCAGTTAAAAGGATTGCCTACAGTGGAAGCCATGCCCAGGCTTTTGATCTGTACTTACATTGCTGTTGCCACTCCTCCTCCTCGTTTTCATTCCGCTGACTTTGCTGCTGGGCTTTCTTCAGACTCAAGTACAGCTCCTTCGCACGCAGCTCTTCCCGCTGGCGGATTTGTTCTTCACCTTTCCTTCTCTCCTCATCTTCCTTTCTCTAAGTCAGGAGAAAATTTAAATATTGAATACAAACTGCACATTAAATGAATACGTGGAATGATTAATTTTGCTACATAAGCGTACATTAGTAGCTTACATTAAAACAGTAATGGGCATAAATTGTATGTTTCACCGCCATTCCGATCATCTACACTCACTCCCATATACAAGAATCTTTCCCTACACAAATTCAGATTAAAGAGGAACATATCCATACAAGCCAACCAGCCCTAATAGTTCCCTACTGAGTACATTTGAGCACACACCTATCTTCTTCCCCAGTTTGCCTTTCTGGTTAGAGCATGGGATCTCAAATTTCAAGTCATCCTAGAACCACTTTTCCCATTATTGACTCTGATCATTATACGGTCATATTGTCGATGGACATTGTGACAACATAATATGGATATGGCTTAAATGTCAATACTTGCAAAATGTCTACATGGACCAAAATTTAAAAAATACAATTGGAAACGGATGGAAATCCATTTATGACACGGGTGTGGTAGGGTGGTCCGACAATCGTGATCCCGAAGGTCCGGAATCCGGACTGCCGGTGCTCGGACAGGTGGGTGAGCGCAAAGAAGCCCCTTGCGATCTTGGTGGCTTGTTTCACTCACCACAGGTTGTATTCTCCCATTATGGGGGTCGTGGACCCCCACAAGGGAGAATAGCCCCTGTCAGGATACCGACTGTCGGAGATTTAAACAGTAGGGATTCCAATGCCGAAGTACTGACCGTCGGAATACTGACTGTCAGGCAGTCAGCCGGCACCCTTATAAAGCACAACATATAAAACTAGTTGATAAATGGACCGCTTTAAGAGGCTTGGTGACCATGTAGGGTGTCCCTATAAGGACAGACTAGACAGTCCCCTGAAGGGCGTGGATCATTAAAACCACAGTGTCTATGTTGACGGTCAATAGGTAGACTACTAATGGTTGACAGACAGGTGGACAAAACTTGAAAAAGTCAACATGCATTAGGTCGATGTGGTCAAAAGGTCGACATTATCCCCAGTTTACATTATGCCACAATGTGGCAGCCACATTATAGTGCCCCATGTTCATACTGTGCCACATATACTTCAATTCATTCCTAGAGGCCCAACATCTCTAGAATGTGAATAGTTTGCTTACACAGGTACAGTATACTGTATGACACACATGCATTGCACAGATTAGCCTTACTTGGTAATACACTATTGTAGACATCTCAGCATTTTCTCTGTATATTGTAATGATACTGTGTGTATGTCAAAAAAACAAAGGAGCAGAAACAACCAGTAACCATTTACCAACCAAGTGTTTTAAATAATATCTTTTTTATTGCCCCTAGATGATTTGTCCCTTAGTGGTTATGTTTATAAGGCTGCTTTTATTGCCCATGTCTATAAAATTTGTGTGAACACAATTACATGGTGACATTATTGTAAGTACCAATTTAGTGCAATGAATATAAATGAAAAATAAAAAACTTTCTTGCAAAATTAGAGAGAATTTATAGAGCGTAGTAACACACCTATGGTAAGAAAGGTATATTATCAGTGCTGAAAGATTTCCTCACCGGAAATATCAAACCTTAAAAAGAGATTAAGGGCTAGATGTATCAAGCTTCAAAAAGTGATAAAGTTGAGAGTGATAATCCAATAGCCAATCAGCTCTTACGGTTTTTTTTTTTTTTTATATTGGGCTAGAAGCTTCAAAAGCGATAAAATAGAGAAAGCTAAACAACCAACCAATCAGATCGTGCCTGACATTTTTCAAAAACAGTCTGTGACATGGCACGTAGGAGCTGATTGGCTGTCTGTTTATCAGTCTCCATGTTATCAGTTTTTGAAACTTGTTCCATCCAGCCCAAAAACTGAATGGTTGGTACTTTAACTGTCATGGAAACTGTCATTGTAAAATGAAAGTTGGGATCTGACTGGTTGGTACTTCATCTCTCTCCAAGGTTTAATACATCTCTCCCATAATGTTCCAAAGTTAATTACAAAATGAAAAGTTTTATGTTCTAAGCATTGCTTTGATTGCTAATCTAATTACTGAATTATTGTCTTGAGAGCTCTGGTTCCAAATGTGACATACAGTAAGCAAAACTATCTGGTACAGGAAGTTGCTATTAACTTCCATTATCTTTATATGGTCACCTCTTTCATTTACTGCTTCGTCTGAAACCCGAAAGCCAGTAAAATCAAAAATGTATTCAGTAGCTCTGCCAGGAACATTATTTGTGTCAGCAAATTTGTGAAAGCATCTACGTATGCACTGGTGCATATCTTTAATGGTTGCAAGGTGAGCAGTGTACATGTGTCCCTGGGTCAAGAGAGGCCACACACACCCTGCATCATTAATCATACTCACCGCTCCGTCAATCCGGCGCTGACTACACAGCGGCAAAAATTAGGAAGTAAGTTACAGCTGCAGCTATTTTCCGGTGTCCCCGGAAATGCAGTGCCGATGCTATATTCCCCAAGACCTTTACATATACCTTAAAGTCTGGTGTAATGCCAGAGTCTACAGCACTGTCAGAGAGAAGGGGTCCCTATCAGAGCCTGCACACGGGACCCCTTCTCTCATAAAATGCGTCTCTATGTGTACGTATACTAGTGGAGTGTTATAAAGAATGATGCTCAACATCAGGGGTTAAAGTGAGGGGGAACAAAGTGGCACTGAGTGATTTGACAGTCTTGGGAACTATCATCTGTGGTATTGTGTATTGGATTGAGATAAAAAAAAAGAGGCCTGTCAGTCGTGTGGAACTGAGCAATTATGTAAGGAGAAAGGGTCTTTTTAAGATTGTGAGCAATAAAATAAATATATCTTTAAGTCAACTGACTTCATCTTGTAGCCAACAGGAATATGACAAACATAGGGCTAGATTCTCTAAGCTTCAAAAGGGATAAAATGGAGAGTGATAAACAGCCAGTCAATCAGCTCCTACCTGGCATGTCACAGACTGTGTTTGAAAAATGTTAGAAAGGAGCTGATTGGCTGGCTGTTTATCACTCTGAATTTTATCACTTTTGAAGCTTAGAGAATCTGGCCCAGTGTCTCTATTCTCTCCTCTACTGCAGTGAGCCCAGCATGTCCAATCCCCATCAAGCTTCCATGCAGAGCAAGGTCAAGGTCAGCGACCATTGGGTGTCAATTGATGTCATTCAGGTGTGTCAGCATCAGCAGCATGTTGTTACATACACAGCAGAAGCAGTATAACACATACTGTAGGTCAGGGAACTTATCCCTGATCCAATGTTTTATCAGCCAAAAAAGGGTAATTTTCCAGATCATTATTATAAAATAGTCCGATAATGATCATCGACATAAAGTCGAGAAAAAACAAACAAAAAAAAAAACATTTTTATTAGCTGAAAAATTAGCTGAGCTACCTTAGTCTTCATTACTGCCATACTGTACCTTACTGTATGTGCCTATAGCCTTTGTGATATTAACCCTTTGAGTGCCAAGTGAAAATAGGTGTGAAAATTGACAAGCAGACATTTTTATTCATCATTATGACCTGCATTGTTTACCTTGTATAGGAAATATAATCTTTTTTTACACAACATTTTTTATTTGAATTTATATAATAAATGTGAGAGACGCCGGCATTTTTAGCAGATGTTTTTTTAAATCTCTTCACAGAGATGTTGGCACTCAAAGGGTTAAGTATTGTTTATTTACAATCTGTAAACTTCTTCATTCTGTATTCTAGCATAACCAACTGGCAGCATGCCATCAATTATAAGAAACTTAAACACATTAAAAACTTCACATTAAAAAAGTATTGCATTTGTTGCTTTTGGCAGTTTTACCAAAGAAGCAGTTTTTCCCTATCCTCCTCCCAGGAGGTTCTTAATCCCATTGATAGCTGTAAGCTTGAGTCAGCCGAGACTTCCGTAATGCTGGTCTAATTTTCATGGTTCATCTCGCAACTAATACATAATTATGTGATAAAGAGCACTGCTTCCCTCTCGGAGGATGGTACAGAAGATGTGTGGATGAGTACGCAGAGAGGTGGGTTATCATTTCTAAACAATATTTACATAGTTGCCAAAATGCGATTATCATGGCTATCGCTGTGTTTCTGGACATTTACATCAATAGCTGGCACAGGACACTAAATCACTGTACCTGCCTCGATTGCTGAGCATCATCACAATATAATCCTATTACATTTCCAATTCTCAGTAATAACTCCTAGATGAGTTTAGCATGTACTGCACACACAGGCGTTTATAAAATTAGCACTCATCAGATACCAAATATTGCTCCTAGCAAACACAAACAAGGAATAATTGCCTTTAGTATAATGTATTGAGTAGGTATAATAACCTTGCTTATGTACTGTATCTAAAACATAATACACAGAGAAAATGGCATTTATGAGATGAGAAAATATGCATTCAATATAGCTGCCCTAGTGAAGCTGCGGGCATGTGGGTGTGTTGTGGGCTGTGGGTTATAATAATTATGCTGGTGTGCAAGTGCTTATAAGAGGTGTATATGTTTGCTATGTATGTGTATATGCTGTGTGTGTATACAAGTACATGCTGTGTTTTCATGTGCTGTGTGTATATATGCTATTTGTGTGTATGTATGCTACTCTTGTGTGTCTGCAGTACATGTGTATATGCTAAATGTGCTCTTCTCTTATATATACTATATAATTTCTTAGAAACGTCCTTATTTTTAATAGAAAAACAGTTATTTCAATGAAGATAACATTATCAGAAATACAGTCTATACATTATTAATGTGGTAAATGACTATACTAGCTGCAAACATCTAGTTTTTAAAGGAATATATACATAGGTGTATAGAGACTAATTTCCAGCAGCCATAACCAGTGTTCTAATGGTGCATTGTGTTTGTTAATCACGTTAGAAGACTAATTGATGATTACGAAACCCTTAAAACATCTTGTGCAATTATGTAAGCACAGCTGAATATGGGTTTGCTCAGTAGAGAAGCTATGCAACTGGCCTTCCTTTTGAGCTAGTTGAGTATCTGGAGCATAACATTTGTGGGTTCGATTATACTCTTAAAATGGCCAAAAAAAAGACCTTTCATGTGAAACTCAACAATCTATGCTTGTTCTTCGAAATGATGGCTATTCCATGCAAGAGATTGCCAAAAAACTGAACATTTCCCACAACAGTTTTACTCCCTTCAGAGGACAGTACAAACAGGCTCTAATCAGAGTAGACAAGAAGTGGGAGGCCCTGGTGCACAACTGAGCAAGAAGACAAGTACATTAGAGTCTTAAGTTTGAGAAATAGAGGTCTCACAGGACCTCAACTTACAGCTTGATTAAATGGTATCTGCAAAATTCCAGTGTCGCTGTCTACAGTAATCAGGCGACTCCTGGATGCTGGCCTTCTAGGCAGAGTTTCAAAGAAATAGCCATATCGGAGACTGGCAAATTAAAGGAAAAGATCAGTATAGGCAAAATACAGATGGAGCTGATCTTATTGTTTCTGCCAGTTTGCCATGGCGAAGGTTTTGGCAATCCACTTTTCTTGTGCGCTTAGGTGAGCCATGGTGTGTGGATGCACGCCATACAATATCCATGCAATACATATCGCCACAGCTGGGTGGCTAATGCTCCACCTAACTAGCGGCAGATTGATATACGAACGAACCACACCATTAGCCAAGAGTGGGACGCGCTTACTATACAGTACATATGAGATGCTCGTGCGACTCATTCCTGTGAACATCCAACTGTACTGTAAAATCTTAAACAAATCGGCCGTGTAGTGTCCCAGTCCCCTAGGCAAATAATAACTGTGGCCTGCAGTTCACGTAGCCGTAGGTGAATATTGTGAACACCAAACCCTGGACCGTGTCATTCTCGGTGAACGGCATTAGGGCCTCATCTGCATGGGATAACTCTTTGCATAGACTCATGAGCAGCGGCTACTATCACCAGGTGGCGTAGGCTAGTGGAAAACTGCACTGCTCAACTCGCTGGAAACCGATGTTCGATTACTGTCATTTATTTATTTTTATATTTTTTTATTGAAACATTTATGAAAGTTATATTTGATAAAACTAGACAAACATAAAAAAAACCTGTTCCCATAAAATCCTTTTTGTGCAACTCCATGGGCAGGAACAACAGTGCATGCTGTGCTGTGTAACATTTAGTGCTATGCATTACCCATTGTGTCTGTATAGCGCCTTCACCCAGCCAGATTGACTAAAGCAGCCTCTTCCATTGCACCGAAAAAGTGTCTGTGAAAAGTCTCCCAGGGAAGGGGGAAGTGAGTTGGGATTTAGGGTGGGCTGAATACAGTACCTTCAACACTAAATCCACACTAGAAGTGTCTGAGCAGCTGCTGCGACTCACGTTTCACAAATGGTGCTACGGCTGCCTTTCAATGGGACACATACATTTATTCAGCACTGGCACAGATACGTTTTTTCTCAAGTAGCTGACACTTGGGGAGTGACTACCCCGTGCCAACTACTGATAATTGCACAACACACAATCCCCTTTTATTGCCTTTCAATGGGAGCACTCTCTACATACACATCACCAAGTGGCTAGTGGATAACTGCGCCGCTCTACATGCTGGAAACCCGTGTTCAATTACTTTCATTTATTATTTATTTTTTTACATATTTTTTTAATTTAAATATTTATAAAAGTTATATTTAATAGAACTAGACAAACAAAAAATCCACACTGTGTGTGTCTGAGAGGCTGTAGCGACTTATGTTTCACAAAGCACTATATACTGTACACTCATGAGCACTGGCTGCTATCCCGATTCATACAGTACATTTTAAAAAGCTGCATCTAATAAAATTGTACAGACACACAAACAGCTGTTTTTACATAGCTAGTTGTCTGAGAAATTCAATATGCTAATATGCTTTCAAATAGAGTAATGGTAAAAACAAATGGAAATCCATTTTGTACGCAAGATCGATGGCATGTGACGCATTGCGTAATGTACAGTGTGATGTAGGATGCCAGTTCCACCATTATGTGACTGTGCTATAGGCTACCTGTACACGCAGCCAGGCCCGGCGAAAGGGGGGTCAAGGGGGACATCTGATTTTGACCCCAAGGATCAAGAGGCACAAGGGTTAGGGGGCCCCATGGATCAAGGTGCACAAAAAAACATACAGCTGATTTTGTTTGTATGATGTAATCTCCACGACTGGGTTGGAGCAGACAATAAATATCCCGAATAACGCCTCAGTTACTCATCGCATGGTTTGGTCTCCCTGAGTATTGCGATCCCATGACGCTGCACCAAGTGGGTCCTTCCAATCTGCTGCCACTTAGGGGCTGCACTGTCCCACCAGCACTGAACTTCAAACACCAATGTAGACAGTGCTTCCTACTCTGTGCTGTTCCAACAGCAGCTCCGCAGGTATGTCCATGAGGTAACATCCACATTGCATCCCGCTTCCGCCAAAATGCACAGTTTGGAGCATACTGCACTTATGGAGAGCAGCAGCCAGGGGGACATGTTCAGCTGCTGCAAGTTAGTTGAAAGAAGTCACCACCAAGGTGAGGCATGTGTGAAGGGGGTTATGTGTGTATGTATGTGGGAGGACTGGGGGGGGGGGTGGTGGTTAGTATGCTAATCAGTTATGTGTGTGTGGTCATAGGGGGGCCCCAGAGATAACAGTGTATGGGACCCCAAGATTTTTGTTGCCGGCCCTGCATGCAGCACAATGGCACAGCTTCAAACAGGCCCTCAGGATAGGCCCTACTCTACCCAGGAGTTTTGAATAAGGAAGGTTACCACTCCATTTTGCGATGCCATACCCTGTAAACAGCACTTGATTGGAGCAAATTTCCTCCTCCAACACGACAATGGGCCTTATTTTGGTTCATTCTTTCTGACAAAATCCTTCTTAGATGGACAAAACCATGTGCACTGCAGGGGGGGCAGATGTAACATCTGCAGAGAGAATTAGATTTGGGTGAGTAATTTTGTTTCTGTGCAGGGAAAATACTGACTGCTTTATTTTTACACTGCAATATAGATCTCACTTTGAAGTAAAACCCCACCCAAATCTAACTCTCTCTGCACAAGTAACACCTGCCCCACCTGCAGTGCACATGGTTTTGCCCATCTAAGAAGGATTTTGTCAGAAAGAATGAACCAAAATAAGGCCCAATGACCCAAAGCACACCTCCAAAATATGCAAGAACTATTTAGGGAAGAAGCAGGCAGTGGGAATTCTATCTGTAATGGAGTGGCCAGCACAGTCACAAGATCTCAACCCCATTGAGCTGTTGTGGGATCAGCTTGACCATACAGTATGCAAAAAGTGCCCATCAAGCCAATCCAACTTGTGGGAGGTGCTTCAGGAAGCATGGGGTGAAATTTATTCAGATTACCTCAACAAATGGATAGGACATTTTTGCCAAAGGCATGTAATGTAGTAATTTCTTCAAAAGGAAGCATGTTTGATTCACTGTGTACAGTATGTGCGTGTATACAGTATAAGCTATTTGTAAATGCATGCACAGTATGTATGCTATATGTATGTGTTTCTGTGTGTATATATATATATATATATATATATATATATATATATATAACACGTATGTACGTACAGTACATACCTACATACATGTAAGGAACCCCCCCTATGAAAATCCTGCGGTTGCCCCTGCTCCCGGTCACTAGGATTTCGATGTCACTCTTCCAGGGATTGACACCCCTTTGCAGTTCACGCCCCCTTATGACATCTGCAATTACATAAAGCCCCTCTCTCTTTCATTGCCAGCTGGGTACAGAAACAGCATATACAGAACAAAATGTACAGAACATACTCCACTGATGCAGACAGGGAAAAACGCTATAGCATAATTGCTCCTGAATAGAGAAAATAGCTCTGTTAAACTTTAATGAACAAAACTGCTTTCTGTCACTTCCAAGTTGGTGTAATTTTCTATTAATTTTGCATGACTTGAAAGCCATGCAGTGTAATGCAAAATCAGGAATACCTTCCTATATTTTCAGGATTTAACAATGCCATCTCTGAGAATTAGTTCATCTTGCAGAACTGAATACTGTACTCTGCTTATGTGCATGTGCCAGCTGTAAGGAATGCCATGGCCTGACTGTAGCTTTTACTTGCTCATTCCATACAATTTCTTATATATATTTGCGGGAAGCGGTCATCTATTAGAATGAACTTAGGTCTACAGTCATTAGGTCGACCCCACTAGGTCGACTGGCAGGAAGGTCGACCTGACTTAAGGTCGACATGGGCCAAGGTCGACATGACTTAAGGTCGAATTTGCATAAAGGTCGACATGAGGAAGGTCGACTGGTCATAAGGTCGACATGGGTTTTTCACTGTTTTTTGAGCCGACATGTGCCGACAGGCGGTATTTCATGCCCTACCATCCACTAGGGCGTGGTGGGAGAATAAAATAGTGTGCCGAGCGCAGCGAGGCACCGTGCCCGAAGCATTGCGAGCGAAGCGAGCGATGCGAGGGTCCGATTCTCATTGCCAACTGTGTCCATGTCGACTGTGTCGACATTCGGATAAAAAACCAGTGAAAAACCCATGTCGACCTTATGACCAGTCGACCTTCCTCATGTCGACCTTTATGCAAATTCGACCTAAAGTCATGTCGACCTTAGCCCATGTCGACCTTAAGTCAGGTCGACCTTCCTGCCAGTCGACCTAGTGGGGTCGACCTAAGTTCATTCTGACAGATGTACCGCTTCCATATTTGCAATGTTTGAATATGCACATTTAACCTGCCATTCATTCATCTAAGGACCAGATGTATCAAGCTTCAAAAAGTGATAAAATGGAGAATGATAAACAGCCATCCAATCAGCTCCTAGCTGCCATGATACAGGCTGGGTTTAAGAATGACAAGTAGGAGCTGATTGGCTGTTTGTTTATCACTCTCCACTTTTTGAAGCTTGATACATATGGCCCTAATGTGTGAATGATGTACTTAGCCTGTGCAATCTGAAATATGTATTTATGTATACCCTTAACTTGTACCTAATATAAGTTATTATACACAGAGTTGGATTTAGGTCAAATGTGGCCCTAGGCAAGAAACCAGTTTGGGGCCCACCTCCCTCAAACAATCCATACCACTATATTTATTTCCTGATTCATTCCCCTTTTAAGTTATTTGCCATTTTTCCTATTTATAGTAATGCCCCTTACACATTATGCCAGACCGTAATGACTCTTACACAAAATGCCACACACCATACTGCCTATTACACAATATGTTATACACTGTAATGCCCCTTACACCAGAATGTGATTCTTTTAAAACAGAGTCATTTTCTAGCACCATCTGCTCTTTATGGAATGGCAATTTTTGCTATTCCCGTAGGTGACAAGATCCTTTACTACAAGATCCTATGCTTTCCCCCAGTGGTGGGGGAAACACAACAAAAGCAGTTCGTTTTCAGGACTAGCATAGTACTACTTATGCATGATAACTTTAGTAAAAGCCCCTCCTGAAGAGTCACAAGAGGACAACTCTCTCCAATGGGGATGAGGTCGGATTGCATTTGCATCATTATGGCCATATTTAACCACTTAAATTGCTAATATTATTTACAAAAACCATTTAGAAATTGAAATTTTTGCATAAATGTATTAAGTTAAAAAAATCTATTAATAAAAACATCTTACAGTTTTATTAAAATAAAAACATACTTTAATGATTGGGACATAGTGACCATTGGAACCTAAATTTTTCCAGCTGCTGCTTCCCTTTGCAGGCCCAGTGTGTACGATAGCAAGATAATGGTGACTCCATTACATTTTCCCATCAGCTAATAATGTCTGTAGGATGGGGATGGGAATAGGGATATAGCCATTCTGCCAAATCAGAACAGTGGCACCATGACAGCATCTTGCCACTCAAGAAGGGAACCAGAAAACAGTAGGCTTTCTGATTGGCCGCATCTGATAGGGGCTCTGATGATGTCATTCAGTGTGACTTCATCCAACCACTGTGCTTAAGTCTTCAATCAGGAGCCTGGGAGAGCCCACCCACCCCCCACCCCCCCCCCCATCTGCATTTGCAATCATCACCTGAGCACCAATTGCTTTCACTAAAAGCTAATAATCGCAATTCATACTCTCTCTGGCACTGCTAAGTCATTGTGTACATTGTGTAAAGGAGCACACAAATCATTGTGTACATTGTATAATTGGAGCAGACTGGTAAATGCCACTACACTATGGACACCTCATCTGTTTTTCTGATAAAATGGAGAGTGATAAACAGTCAGCCAATCAACTTCTGCCTGCTATGTCACAGGCTGTGATTGAAAAATGTCAGGCAGGAGCTGATTGGCTGGCTGTTTATCACTCTCCATTTTATCACTTTGAAGCTTAGTGCATCTGGCCCGCATACTTTTATGTGCTTCTCTTTATGTCATCCTCCCACTGACTGCGGATTTAGCATATTTCGACTTGCATTTTATGGTTACACTTTAAAATAATGGAAGGCACATTAATGAAAAGGTAAATTATAACGGTTTTCTAGGGAAAATGCTACTTTAGCATCACATTAGTTCAACATGATTAACATGGTTATAATGAACACTAAATGAGATTGTAATGATGTGAAGGAGTAAGGAGTCACTGGGAAAGGAAGGAGAGGGTGGCTTGGCAGTGTTACAAGAACGCTTCATGTGAGCAGCAGAATGCGGACTGCGCTGCTGAAATAATAAAATGTGATAGCGTGAAAGGTAGTAATGTGCTGCTGGATGTTTGGATCATTTAACTCTTTAAATGACAGGCCATATAATCTCATGGTTAACCTCTACACTGCTGAAGAGATTATTATTATTTTTTTTTAACAACTGCAACTAGAAATATTTATTTAAATGAGGATTCTTGGAAAGAACGGTCAATAAGGTACAGATGGAACTGGCCTCATTTTTGCAGGGGCTGGCGATAGTATAGCATAAGCTGTCCCTTGCGTTAATAACCGCATATGTTAGAGCATATGTGGTTATTAATAATGTGATGCCCAGCGATACAGCAATCCTGCCCAAAAGTTTTCATGCTGGGTTTTCGTTTCAGGGGTTATCGCCCCGCACAGATCCCTGCTGCCCCCCATGGACCCCCGCCGACCCCCCCCCCCCCCCCTCACCAGTGACCTCCTCCTCCCTGCACTGTACATCCTCTTCCCGGTGCAGGGAGGAGGAGGAGAGCCCGCACCAGCATCAGCGCCGGGTAAGGGCCACCGCAATGCAAAGGGCAGCTAAACGCAAGAGCTGTCCTTTGCAATAATTATCGCATATGTTAGTGCATATGCGACAATTATCTATGCAGTAGCCAGCGGTGTGTGGTGGACTGGGGCTGCGGATCTTAATGCATCCCGCCCGTTGACATCAGAAGACAGCAATGCGTGACCTGACACGCCAGCATCCAAAAGAGTATGTGGCCTCATGGAGAGGGGGCAGGGCCTTGCTGAACAAGCCCCATATCCAGGGTATTGCACATGGGGCATTTAGGCATGCTGGTAGTTCACCAGTAAGTGTAGAAAAAGTAGATCCCAGCCAACCCCAGCTCCATCAAACTTTCCTTGATCTTCTTACATTTAAGTATTTCCTCCAAAAACAATTTAGTTAGATAGACTTTGCTCAATGAGGACTGTGCAACATTATTCCTAACTGTGTATACAGTAGTATGGTCATAATGTAACCTGGGATGATTGTACATCCTGTACTAGAAAACTTATTTGTGATGTATCATTTTACAATTGCCTTGAGGTTATTGACGTCTTGCTTATAGTGCTTTAATTTCCCTGGTCTGTCTTCCCTTTTTATCTAATAAGTTTGTTTATCTCCCTTTATGAAATCCTAAGGCACAGTATTACTAGATTTAACATTTTTATTAGAACACCAATAATACATAACATGATGAAAAGATTAACCGATGTATAATTTTATTTTATTCATATTATTTAGATCATTTTAATGACTTTGAAATCATAGTGGAATTACCTGCACTGTACTTTTAGTAGTCCAGATCAATTATTTTAATATATGAAAGACATCTCAGATAGAACAGGATTTGAAAGCGGTTACTGTTCAATTACTCATTCAGTTGCTTTTAAGAGCACTTACTGGTACAGTAGGAGCATCTTGTCTGTACCCTCGGTCAGTGTTATGACCTGGTATCATGGAAAGAAGATGGAAATGGCTGATTTGTGCATTTCAGTGTTAGCGGGGGATTATCTGTCATATTACTGCAAAGTTCTTGCATGTTTAGAGCTGGAACAGAGAGCTGTGACGCAAATACTGTAAGTCAAGATACGTTGTAAAAAGTGTTCAGAGATAAATTATAAAGTTAACAAGTTATAAAGGAACATGATTCCCTTCCGAACTGCAGTTTCAAATTTAAAAGGAGATATAAAACACTGTTTAGAGGTAATTACTAGATTTCACACAGCAAAATATACCAATATTT
The DNA here is from genome assembly GCF_055691185.1 of Crinia signifera. Taxonomy (NCBI): domain Eukaryota; kingdom Metazoa; phylum Chordata; class Amphibia; order Anura; family Myobatrachidae; genus Crinia; species Crinia signifera. The sequence continues at coordinate 79,423,129 of NC_139222.1, forward strand.
GTTTTACAGTTGGAAGTTAGGGGGATATTCTGGTTGGTGCGCAGTGCTGCGTGTCATTTTTCAGGTTAGGTAGTGTTTATAGCCCCTTCATTGAGTTTTTGTTGGTGGGGGGAGAAGTGTACAGAGTGGCACTGGGGATTACGCATTGTGAACCAGCAAACCTACACTTTCCCTACAATACCTCACATCCGTGAGCGGGGTCTGTGTGGTGCCGATAGATGTTTGTTGCGTCTCCATCTCGCGGCCAATGCGTCTCCGTTCTCTGTCCATCCTCAGTCCAGAAGTTCGGGCATCCAGAAGGCAGCGCTGATCTGACAGCTGGAAACATGCTACCCGTACTTCCGGTCTGAGAATGGACAGAGGGGCAGATGTATTAAGCCTTAACAAGAGATAAATGCAAGAGTGATAAGGAAATATAAATGTCCAGCCAATCAGCTCCTTACTGAATTTTTTCAAACACAGCCTGTAACATGGCAGTTAGTAGGTGAATGGCTGGACGTTTATCTCTCCTTATTACCCCTGGATTTATCTCTTGCTTAATACATCTGCACCAGAGAACGGAGACGCATTGGCCGCGAGACGGAAACGCAACAAACATCTATCAGCACCACAAGGACCCTGTTCACGGATGTGAGGTATTGTAGGGAAAGTGAAGGTTTGCTGATTCACAGTGCGTGATCCCCAGTGCCGCACTGTATACTTCTCCCCCGCCCAACAAAAACTCAATGAAAGGGCTGTAAACACTACCTAACCTTCTTTTTCTCCCTAACAGGCAAGCACAGTCTTTATACTTTTATATATATTTTATCTACTTCAATATCTTATTTAAAATCCTCAAGCGCTCCAATTTTACCTTATAAAAATGTGTACGTAAGCGGGAGATGAGAGAAAAAATGCAGAACACATCTCTGTTCGTAACATTTATTAATTTTGCAAGTCTGTTGTATATAAATTTGCATTTGCTCATGTTTCATGTGACCACTGGAAGCAGTAGCGTATCAAAGCAAGTAAACCTTTATTCCAGCTAAATGGCGGAGCCAGTGCAATGGCTTCTTTCACGGATATACCAACAATTCAAAAACATACAGTATAGTTTAACAAGAAACCAGCAGTCAAAAGAGTACAGTATTCACTATACTGTACATACAGCATGTGGAAATACAGTAGGAAGAACCACCAGCTGTGGATGAATATGGACTAAGTACCAGCTGGAAGGTTAGTAACTGAGGCCTGCACAGGAGGAAACTATATCCAGTGTACAGTGAACACAAGGAAACCCATCAGCTTTGGGGTGACAATTATCCTTAATGCTACCAGAGATTGGTGACCATTATATAGAGTACATTTAAAAAAAAGCCTCTAAGATAGACGGACATGCTATACGCCTCATACAAATGGGACAGTCTCTTTTTCCTCAAAGACATTTTTTTATAGTAGTTTAAACTGTAATATTATATATGTATTTTAAAGGTCACATATTGATATTATGTTGTAGTAAGGCACCAATCCCCCCAAAAAATAAGATCATAGTTAATTTTACCTCCATCAGATTAGGCCAGTGCAGTAATTAGCTGTAAGCATTTAGAATTGTATGGAGACATTTCCATTTATAAACTAGTGTTTTAGCTTAGTAAATGAATATTTTTCCACAATCTTACCTCTTAGGTCTGTAGTATGGGAGGGATATACCCTCATTATGTGTCATTCCTCTATGTCCATTCTAAGTACTTTTAATTACTGTATGTAAAACAAGTATATTGTGATGTTACATCTTGGTTTCCCATGTATACCATACAAAACGGTGCAGCAATGACTTTTAAATCTCATAATGCCACTTCTGGGGCATCTGTGAACTTTGGACACCTCTGTCCAGACTCAGGAAGTAGTGAAAGCTTTGCACAGCAGCATGGGCTGGAGATGTCACTACAGTACCAGATCCTTCTGCAGTGGAAAGCTTCAAAGTCACTGCAGAATGCAATGGCACAAGTGGACTCATGGCTGCAATAGTGGACAGACAGGTTTCAGATAGGTATCGTGAAAATCTCATGTTGAACTTTTCCTGTGCCAACCATTTTAATTTAGACTTTTGGTCTATGTCGACCTAGTGCATGTCCAACGTTCCCATGTGTCAACCCATTGATTGTCGTCCAATAGTGTTCGACCTAGTGACTGTCTCTCTAGACACTGTAAACCATTTAATACGGAACCCTCCAGAGCTGAGACCTGGATACAGACCAAGAGACATTTGGCAAGAGGATATCTTCAAAGCGGTAACAGCCCATGTTGTTGCATATGCATATGACATATGGCACTGGCTCTATAATAATTTAAATAAGAATAGACTAAGATCAAATATAAATGATACCCATCTCCATGACATGTTTAGGCGTGCAACCATAAATAAACCTATTGGGTATAGTATAACCCTCCGGGATTCTGACGGTCATTTCTTCAACACTGGCATTCCGCCTGTAAGGAGCCAGACAGGGGGTGAGTGCATTTAAGCCCCTTGCAGGCTCGCGACGCTCTTCATCTATTCTATTCTCCCTCTGTAGGGGTCGTGGACCCCCAACAGATGAAAAAGACTATGTAAGTCGGGATTCCAACTGTTGGTCTCCTAACAGTCGGGATTCTGATGTTAAAGAAATGACTGTTAGAATCCCAACTGTCGGCGAGTCATCTGTCACCCAGAACATTTACCTCCTGTGGAAGAAACAACAAAGATGGGGAGCAGTGCTATAAAACCATTAACAATTATTGGATTATCTTCACAAAATGTATTACTAAATAAAACTAAACACTGATTAAAATATGAAATATTGAACATAATGATCTGATGCAAATACTGTAGTTCCTAGTGTGCTTCTGAGACCTTAAGGTAAGTTCCTTTAGAGCCAAAATAAATGGAGATGATATTTTAGCAGTACTCTGTAGAAGTGGTAGCGACCAGCTGGCTGGGTCTCTGGTTCATAGTGTAGTTAATGCTCTATAACAACGGGCTTGCCGATATTCACTGGAGAGAAATTTGCTGATAGACGCAATGTTCCTGGTAACAGACACAAATTATTATTGGACGTTTGTGTCTACCAGGAACATTGTGCATCTACAGTATATTGCTCATACACATGGAACGATTTGAGCGATTGGATGTTTCAGTCAGTGGGGAACGCCCAGATCTTTTGTCAAATCTATCCGTGTGCACGCACATTAACAGTGAGGGTGTGCCATCAGTCAAGATAAGCACTGTCTGGGAAGAGGTACCAAGTCTAATGGGTACAATTAGGTTTCAGCTTTGCTGTGGAAGGCCCACAAGTCAGTACCCCCAGACCTGCCCATTCAAGTACTACGTTGGTCCAGATGGAGACGATCTCACAGAAGGCAGAGTAATCAAGTTAACTGAACAGACCCAATGGTAATAATGGTAATAATAAATGGAAAGTTTAATTTACACCAATGTCAGAACTAGATGCCAAAGCAGAAGGTGAAGACATTGCCAGGGACAAATTGGAGTTGGAAAGCACCATCTACAGACTGTGGGACACATTAACAACTACAGATCAACTGAATATTGCCTTGACACTTGTAGATTACCCTGCAAGTAAAGAGAAATCCTGTGCTCCCATTGCTAGCAAACTGAGCAGTCACTGTGTCTGGTGCATTGACTGCGGACCATGGAACTAGTGCTGACAATGTATTTTTTTGATTGTTAAGATTATAATATGTCTTTTTTTTAGGCGGTAGTCAGGACTCAAATGGTAAACCCAGTGATTTGCAATTTATGTCTTGTGTAAGAATAGTGAGAACATACAAGAGCTGATAGAAACATAGGAACATAGAATTTGATAAGAGCCACTGGGCCCATCTAGTCTGCCCCTTTTTAAACATCTTACCTCAAACCATATTTGATCCATATTGCTTTGTAATTATATCAATATGCCTATCCCAAGCATGATTAAATTGCTCTACTGTATTTGCCTCTACCACCTCTGATGGGAGGCTATTCCACTTATCTACTACTTTTTCTGTGAAGCAATTCTTCCTCAAATTTCCCCTGAATATCCCTCCCTCTAGTTTCAGTGCATGTCCTCGTGTTCTGCTGTTGTTCTTCCTGTAAAGAATGTCTCCCAACTGTACCTTGTTAAAGCCCTTGATATATTTGAAAGTTTCTATCATGTCCCCCCTTTCCCTTCTCTGCTCTAAACTATACATATTAAGATCTTTTAGTCTTTCCAGGTAAGTTTAGTAGGCCATGCACCATTTTAGTTGCCCTTCTTTATACAGTCTCTAATGTATTTATATCCTTTTATATCCTTTTGGAGATATGGCCTCCAGAACTGAACACAATACTCTAGATGAGGTTGTACCAATGACCTATACAGTGACATTTTTACTTCTTTCTTTCTACAGCTATGCAACCAAGCATCTGACTTGCCTTCTTCATTGACTAAGACATGGGATGCATAGATATTAGTTGTCATAATGCATAATAAAAATAATTTCTCTTTATTCTGATTAGGACAGTGGTTTCCAACCGGTGTGCCTTGAAACCCCGGGGTGCCTCAGGACACTTGCAGGGGTGCCTTGGATTGATGGTCCAGGACCAATTCAAATTAATTTAGGTCAATGAACTGAAATAGACAAAACCAGAACCGGTGGCTGCCAATCAAAAATTAGGTGTACAAACATAAGTGTATCCTGTCCCTCACCACATAACTGAACCTAAGGATAACATACTGTACTGTACAGTACAAACATAAATCGACATAATTTTCTATATTTTTTCAACTTTTATATTTTTTTTGGCCTCCGGTGCCTCCCAAAAATTCTGATATTCTAGGGGGCTGCAATTCAAAGAGTTTGAGAACCATTGGATTAGGACTAAGGGTCCTTTGATCTATGCAGGGGTTAAAATGAGGATTTGGATACTTAAAATGGCTTCTTTTTAGCAACACCGAATATACAGTATAACAGCACTCATATACACATCATGCAACCTACAAGTAAAAAAAATACAAGACATTTTACACATTACTATTTGTATTTAGTCTTACAAATAAATATAGTGTTCTTTTGTGACCTGATTTTGTTTTAGTTTTGTAACTAAAAGTCTTCAGTAAAGATGCCTACTGGTGACTGTACAGAGCTTAAATCAAATTGATCCTGAATGCAATACTCATAAAACTGGGTCGGACTGAAACATAAACAACCCTTTTTTATGAGACAATGACAAGAGAAAAATTTGTTTCTCCAGGCTTCATAAACGTGCAGGTTCTAAAAGTAGCATTGATGTCCGGGTTAATATTGGCATAGAGGAAAATTGACCATGCTTCACTTTGAGAATTGCAAATCTAATTGATCTGCTGCAGCAAGCTTTCCATTTCTGAGCAACGGTACAAGATGGGACGTGCAGGAGCTACTAAAGCAGGACCGGGAAGGTTTGGCTGCGAATGAAAACATCTCAGCAAAATCCTTAATTGGGAAAACCATATTGTAAGCAAGGAAGTTGGATAGGTAGGTGGACCTTTGCTTGAACCAATAAGTATGAACAGGCATTTTAAATATATGTCTTGCTAATACATCAATTATCATCACTTGTCTTGTTTTACTCATGTAATACCAATTCTGACATTTTTTTTTTCTTTGTATTCCTCATTAAATATATCTTTTCCCAATTCTGCTGGGAGACAAACTTATTATTATTCATAGAAAAAGGACATAGGTGTAAGAAAATTTAATTACATATGTAAATGTATTTTATCACCATAGGGTTTCAAATGAATTTTTTTTTCTAAATTATTTATTTATTAACAGTTTCTTATATGGCGCACACATATTCCACAGCACTTTACAGAGATTATTTGAACATTCACATCAGTATCTGCCCCAGTGGAGCTTACAATCTATATTCCCTACCACATGTACAGGTACAGGTTTAATTTTTGTTGGGAGCCAATTAGCCTACCTGTATATTTTTGGATTGTGAAAGGAAACCGGAGTACCAGGAGGAAACCCATGCAAGCACAGGGAGAATATACACACTCCGCACAGTTAGGGCCATGGTGGGAATCGAACCCATGACCTCAGCGCTGTGAGGCAGTAATGCTAACCATTACACCATCCATACTGCCCATAAATAATTAAAATATCAGTGATTGGTTAAACACGGATGCTAAGAGGGTATTCAGTTAGTGGCGATATTTGTAAATTTGTATTATGTAAATTTCACCTATTCACACAAATATAAACACACATTGAATACCCCCTAAGGGGTAAATTTACAGCTTCTACAAATGAAAATGTTGTCTATAGCAACCTATCAATATTATGTCTATCATTTCTCTATTGCATTATAGAAAATAATAGACAGAATCTGATTGGTTGCTATAGGCCAGAGGTTCCCAAATGCCGTCCTCAGGTTTTAGGTATATCCATGGCTCAGCACAGATGAATAAATCAGACTGACTGAATTACTAATTAAGTCACCTGTGGTCAATCATGGATATACTTTATAACTGGACCGTTGGGGTGCCTTGAGGACTGCGTTTGGGAACCTAAGCTATGGGCAACAATACCTTTTTTCATTTTAAGATGCTTTAGTAAATTCACCCCTAAGAGAGTTTCAGTGACAGTTATACTTGCCTAATCATCACCCCCCCCCCCCCCTCCCAGACTGGTGAAAGAAAAACATGGCTAGTATGATGACAGTCAGGGCTATTTTTCAGTAGGCTCCAGCAGGAACTGAGGCCCTTATTCTAGTTCACTCTTTCTGACAAAATATTTCTTAGATGGACAAAACCATGTGCACTGCAGGTGAGGCAGGTGTAAAACCCCACCCAAATCTAATTATCTCTGCACAAGTAACACCTGCCTCACCTGCAGTGCACATGGTTTTGTCCATCTAAGAAATATTTTGTCAGAAAGAGTGAACTAGAATAAGGGCCACAGTTCCTGCTGGAGCCTGCTGAAAATTAGCTCTAATGACAGTGCATATAACATGGATAGGTGACAGGTTGTAATAGTGTGTGAATTTGCCGGTGCGGGATGCCAGCTGAACTTTGGACTTTGATTAAAGAAGCAATAATTTGCAAGGTATGGTTTTGCACTATAAATGACTGCCTCTTTAAAAAAATGTCAGTCGACATCACAAGATTTTGTGCTATAGTAATACCCTGTTTGTCTTTTGTTAAAATAGTTTTTAAAACACAATTTCCTGTCTTTATGAGTTTTTGTTGTCAATAGCCCATAATCTTTATCCCTTGCTCTCTTGACAAAATTCTATCATGATATAGTAGATGGTCATAATATTTATCTTCTGCATACAGTATTAAATACTCCAAATGACACAAAGATGATTGAATCTCGGCTTCATTTGGCACAATGGGGCGGATGTATTAAGCCTGGTGAAGAGATAAAGTGGAGATAATGTGGTAGGTGATAGCGCACCAGCCAATCAGCTGTGTTTGAAAAATGACATTTGGAAGTTGATTGGCTGGTGCGTTATCACCTACCACATTATCTCTTCACCAGGCTTAATACATCTGCCATAATGCCTCCAATGGTGTTTTACCTTTTACATCAACCATTGGTGCACAATTGTTAAAATACATTGTACAGTAGTTAGAACTGTCTTTGCCCCAGAATCTCTTGTCCCGGTATCACATAGCACAGACCATATTTCTTTCCAGAATTGTTAACTGTAAATTACGCTTTACTTTTCACTCAACAATATCAGGCATAATCATCAATTTCAGGCCTGTTTGGGATTGCACCAGACGTATTTATTCTGCAATTTTACTGGTTCTGTCACTCTTGACATTAAGACAGTCTATATGCATCATACTCATACAGTAGTATTTTCTATAGGTATCAATAATTGCAGCCAAATCCCTCTTATGCCATTGTTTCACACATCTTGTTTAAATGTAGGTCGAGTGTCCCTTATCTTTATATTCCAAATCCCAAAGTGGTACTTGTGGAGTACCACGGCTCCCAGCGTATGTCATCGTATGCCATATGTAGTGGCATACGATGGCATACGATGCTATACGATTTTTACAGATTTTTGAGCATTTTTGCTCAAAAATCGTACGCGATTGCATCGGATGCCATACGATGGCATGCGATGCGATGGCACCCGATTTTGCATTGAAATGCATCAGAATGCATTGAAATGTGTATTAAACTAGTGAAATGCCCCCAAATGCCATTTTTCATAGTGCACCACCCCCACTATCAACTTTAACCCGAAGTGTGGCGAGTGCAGCGAGCCCGCGAGGGGTGGCGGTACGCGTCCTACGACCTTTTCATACCCCCACTATCCATGTTGGCGTGGAGTTGAGAATAGAATAGTGTGGCGAGCGCAGCGAGCCACCGAGCCCGAAGCGTGGCGAGCCCCGCGAGGGGACGCGGATACCTGTGAAGCCCGCGAGGGGACGCGTATAGCTGTGAAGGTATCCGCTGCGCTCGCCACGCTTCGGGCTCGGTGGCTCGCTGCGCTCGCCACACTATTCTTTTCTCAACTCCACGCCGACGTGGATAGTGGGGGTATGAAAAGGTCGTAGGACGCGTACCACCGCCGCTCGCCACGCTTCGGGTTGACGTTGATAGTGGGGGTGGTGCACTATGAAAAATGGCATTTGGGGGCATTTCACAAGTTTAATACACATTTCAATGCATTCTGATGCATTTCAGTGCAAAATCGGGTGCGATCGCATCACATGCGATTTGATCGCATGCGATGCGATTTTTAGCATACGATCTGCATACGATGCAGGTCGTGGGAGCCGTGATACTCCACAAGTACCACCAAAGTTTCCAAAAACTGTGGTTTTTCTGAATATTTCGGTATTTTTTGGGGGGGAGGGGGAGGTTCCCCCCACAGACCCATTTTTCATACTTTCCTTGTCCCCCAGTGTCAATGGAAGCCTTCAGAATCCTCTTTAGCGGCATCTCCAGTCCCAAGGGTGCATTGCGTGAGTGCGCCGGCGCACCGTTGATGTCACAGGCGAGCCCACGAACTCACACAATGCACCCCTGGGACCGATGATGTCGCTGAAGAGAACTCCTAATGCTGCCGTGGACCATCGGGGCAATGATAAGGGACCACGTAAGTATGAAAAAAATCCAACATCCGTAATAATACCTTAATCAAAATGCTTGTGGTCCCGAGCATTTCATATAAGGGATACTTAACCTGTAGTTCCAATGGTGCCTTATAGCTCTGGACACAGACTTCAAAAAGGAGAAACATGTACAGTATGATTACAGTTCATGCAACTTTCACATTCTGGTCTCTGAGATTATTCACAGACATTCCTGTTCCCATGCCATCTAGAAGCTTCTGTACATTGTGGCACCCTCTGTGATCCATTCTCTTGCGCCACAGCTCCATGGGCTGGTTTGGAATCTAAGGACCTTTTTATGGTTGACTCTCAAGGCTGCAAATTTCACAGACTTGTGAGTCCACTAGACGCCACCCGTAGTTCCAGCCACCCACCTCCCTCATAAATAATATCTACCAGTTGTTAAACAAGGAGGCAAATGGAAGGGTAAAAAAGTAATAAAGGACTCAGGGCCAGATGCACTAAGCTTCAAAAGTGATAAAATGGAGAGTGATAAACAGCCAGCCAATCAGCTCCTACCTGCCATGTCAAAGACTGTGTTTGAAAAATGTCTGGTAGGAGCTGATTGGCTGGCTGTTTATACAGTAACTCACCATTTTATCACTTTTAAAGCTTAGTGCATATAGCCCGCAGAGAGTTTAATTTGAAAGTAAGTGGATGAGATAAATACACTTAGCAGCCCATGTACTTACTGAGCTAAGCGCTAGCATTAATATAGTTACTGATGTCTCAGTTTCAGATACCCCAAAAAATGAATAATTGGTGAATTGTGGATACAGACAGGTTACTAGCAATGAATAAAATGGTAGCCTAATTTCAGATTTAATCTCCTTTAGGAGTAAAAGAATTTTTAGATCCAAATGCTCAAACACTATGTCATTATAGCTATTAAAGTGAAACAAATAGTTTTCATTTGGGCGATAGTGGGGAAGTTATTTGCGTAAGTCTGGAAAAGTAAAAGCTCTTTGACGGATTTGACTTTTTTTTTTAAATTTAACTACAATTTCTAGACTTTAAATATGGTCCACTCATCATTTTAGGTGGGAGATTTGTGGAGTGTTAAATATTTTAGCACGGTTAAAGCACGCTTGTTAAGTGTTCTGCATATAACTCAAGTCTTTGAATCGTTAATGAAGGCACATTGCTCTGGGAATTGTTTCTAGTGCATTACAGATTTTAGTAGACAAAAAATGTAAAATGTAAAGAAATATTGATATAATTTTTTTTTTTTTTTAAAGCGACCATATCCTACAATAAAAAAAGAAAAAAAAACAGAATCAATAATTGTCAAACTAAAAAGTTAAAAGTTTAAAAATATAAAGTATGCCGTGTTCAGTTTCATGCATGGCCAAGAGGGGCTGTATATTATTTTTTAAAAATCACCAGCAGAACTGAATTATCAAGACACATTTTAGTATTATGTATGAAAACAGATAATTATGTATTTACACATTTTTTTATTTTATTTATTTTACTATTTACAGTTTCTTATATAGCGCAGCAGATTCCGTTGCGCTTTACAATAGTAGACAGTGATAAAACAAACTGGGTAATAACAGACAGACTTTGAGGTTAGGCTTGTTATTTTAACAAGAATAGTGTTTAATGATGAAATGATAAAATGATGAAGATTGAATGGTTATTATGATGATGATATTATAGAAGGTATAGTTTTAAATCAAAGAATATTTAAACTGAGCTGAGAATACAATGTTACGGGCAGTGGAGGACACAGTCTGGTACTTAGCAACATTTGCTGGTATCTTGCACAAGTGCCACCTTCAGTGACACCATTGAAAAAGTCCCTCTAGGGACAAAACGCGTTTGGTACCTGCACTTTCCATTTCCACCTAACCTTTTTCAATTGCCTATGATCTGTGCAGGGTTCTGGTGTAAAAAAAAGTTTAAACAGTTAAAATAAAAAAAAAAAAACAGCGCGGGGTCCCCCGCCAGAGCATAACCAGCCCCGGGCTCATTGAGCCGGTGCTGGTGACATAAAATCAGGGTCCCCGACAAATAGGGGTCTCCTTGATTTAATGAAACCAGCACCAGGCTCAAGGTCCGGCGCTGGTTCCCGAAATACGGGGGAAAAAATGACTAGGGGTCCCCCGTATTTTAAGAACCAGCACCAGACCCAACCAGCCAGCAGGGTAATGCCACAGCCGGGGGACACTTATTATATAAGGTCCCGCGACCAAAGCATTATCCCTGTGGCTGGTCAGCATGGGCAGGGGTCCTGGGGAAGTGGGGACCCCCCCAATGAAGGGGTCCCCCCCCTCCAGGACTTACCAGCCCATGCTGAAAGTCCGGGGCTGTCCCCGATGCCCCTGGGCGGTGGGCATCGGGCTGATGGAAAGTGTAAAAAATAGAATCAAAACTATTGTTTTCTACTGTAGAACTATAAGTCCAAGCAAGCCTACCCCGCATGCTGGGACTTGGAGAACCGCAAGTCCCAGCATGCGGGGCAATAAAGGGCACGCTGGCACTTGTAGTTCTACAGTACTAAAAATAGGTAAATAAAACACACTGACACCCTGAAAAATAAAAGTTTAATACACACATAACACACACACTGATACTTACCTACCTTGAGCCCGTAGGTCGGTCCCTGGATCCTGGATCCGGGGTCTGGGGCTCCTGGACAGAAGAGTCCGGTTCCGGGGCCTTGGTCCTGGTTCCGGGGCTGGTCCGGGGTCCTGGGCTCCAGGGATGATGTCTCCGGGGTCCAGGATCCGAAGTAGTCCAAAAGGGGTTCCTAAGGAAGGAAATCCTACTCACCTGGTCCCCGGCGACGACCTCGGCATCTTCTCCGGCAGACGCGCTGCTCCCGGCTGGTACCCGCTCACGGACTGGAGAGGCGCAGAGATGTTCATCTTCCGCGCCTTTCCTCCGGACTTTCTCGGCTCCTGATTGGCCGCTAGGCGGCCAATAGAATCATTCGGAGGAAAGGCGCGGAAGATGAACATCTCTGCGCCTCTCCAGTCCGTGAGCGGGTACCAGCCGGGAGCAGTGCGTCTGCCGGAGAAGATGCCGAGGTCATCGCCGGGGACCAGGTGAGTAGGATTTCCTTCCTTAGGAACCCCTTTTGGACTACTTCAGATCCTGGACCCCGGAGACATCAGCCCTGGAGCCCAGGACCCCGGACCAGCCCCGGAACCAGGACCAAGGCCCCGGAACCGGACTCTTCTGTCCAGGAGCCCTGGACCCAGGATCCAGGGACCGACCTACGGGCTCAAGGTAGGTAAGTATCAGTGTGTGAGTTATGTGTGTATTAAACTTTTATTTTTCAGGGTGTCAGTGTGTTTTATTTAATTTTTTTTTGTACTGTAGAACTACAAGTGCCAGCGGGCCCTTTAATGCCCCGCATGCTGGGACTTGTGGTTCTCCAAGTCCCAGCATGCGGGGTAGGCTTGCTGGGACTCATAGTTCTACAGTAGAAAACAATAGTTTGGATTCTATTTTTTACACTTTCCATCAGCCCGATACCCACCGCCCAGGGGCATCGGGGACAGCCCCGGACTTTCAGCATGGGCTGGTAAGTCCTGGAGGGGGGACCCCTTCATTGGGGGGGGTCCCCACTACCCCAGGACCCCTGCCCATGCTGACCAGTCACGGGGATAATGCTTTGGCCGCGGGACCTTATATAATAAGTGTCCCCCGGCTGTGGCATTACCCTGCTGGCTGGTTGGGTCTGGTGCTGGTTCTTAAAATACGGGGGACCCCTAGTCATTTTGTCCCCCGTATTTCGGGAACCAGCGCCGGACCTTGAGCCTGGTGCTGGTTTCATTAAATCAAGGGGACCCCTATTTGTCGGGGACCCTGATTTTATGTCACCAGCACCGGCTCAATGAGCCCGGGGCTGGTTATGCTCTGGCGGGGGACCCCGCGCTGTTTTTTTTTTATTTTCATTTGCGATTTCCTGCAAACGTGCGATTTTCAGACATGAAAATCGCACATTTTCAGGACTAAAGAAATCGCACCAACTCGCACCTATTCGCACTATTTGGCCCGTTTT